>NC_059128.1:225818414-226123642 GCF_020740605.2 Lemur catta | reverse complement strand
ATGATAAAATTATAAACTTCATGCTAATAATTTAAAATTTCATTTTTTCTTTGCAACATTAAATAAAAAAAGACACCACAGAAAGCTTAGAGTGAGACTGTGGAAGAAAGGGAAAAGCTTAATGTTTTAGTACCTTTAACAACAGTTTCTTCTTTTTGAGCAAGGGACCCCACATTTGCATTTTTCACTGGGCCTGGCAGTGCCCACTCTGTCTGCAGCATCAGTATGACCTGGGGGCTTTCTAGAAATTCAGGACCCTAGGCCCCTCCCCAGATCTACTAAATTAGAATCTTCACTTTATCACGATCCTCAGATGACTCATATGCACATTAAAGTTGGAGAAGCACGGAGTTAGGATAATGTGCTCAGTGATTCACAGGCATCCAATGGAGGAGTTGATATCCAACCTCTCAAACTCTGGCAGTCTGACTCCAGAATAGAGGCAAGTGACCACTACACCCTACTGTGGGACGCTGAAGTCAATGTTATATTATCCCCAATTTACAGATGGAAAAACAGCTTAGAGGAGTTAATGGACTTACCCACGGTAGTAAGTTGCCAGCTAATGAGCAATGAAACAGGAATTAGAAGCAAATCTCTTTGGTTCCAAATCGAAACTCTTCGCATTGGCCCCAGTAGTTTCCAAATAAGAGTAAATATCAAAAATAACTAGAGAATTTTTAAATGTAGATTCCTGGGCCCCATTCTACACACAGCAAATCAAAATCTCTAGGTTGAGGCTTGAAAATGTGTTTAAAAATAGTGGTTCTATAACTTGGATGGCTAGTACTACTACCTGGGGAGCTTTGTAAAAATCCCAATGCCCAGCCCACATCTCAGAGCAATTAAATTGGAACCTCTGGGGGTGGGACTCAGACATTAGAACCTAAAACCAGTTGAGAACTCCTGTTTTAAAATACTTCCAGGTGATGCTGATGCTCACTCAGGTTTGGAGACCCTGCTTTACACCTGAGCATGTACCCGCCCACAGGGCTTCCCCCTGGGCCTCTGTGCACATAGCTTAGGAAGAAGTGACTAATAAGCAAGCAAACAAAAATGTGGGATTTCAGGAAACTAATTTCATTTCTAGAACCAACCTAATCAATCTGCTTCAAATGCAATTAGTACTCAGGATCACTGATGTATATTTTGTTAATAAAACACTAAAATGTATGAAAGAATCATTAGCAGCCACAAAGCAAGAACTCTGTACTAAATATTTATGTGTCTAAATCAACAATTATGTCTCCAGGAATAATGACATTCCCTAGTCATTATTCTGACACTTTTGTCAAGTGTCCAATGTTAGGGGAGAGAGGAGCTACCTGTAACAGTCTGGGAAACTAGAAGCCAGGAACCTAAGACTCACCAAGGCTAAGGGGTGAAAGGGTGGAGCCAGGGGTCTCTTACCAACCATTGGTAGAGCGTCACAGGAGCTCAGAGTGAGGAGGTGAGGTCAAGAATTAAAATCCTCTTTCAAAACCTGACTTCTGCCAACAGCGTCTGGCCTGACTCAAAGTTTCTCAAAGCTATTTCAGGACCACCACCTGCATATAAATCACCTGGGTGCTTGTTTAAACTGCAGAAACTTCTAATCTTAGCCCAAATCTACCATATCACCATCACCTGGGATGGTGCTTAAAAAAACAAGTTTCCCATGTGATTCAGATGCTTAATTAAGTTTGAAAACAGCTGTTCTGATAGTTGTATCAGCTAGTTCTATCCCAGTGTTAGGGACAAATCCACCAAGCTAGCACCACCCTGGCGATGTTCTCATGACTAACCAGCTAGCTTTTCCCCAGCAAACAACCCATATATTCATAACATGCTACTGTCTTTCCTATCTACACTAGAGTTAATTGAAGGTTATTCTCATGTCTCATGATGTACAATATTAGCCATGAAATGAACATTAGACATTATGTAATCAAATATGCCCAATACACAAGTTACTACCACATAAACCCAGACAAGTTCCCCTTTCTCTTTCCTATGTCCAATTGGCCTACTTTGCCAGGTTTCACTGGCACACAAAATGTTCTTGACATTGACCCAAAACCTGTTCTCCAAACTACAGAACAGACAATCCCACTATATCTGCCCTCCAGGGCAAACCAGAATGAATCTTCTCTCTTCCACAGGACAGTCTTTAAATACCTACAAATGTATATATCACAACCCTCTCAAACCTCTTGTTCATCAAGCTGAATAATCCCACGTCCTCTAGGGTTTTTTTTTTAATTAAATTTAAAATTATGTTTGTGTATGTGGTCTTACGTAATATGTATTATTGTTTTGGTGCATGTATTTTCAGTTTGTGTAAATGGAATTATGTAATATCTCATTCTGTTTCTCATTTTTTTAATCAAACATGAGGCTTTTAAGAGCTATGCATGTTGCTTTGCGCATATCTCACTTTTTTCTCCTGTGCTATGTTTTCCCCATGCCCTCTCCATCCTCTCCTCCCTCTCCCACACCTGAGCCTTCCTTGTTTCCATTGTTTTACGTGGGATCCTCTTTGTTCATGTTCCTGTTACACTGAGGCACCCAACCTGAACATCACCAGCCATTACAAAACACAGAATACTGGAGATGTATTTTAGGAGATGTATCATTCTACATTCTCACAGTAGTTACCCCTAAGTAGGTTGTTTAGTTGAAATCCTATTATAATGGCAACACCTCACTTAAACCATTTACTATTGAAGGACATTCTTGTTCTCAGGCTGAATAGAGCTATAACATGGCAAGTACTATTTCCTAAATAGACTAATACTGCATTCTATTTCCATGTATTCCTTTTGTTTACAGAAGTGCTTGTTATGATGCTAAAAGTAGTCTTTATATTAAAAGATACTCAGAATATTCAAAATAAACCTTGGAGATGATCGAGCATGAAACTGCCTGAGGAGGTGGTAGTAAATCCTAAACATTTCGTGAAGGAGAAAACTGAGGTCCACAGGGATTAAGCTACTTGCCTGGAGACAGAAGCCAATTACAGCCTGTGAGCTCAGTCAGAAGCCCCAGGTACCCTGACTCCCAGGCCAGCTTCTGCTAGCATCCATGGGCCATGCACCCTGCAGCACAGCAGAGGGCTGTGACTTGGCTCCTACAGCTGCTTCCCCCTCACCCACCCTCCGATTCTCTGAAAACAGAGCACACAGACCCAATCAGTATTGGAGCTTCAGAGCTACAAAGCCTGCATTATTTAACACTGGTTTTAGCTATCTAGGATGGAGAATAAATAGCACTATAATAAAATCCATAAAATATACCAAATTGGACTTTTTTCAGGGATGGCTCCAAGTACAAGTTGGTAATCAAAAGGTTTTCAGGAAGACTGGAAATAGTGTTTTC
Source organism: Lemur catta (assembly GCF_020740605.2). Taxonomy (NCBI): domain Eukaryota; kingdom Metazoa; phylum Chordata; class Mammalia; order Primates; family Lemuridae; genus Lemur; species Lemur catta. Next base: position 226,120,285 of record NC_059128.1, on the reverse strand, counting down.
TGTGTTGAAATTTCCCCAAATCTTAAGAGCATCCCTGTTCTCCAACACCCACTTGCTAAATACTTTAGGAGGAGAGACGTGTTATTCTAAGTCACAAGGAAGTAGGACATTTTCAAAAGGCCTCATGAATAATGCTTCCTCCTCACATCTTTACAAGCCATCCCCACCTTACAGCATGAAGATCTTTAGCCCCGATGGTCACCCATATTCACAGGGCAGCAGTAGTCAAGGTGGTAGACGAGATGGTGGTTGCATTTTCTAGCAGGGTGAGGAAGCTGTCAGTGACAGCAAGTGACAGTGATGTTTGTTATGTCTTTATAGTATCTGGGTTTGCGAGACTACTAAGAATGAAGCCTCTTTCTTCCTTAAGTGTTTGGCCACAATTCAAATTTGTCACTGGGTAATGCCTTTCTTAAGGCGTAGGAATCCAGGGAGCCCCATTTCTCATTCGTGTAGTCAAGTGAGAGGCAACAATTAGCACATGGCCCCCCATCATGATTTTCCTATTAATATAGTACTTTAAAAAGGCCTAATGAGCATACTCAAATACCTCTTTTCCAATCCAAATTTCCAGTGAAATAACTAAAAGGATATTGGTTAAAGGACGAAATCACAACAGTGACAGTACATAAGAAAGAGCAATCGGGCGTTAGAAAGTCTGAATAAATCCTGGAAGACAGAAGGAAGATGGAATGGGAGGGATGCCACCCCCCACCACCAGAACACCAAAGGTAAGAGATATTGTTCCCAGGAGAAGCTGGAGAAAAGCCAAGCAAGCTGGTGTCAACAAACAACCGAAAGCAGAAATAGACTCTGAGGCAATTGGATGAGATCATTGAAGAACTCTTTTTAGATCAACTGAAACAGGGAAGTGTTGATTCTTCTTCTAAGTATACAGAACACAACTAGCAGAAGCTCTGTCTGACAGGATGAAGCTTCACAACTGCTCCAAAACTTCACAACTGCTCCATAACAAAAATGGGCAATTGTCTGGCTAAGGATCCATGTGTGGGTGCTTGGGGCTGATAGGGAAGGAGAACAAAGTTCTGTGCATTTCTATACTCTACTTCAAATCATAAGGGAAAGAAGGAAGAGGAGAGGAAAAGGAGGAACAAGAAAAGGATAGGAGGAAGAGAAGGTAAAAGAGGAGGAGAGAGCACTTTCAAAATACTCCCCCCTGGAGCAAGACCCTTCTAACTTTAGCACCTGCAGCAGCTGAAGACAAATGCCTGCTTCCCCTCAAGGTGCCCTTCACATGCCCTGCCTTTAAATACATTCCTCCCAGGAAAGAAAGTCCCATGGACACACAGCAGCAAAACCAAAGAGGAAACCACATCATTAGGAATATATACTAATGCATCTAGCCCTTCATTCATTCATATGTGTTAACCAGTAACCAGGGTTCACCAGACATTTGAGTGAAAGCCAGGGATAAAGAAGTTTTAACCCAGCAACTAATCCAAATAACTGACTCAATAAAGAGGAGATATTACAGAGAATACATATGAACTTTTACGAAATCTAATTAATATACTCAGAGATGAAAAAGAGTTTCATGTCTATAAAATAAGACAAATGTTGTTCCAAAATACAAAGCAAAGGGACCAGGAAATTAAAAACACAGAGGGAAAAGTTAAATGATATGGAGGATGGTGTTAAGAGATTCAACGTCTATTTAACAAAAGCTCCAGAAATAAAAAAAAAAAAACAGAGACAATGGATCTGTGTACAATATATACATATACATAATGGAACAAAATTTCCCAAAGCTTAAGAAAGACAAAAGTCTTCAGATTAAAAGTTTCCACCAAATGCCAAGAGGATTTGTAATATAACTTGAAATTTCAAAATTCCAGGCATAACCAAATCCTGAAAGTTTGCAGAAAGAAAATATGTAATCACCTACAAGAGAAGGATTAGGCAGTGTTGCATATTTGGTGTTTTATTCAACCATTTATACAGCACTTATTACATGCTAGGCCCTTTTCTAGGCATTTAAAAAAAAAAAAAGAATAACTCATTTAGTGAGCCAAAGCATCACATCAGCAAGTTTGGGTGCTAGAATACAATCAAGTAATGTTTTTTAAGTCGTAACAAAAATTATCTTTAATTTTTAAAACCTATACATATTCAAGTCATCAGTCAAATGTGTAGGCAAAAGAAAGGCATTTTTTTTTTTGTCATATAAGATTTGGAAAATTCTCATCCCATGTGGAAAAAAAATACACTGGAAGCTAATGCCACAAAATTAAAAAGAGATATGAAAAGATAATATAAGATATAAGAAACTGTGGTAGCTGAATATGACCTAGAAGAAATGAAGAAAATTGAAAAGAAATTAAACAGTGATTCAGTGGACCTTGACACTTGGGATATTCTCTTTGAGCATCAATGATTTAGTGATTATATTTAGGATTATATTTCCTGCTCTATGGCCAGGTACTATGCTTGATTCAACAATGGATAGTCTTCACAGAATCATAACACTAAAAATACTGTTTGCAGGATTAAATTTTTCTAATAAACCTATGGTCAACACTAGAAAAATTGTCAATACAGAATAAAATATAAATGCAAATTAAAAAATACTATGTAACAAAAGTTGAGACAAGATAAAATGAGAAGGAAGATGGGGAGAAAATATAAGTGAAATAAATACCTCATCCTTCATTTCAGAAAAATCAACAAATATAATCTAGCATTAATAAATCAATAAAAGGAAGTATTTGTGATCACTTAAGGTTATAATGAACATCAGAACAACTAACTATGAGAAATTTTAAAAAGTATTCATAGTTATTAGAAGTATATAGGAACTGATCGGGCGTGGTGGCTCATGCCTGTAATCCTAGCACTCTGGGAGGCCGAGGCTGGTGGATCGCTTGAGATCAGGAGTTCGAGACCAGCCTGAACAAGAGCGAGACCCCGTCTCTACTAAAAATAGAAAGAAATTATCTGGCCAACTAAAATATATATAGAAAAAAAATTAGCCAGGCATGATGGCGCATGCCTGTAGTCCCAGCTATTCGGGAGGCTGAGGCAGTAGGATTGCTTAAGCCCAGGAGTGTGAGGTTGCTGTGAGCTAGGCTGATGCCACGGCACTCACTCTAGCCCGGGCAACAAAGTGACACTCTGTCTCAAAAAAAATAAAAAGTAGTATATAGGAACTATCTGTACTTTGTTCAATTTTTCTATAAACCTAAAACTGCTCTAAAGATAAAGTCTCTTAATTTTATTTTTAAAAAAGGTAGCTACCTGCATGGAGTAGATGTGCGGCCTTTCTGTGTGGTTTGAGTATTTTCATTATGATTAATAGTATGTTAATCATAGAATAAGTATTAAATAACAGACTGAAAGAGGATGGAGAATTACTGACAAGTATATTTGATTCTTATGATGACTATCTTTATCTTTATCTTACCCCCATGAACTCTTTGAAAGCTTGTCTGTGTATTTCCTGCAGTAATTAGCACAGAACTTTTCTTCTTATGTACAATTAAAAAGATTGTTTATAAAAATTTTAAATATAAACACAAAGGTACCATCATGGATGTTTCTTAGTAATTTTCATCAGTCATCTCATGTGTGCAGTGTCTAGTTAGGACAGATTTGGGCTAGGAACCAAGGTCATGTTCGTGCCATCTGCTGCCTGTCTGGCCCTCCCTTCCCACGACCCTGGCTCTTGACAGCTCTCTTACGCTCACAGCCCTTTGCTGGCCCTTGCCTGGCGATGGATGGATCCTTCTGCACACCTGACTTGCTACTGCTTGCACTAAAGTGTGATGGTTTTATGTTTCCTGGTCTCTGGATGTCCTTCCTTGCTGCTGACAGCTCACCCATCCTACTCTCTCTCATTCCCTGTCGTCCCTTTTATTCATCTTTCCTTTCTCCCTGGATACCTCTTCCTCCCACCCCCTCACTGCACATGTCCATCCATTTTCATCTGTCCCTCTCTTCACCACCTTCCTGGCCATAATGTTAGGCTAAAGTACATTTTACTTGTTGTTTATTGATTAAAGTTTTATGTTCCCTGTTTTTAATTACCTTATAATTCATTCTGCTCCCATGTATTGCTGTTGTATATTTCAAACAATAAATATATTGCTGATAAAGCTATTTGTGAATCAATGTTCTGTAAACTGAATCATATCTCAAGTGTACTAGAACTTGCTATGTAAAAGAATCCTACAATGAACAATTAAAACAACTCCCAATCATGTACATTTTTACATATCTAAAGTTTCAGATAATGGTCATGTAAGATAATACAAATTCATTTTAATGCCACCTACCACAATCATTCTGCCACAGTTTTGGTTGATCACCTCAGGATAGATACTAGACCTGAAACAAGTTGGTAGAAGGGACTAAATGGTTCCCTTTGGACCCATTGGAAGATGAAAAGATGAATGAGAACATGTTCAAAGTTTGAAAATACATAAAAGATAAAAATACAAAGAATATATATCTGTGTGTGTGCATGTGTGTGTGTGTGTGTGTGTGTGTGTGTGTGTGTTTAGTTACTGTTATATTCCAGGCACTCTGCTAGGTACTAAAGATAAAAACTTGATTAAGACAGAGTGTTTGCCCTCCAGGATTCACAGTCTAATAGAAGACACAAACACATAAATAATTGCAAAACAATATGTAAGGATTATAAATAATGGTAGGATGTGTTTCTTTTAAAAAGGCTCAGCAGTGGCACCAAGTGGGGAAAGCTTCACCAGAGCAGGAGCTGGGTGCGTTTTGTTTGCTGCTTTATCTCTGGTGTCCAGCACAGAGCCCCACTTACACCGCCAGATGCACAACAAATATTTGTTATTACACTGTTGAGTGATCCTCTCTGCTGTGGTGGGAGCTGCGGGGAACAAATCAAAGAGGGTGTCAATGAGGAGAAGATTACTTAAACTGGGTCACCCAAGGAACACAGATGTTCTGCAGTAGGACAAGGATGGAAACAGCATTCCTGGTAGAAGAAACCATGAATTGAAGGTACAGAAGTGATGGAAATTGCTGCACACTCAAAAACTGCCAGGGGCTCGATGCCCTGCCTCAATGTCAAGTCAGCAGGAGGAAGATGAAACTACTTTCTTTCATGTGTAGTTCACCATCTTATTCTTTCTCTTTATGGTTTTGCCTGTAGTTATTAGAGTTGTTTCCTGCTGCCCTTATGCCTCTTTGCCATAATTGTTCCCTCAAGGGTCTGTCTACTAATTCTTCCAAATTCCAGCCCCTCCTTTTTATATTCCTAAATTACTATCTTATCACAATTGTTTGAGGTAGTTCCCTAACATTTGTGTGTTAGGGCAAAAACGTGCTACCCATTCCAAATGCCTCCTTGGTTGCCCCTGTAGAACCTGTCAGGGGTGGTGTACTGCCTGTGTGGGTTTTCATAGGTAGCATGAACTTACATCCAGAATATTCTGAAACAATTTTTATTTGAAACACCCTATTCTATTGTTCCTAAAACTTCAAAGTCTCTGAAGTTTGAATATTTCATCTTCTATCCATGTTTCCTAGGCTGATTCACAGCGTGAGGCAGCACAACATTCTTTTGTTAGACCATGTGTCACAATCTTTCAGAAATCTGAAGACCAGATTCATGGGTACGTCTCCTGTGACAATTCATGTATCCTAATATTTGCTGCAACAGCTTTCCTTCTGCATGGTTGCTCCAGGAACAGGAGCTGTGTGTTTGTCAGGATTGTGCAGCATACTTGCTGAAAACTAGAAGTCATCAGCATTGTTCTCAGGAGGGGCAGGAGCAGTAACAGAAGCAACGAACCAGGACATACAGTGCAGAGACTTTGCAGTTAGACAGCCCTAAATTCAAATTCCATCTCTAATACTTACTAGCTGAGTAACTGCCTAGTACTGAACCTGGTCTTGGCCCACCTAAGTGCTCTTCTTTTTCCACCTTGGAGTGAAATGGAGACAGAAGCTCTCCTAGCAGTTGAAGTTTGTCATCCACTGGTACCTACCGCAGTAAGGAAATAGGTGCAATTGGCCTTGGCCACCCCAAGGCCTCCTTCTGTCAACAGCCACATATGCTCCTATGCCACCTTCACTTGGAGGCATGGCCCACACTCTACCCCTGTCTCTTCTGATTAGTCTCCATTGACCCTCCCTGTCCCAGTGTCTCCAAGTAACAATTCCCCAAGGTGTAACTCTGACCCACACAGCCACTGCAGCATGGTCAGGGGTCCTTACCTGGGGGTCATGAGCTAGGGAAGAGCTCTTTGCAAACCTTAGATTTGTATCCTGACTTCCGAATTCTCATTTCTCTCTCACCCTTCATGGATGCTGCATAAGATTCTGTAAGTGTGTCCTGCATAGATGTGCCCAGCCCGGGGAAGGAATGCACTCTTATGCAGCCACAAAACTGCAAAGGGGTGTCTTTTCCTAAATCATACAAACATACCAGATGTGGCAGTGCTGGCCCCTTTTCAGACCAAGTAAATGTGCTCCAGATAACTACCTACATACTGCCTGCTCATCATCCCAGCTGTCATATTGTTTGTTCTTCTCTTCCAGCTGTTCTACTCTCTTTTCATACCTTTCACATGCCTTGGTCATTTTATGGGAATATAAAGGCTGCACATTCTATCTTGAATGACACCAGACCCTCCCTTGATTCTAACTCTTAGTGACTCCAAGCCAGCAGTCTGAAGCCGAAGCCTGGGGAAGGACTGCACAGCAATGTGTGGGCAGTCATTTTCTAAGAGCTAAAATACGCACCCAATTTACATGACTATTTGCATTTGTGTATAAATTATACATCAATATGTATCCTCCCAAGAGAGTGAGTTACTAAAATAATTTTGCTACTTTCAAACTTGTCACTGCTCAATTTTTCCTATCTCTCCCTTGCTATAACACCCACGCACATCTTTTCATTCCTTGCAAGAGAGAGGAAAAAAAGAAGAGAAGAGAGAGAAAGAATAGAATAAGAGTGAAATAGAGGAGAAAATGGAACAAAAGAGGGGATAAAAATGAGAAAAGGAAAATATCAGTGAAATAATAAACATTTTTGAGCAATCAAAGGATACAACTATCATGAACTTGAAATCATGATTAGGCACAATCTAATCCACCCCCAAAGAAAGCAAAATAAATAGAAAATCAAATATATGCAAGCTCTCCATAATTTCTTAATTATTTCAGATGAAAATTATTAGAGCTTAAATTCTTCAGAAAGTTTCCTTAATAGGTCACTGTGGTGTGCATGTGTAGATTCAGCCTTTTAACAGTAAGCAAATGTCATAAAATACTTCAGCTACAACTATTAATATTTTGTGTCCATGTTAAACTGGCTTTTTTCATTGGCACTGCAAAAGAACCAAGCAAGATAAAGTGTGGTAGACAATCTCATCCTATACACCCATTTCATTGGGAATTTCTTTTCCCCACCTCACCCTACCCCACCCCAATTCAGGTCTCCAGGCAGCCATGTGCTCACTATAAGATTCCTACATCCCAGGTGAATCATATTCTTTCTCTTAGGCATCTGGACTTGGGGTCCAGAGATGCTGGATACTTTGAATTCTTCCTTTGAACTCACAAACTGAGTTTGCCTGTAGGAGATAGCCATCTTCAACTAGGCAGGAAAAAAAAAAGCACAAACAATGACAACAGAGAGAGAAAAATGAAGCAGGAAGAGATCTTGAGGTTTAAAACACATCTGTGCCTAAGTTTTGATGGGTTGCTACCTCCAGTTTGCAGTCCCATTTTCTGCCTTTGGGAACTCTGTGACACTTGGGTGTCCTTATTAATATACTCCCACACTCTGCTCCAGCTGGTTTGGGTAGGTTTCTGTTATTTTCAACCAAAAGAACCTTGACTAAGACTATTTAATCCAATTAATCCAGAGGCATTTCCAATTCAATTTTGTATTTGAAGTGTTTTGTGGCTGATAGGAATTCTTTTTTCTTAAATTTGAACTCTTTTGGATATAGCCAGTTTGTCTAAGGACTTTCCTTAATGTTGTTATATTTTCAATCATAAAAATATCAGATACTGTGGGGGCACGTATCACTTTGTGTTACACAATAGATTACAACTTTGTGAATTACACATCTTGGAAAATAAAATATATTGAAGTTCAATAAAATTCTCACCCGTGGGCCTCACTTCTTTGTTTTTGCTATCAAAATACCAATACCTCATTAAATGTGAACAAACATTGGAAATGTGCTAATTCACTTAATAAATGCATAGAAAGAGCAAAGGCACAAATAATGAAAAAAGGAGTAAGAAGGAGGCAATAATAATAGAAAGGGATAAATTTGATAAATTCTACAGGACAGGCTGCAGGCTTGCAGTAGAACTAAGGAAGTAGAACATGGCAGGGGACCGGCCAGAACACAACCCTTTCTCTCTGCCATACTTGTGAGGAGCACCCAGAAGTTAATGTCAGCACCCCATTGTACGTTCTTTCTAGTTGATTATATAACCATAGGTCAAAGCTAATGTATGATAAAATGCATGTTCTTCACATTGCACAATGTAGAATCAGTAATTCTCAACTAAGTTTTTTATATTTTCAACAGAGAAATATATTACAGGCTCAGACTAGTAATTTATATGATAATTTGTACATTCAAAGCAATGTTTATCCCTATCATATAAATTATACATATGATTAAAAGACTCAATCCTGCCTTTAGTTAATACAAGTTTTAGCTAGTCCTATGTCCATGTTCTACTTTCTCCACTCACTGTTACTAATATAACCAAAGTTGAATTGAAAGACATAGGACCATGATTATCATTACTAATATCCAATATCTACTCTCTGCCAGGGACTGTGTTAGGTGAGATCTATACGAAGCACATAATATTGTCTTTACAACTCTACAAGGCAGGTATTACTCTACCCATTTTACAGATAGGCAAATTGAGCTTCAAAGAAATTGGGTAATTTGTCCAAATCACACAGTAAGTAAATGAGGGAGCCAGGATTGAAACCAAGTCTCTCTTAATTCAGAGTTCCTATATTTCTATTTCATTTGGACTGAACATAAACTAAACTGTGTCTGAAAAATGAAAAGAATGACATTCATTCAATCACTCAGTTGCTTATTCATTAATTTTTATTTTTCATTGAGTGCCTACTACTATGTTACACAATGTTAGGGGGTATCATTCAAAAGGTACCCCATATTAATCTCTCCCCCCACCCAGCACAATAATGTGACTGGTGCCCCTTGAATTGCACAACTGACAGACCCTTTCCACCTTTGCACAAAGCCTTCCAAATGATGCAAAAGGAAGGAAGATGGTCTTTTACTTCAAGAAGCCTATTGCTATTCTGGAGATAAATAAAATACTTATTAACCACAAAACAAAACAAAGTATAATAATGCCTCAAGAAAAGTAAAGATACAGTGGACATTCCAAAGTAAGCATCCGATTTCCCAAAGGGCTGCTTGAGGAGATTAATAAAGGATCCCTTTAAATATCATGAGCATTTGCTAACTGCACAGGTGGCCTGACATGGCCCACTGCTGCCAAACACATTCAAAGACACCACAGGGAAGCAAGGCAAATGGGAAAAGCTTTTTACATTTTTTAATCTTCTGTGTTGATTTATCTTCCTCTGTGCTATGAGTGGAAACGAGTCATTCTTCCTCCTCCTCCCAGTTTCACCTCCTCTCCCAATTCAACTCTCTCTCTTTCTCTCTCTCCAATTTAAATTTATAATTCCATCTGTGTTCCTCTTCATTCAGGTTTCAGTGACCCAATATGAGGGAATGCAAATAGGTGTTCTCTAGCTACCTGCCCTAGCTCAATAATCACTTGTCAGTATACCAACAATAGATGAAATTAAAGGACATTTGAAAAGATCTGTGATTCTAAGAAAAGGCATTAAAGAATATTTAAAAGTAATGAATTCATATTTGGACAGCAAGTAAACTTCCCTTCATGTTATTTCTTTGGCTCATGGATATCTGAAAATGCACTTATGCCTATAAAGTTAAGTATATTAGGTCAGGGATCCAATTTTGATATTTTGTCACATATCTAACATTATCTATTGCTATAGCTCCATAAAAATATTAAGTTGATGCTAATCATATAGATATGTGCATACACACACACATGTACATGTCCCCTACCCTGAGATAAACTGCATCTGTTCTTTATTTTCCTCCTTCTGTTGGTATCTAAGATTTTCTTCTTACCGAGGAAGGAAGATATTAATTTTTTGCTCTAGTAGTCAGAAGATTAGAAGCATTAAAACAGATGCACCATAGTCATGTTTATTTGAGATTTTTTTTTTTAATCTAAAGACCAAAAGGAAGCAAATCTAATTGGTAGATACATGGAACAGGGCTGCATTTTCAAATAGATTGTTTTTTTCCTGCTGACTTTCTTCGTATGCTCTATCCAGCACCTCATCTTTGCAAATATAGGGTATGCTTTATAATGAATTTCAGGAAATGCTTTCTGTCACTAGGCCAGCCAGGGGCAGTTCTCTGTGGCATGGCACTTCCCTTCACAGGTGGCTATGCCTGCAGAGAAGACATCAGAGATTCCCCAGTGGCAAGAAAAACCATAAAACAGAGAGAAGGCTTTAAAGTAAAATAAAGATTTAAGTGAGAAAGGTTGTTTTCCCTAGGGGAGGAAGGAGGTTGGGGAAGGTAACATAGAGAAGACAAGGACTAAATAGACCTAGTAGGAAAACACAGATTAAGTGATGCCTTAGAGCAAACCAAACCTTATATCCTTAGAAACCTGAGCTTCATACAATACAGATTCCTGGGTTCCACCCCAAAATTGCTGAATGAAAACCTCTGGGTACTGAGCCGAGGAATGTGTACATTTTCAAAGTGTACTAGGTGATGGAGCTTATTCATGTTTGGAACCATAACTTTAACTGACATACAAATCCGTGCTCTTTATCATAGTAGAAGCCAGTTTCTGTAGCACTATTGCAAATCCTGGGGATGGGATGAGCCACTGAGCCCCTTGAGCCCCTGATTAAGATGGGGAATTGAGGGACAGAGGAATAGTTGTTCTCAGCGAGCAAACCACAACAGGAGATGGCTATAGTTTAGACATAAATCCACAGCCCTGGAAATAAGTGGTAAGGCCAGGAATAGAAAGAAAAATATAAATGCAGGTATTATACCAAAAAATTTAATGGAATGTGTTGGCTGGTTGAATATGAAGTGTGTTCAGATAATGTGATACTGAGATTTGGATTTGTGTCGCTGGACTTAACTATCACTTAAATCCAGGGACTCAAATGGAGCAAGCACCTTCTCTCCACCTCCATAACCACCACCTCTGTCCTTATCTGCACTACTGCTGTAACCTCCAGATCAGTGTCCCTATGTCCACTCTTGCCCATCCTCTTTCCCTTTTCTACCTACATTGTGTTCTCTGTTGCTTTGACTTACACGGTTTCCTCCACCTGCCACCTCTGTCCCAAGGCTTTCAGGAGTGCGAATTTTTTGTGCCTGGTATGTCCTCCTCCAGCACTGACTCATCAATCAGATCTCAGGTTAAACATCACTTCTTCAGAGAAGCCTTCTCTCACCTCCACTGTAGGTCAGGCCCCAGTTGTCTATTTTCATGCCTCCGATACTGTCTCTTCATTGCTCTTCTCAGACATGTAGTAAGCTATATTTTTGTGATTCTATGATTAGTATCTAACTCCTCCACTTAGGCAGGGACCATATCTCTCAGTCCATAATCTACCCAGAACTTAACAGAATGTGTGAAATAAAGTAAATACTTGTATTTGATGGGGGGGAGGGAAGGGAAACCATATATACTTGGATGGCTGGGAAACTAAGAATACCATCGAAGAAACAGAGAAACCAAGGAAGGAAAAAAATGGAGTGTTTGTTTTCAAAGATTGACAATAAGTTGACAGCAGCAAATGCAGGTAGAGATATGTAAAAGTAATAATAATAATTACAATGACATTTGACTTTAATGGATAATTGACAATGTATATTGTGCTCTAGGGCTGAAGATAATGATTTGGACCATATTATTTAAGTGCTAACTAAATCCTGAGAACTCAAAAAAAGCACACATAGACAATAATGTCATAGAACCAAATATTGAGGGAATGTCCATGGTGAGAGGATGGGAGGGCTAAGGGAGGGACCAGAAGGACATGAGACCAACCAGGATGATGTATGAAATACACCAAGGCAGGAATTTTCCAGATTGGAATTGTCAATGAGATCAAATGCTGGAGAGAACATGAGGATGGCAGGGATCCAACAGACTTCTGGTGTCTGCACAAGTTTGCCCCTTGAAGAGCTGAGCACTTGAAACTCTATTATGAAGGATGGGTAAGAGAGTTCTGCAGGTAGACAAAAGCCTATTTTCAAACACCACCCACGTGCATATCTGTGAATGTAACTCCAACATTTTTTTACTAAGCAGACATTAATTTGACTTCTTTTTTGACTAATGAAAAATTTTTAACCTTTTATCCAAATTGTATTGTATTTGAGACATAATAATTGAATGTAAAAGAGTGATAGTACCATATTTTGGTAGCTGTGTCACGTTTGCTATTGTAATACAATACCTCTGCTAACTCTACCAGACTTGTTTTGGGGCTCTTATCCAACCAAATTTTCTTCTAATTGGGTCTTCCTGTTCCACAACTTCTTTTCTGCCATGTCTGAGTTCTTATCACTGCCAGCTGCCCACTCTCAATGTCTTGATGAGACCAGAATTGGCTAGTTAATACATAGCCTTTCCAGCAGTTTATGACTCATGTTGCTTGGCTTGTAAAATGAAATGATTAGATACCCTCATTTGTATAATACTTGACCAGCAGTGTCCTAGAACTCCTATTTGCCAGTTTCTCAAAGTTTACTGATTTTAGCTCTGAGGTTACCTCCAAAACTGTCTTTAGCATTTATCTCAGCTGGGCCTAGAGTGGCTCTGTCCTTTCACCCCAACATCTTGAAGAGGTCAGTATGCCCCGCAGCAGGAGAACTAAAGCCCTTTGGGATGGCATGCTAAGACACAACGTTCCTCCCTCACTGTTCTTCCACTGCCATTTAGATGCCTGGTTTCTGACTTTGTCCTGAATGATTGCTCACCTAGAACACAGACATTTTCAGGGATGGTCATTCACCGTGCTTTCCTAGGGCCTTATGGATAGTGCTATTTTGTTCTTATTGGAGAGGTACTACAAAAGCCACCAACAATGAAAGTTCTTTCCCAAATCTTCCCCAGATTAGAACCCAAATTTGTTCTCATCTGAATCAATTGAGCTGAACACATGCTCAATGAATAGTTAATGATTCTGACGGTGATGTTATGGCTTTGCTTTATTCTAAGTGTACTCGTTTTTTTCAGCAGAGCAGAATTTATTTTGTTATAAATATTTGTGAAACATTTCATTAAATGTGAATTCAAAAATCCAAATATATATATTATCATTCCTTCTTGAGATGCTAATTGGCAAATATGAGACGAGAGTAGATTGGGAAAAACACTGAAGCTGTCCATCGATGGGAGTTTCTACTGGTCCATAAGAACACTGACACCTTAAAGTATGTCAAAGATGAATCAAATAAAGGTAAGGCCACTAATATAAGAGTTCCCATAAGCCATAAGGTAATACTGAAAATCAACACATGTACTCCACCATCTAGCTTATAGCACAAATAAAAGAGAACTGAAAAAATGGAGTTGGCCAGTTTGTATCCAGAAGTAGCCACCAAAAACAGCCCATTTATTTCTAACATTGACTAGCAGATAGATGAAAATCTGGTTACAGAAAAGAGTTTTATGAAACTGCTGCTCCCCACCCTGAGTGACAGGTTCCCCACCCACCACCACATCCCTCTCAGGTCCACTTCACCTGGAAAATGTACCCATCTCTGGATGAACCCATCCATGGTCTCTCAGACCAGAGACACATTGGCCAAGTCTCAGAATGTTTACATGTGACCTTAAGGACCTACAACTAAGCCCAGGGAGAAGGCAGACAATGGAAAGGGGAGTCAAATTTCTCCAGTCCCTTACTTTGACATCAGCCTTGCCTTCCCTGCTCTCCTGTCCACCCAAAGGATAGATTTGCTCATTATAGGTATCCCTGGATATATGCAGTCCTAATGGCTTTAACATTCTGCAACTTCAAGATGAGCAGTGTACCTTTAGCAGTGTATCATCTAGAAGTAGAAGGAAGCAGATAGCAGTCCCTTTCTTCAGTATATTCAGACCACATTTGACATCTGTAATCCATGTGGGAGCCATAATTTATTAGGGATGTAGACAAGCTGAAGTAAGTTAAACCACAGTAAACAGAGGACCTCAGAATATATCATATGAAGACAAGTTGAAGGAATTGGGGCTACTCTGCTCCAGAACAGAGAAGAATAAGATGGGGTCAGGTACAGGATGGAGAGATTGGAGGATAACAATACATCATTAAACTGTATTGATAGCACTGGTTTTTCCATCTTCCCCAGAAGAATATGAGCATCATGAATGCAATGACCATATATTATTTGCACTGGGGTCCTACCACAAGCCTAGGCCTCTAATAGGCACTCAATAAATGTTTTAAAAAAGTGAATAAGTAAAAATTGCCTTCAAATTTTCAAAGAATTGCCACATAGAAAGATTAGATTTTGTTTTCTCATGGTCTCAAATAACAGAATCAGGAACAATGGGTAGAAAGAATAAGGAAATAGTTTTTGTATAAATAGAAGAGAGAACATCCTATAGAACTCATCCTCAGAGAGACTGAGCACTTCTTTCTTGAAGGCATTTAACAAAGACCAGCCAAATTTAGGGCAGTCATAATGATGCAGATAAGATTTAAGCATCAGATGGGTTTACCTAGATCATGGTTCTCAATCCTGGCTGCATAGTAAAATCACTTAGGGTTTATTTGTTTTTATTTTTGTTTTAATACAGATGCCCAAAAACACACAATCCCACAGAAACTTGGTTTCAATTGGTCTAGGACATCAGTATTTTTAAAGGCTCTCCAGATGATTCTAATGGGCAACTGGGAGTGAGAAGCGCTAGTCTAGGTGAAACTTTAAGCTTTCTTCCAAACTCAAGACTCTGTGATTCTACATCTGAAAGAATGGGAGCTTCCATTCAAAACACCCCGGTTTTGACTTACTGCCTAATTCATTAGATTTTCTCTAACATTGGTTAAATAAATGAGGCATCAAAGGCAATATTCCAAGCAGGATAAAAAATGAGGAGACAGAGACACAAAGAGACAGAGAGTGTGTGCTGTATTAAAACACATATCTTAGTTTGTAGTTTGCAAATTCTAACTAATTGGATTTGCACTTTATCAAAATTTCATAAAGTGTTGGCTGTCCAAACATGCAAAGTTCTTCTCCCGAAGTTTCCTGATATGGAACCAACAGCAGTTGGATCACCAGTAGGTGTGGATTTAATCAAAGACCTCAGAATTCTCAAATCTCAAAATGCCGTTTGAGACCTTTCAGCCTGAGGACTGAAAATATCGAAAGTGAATGGGAGAGTACATATGGTTGTTAGAATGCAAGTAGGTGACAATTAGATAATTGCATATGCTGCTTTTTATCCTGAACTATTTTAGTAAAAGTCTGCTCTTTGGTAAATGAATAATTCATTTATGTTTTCAAATGTATTTTAAATATGTCATATTTGAAAGTAGGGTAAGATATATTTAAATAATTTGTTATCACTTTTTAATAGGTTGAAAAGTAATTTGGGGTGTTGTTTTAGATAGAAGAAGCCAGTTACCTGCATCCCTAGGAAAACAGAGATGGGATGGGCACTGAATCTTTTCCTTCCATCCAATAACTAGAGACAAATTCCACTGGAAAGCTTCTATAATTTCAAGTTTACCTTGACTTCCAAGACCTTGATTATGTTGGTTGAGCCCATTCAGTGCTTACTTGCCCCTAATGGTTGCGGACTCATCTGCATTTCCTTCCTTAGAAAAGACTGTAATTCTAGAATAAATTTATCATATTATCAAAATACACAAGTCTTAAAAACACATTGAGGAAAACATAATTAAAGACCAGTAGGTGATATTATCTATCAGTTAAGTAACAGAAAACAGTATGTTTGAACAGAATTTTTAGGGGATGATCACTATATTCTGGGTAAAAAGCTTCAGAAATTGAAAACATTATTACCTTCAAGAATAAATATCTTACTAAGTACTTTTTAATAAAGCTTATGGCCAAATAATTTTATTTTTAAAACCATTGCCTTCTTAAAAATTCTGTTTCATTTTGAGTAAGTTCTATAATACAGCAGGAAGAGGGATAGGAGGCTCTAGGGTAAATGGGTTTTCCAGTTTTAAATAGGATGATCAGGGAAGGGCTCACTGAGAAGGTGACATTTGATCAAAGACCCTAAGGAGGTAAGGTAATTAGTTATGCAAAAATATCTGGAGAAAGTTCCAGGCAGAGGGAATTGCAAGGGGAATCTTCTGAGGCAGGAATGTGGCTAGAGTATCTGAAGTCAGTATTGTCACTGATAACACAGAGAGAAGAAGAGACTATTTAGGACATTAGCTCAGAAATGGGTGTGAAGAACCTTCGAAGGCGTTTGTAATGACTCTGAGTGAAAAGGAGGATCCATTCGAGGTTTTGAGCAGAGGAGTAGCATAATCTGACCTGGGTTTTGAAAGCATCACTCTGGCTGTCTAGTTGAAATGCCACTGTAGGGAGCCAGGGCAGAAGCAGAGAGACAGTCAGGAAGGATATGGTAATAAACTAGGTGAAAGAGGGTGTGGACTGGAATGAAGGTGATAGAAGGCTAAGTTATATGATGGTCAGATTCTGGATATGCAGATATTTAGAAGATAAAACCAATAAGCTATGTTGTTTCATTGAAAGTAAAATGTGAGACAAAGAGATAAATTAAGGATGAATTCAAGGGTTTGGGATTAAGCAACTAGAAGGAAAGAGTTGCCCTTTGCTGATAGGGAAAGACTAGGAGGAATATGTCTGGTAGAGAAGTTCACTATGAGACATTAATTATTCAACATGCCTGTTAGAAATTCAAGTGGAAGGTTGGGCAAGCACTTGAGTACATCTCAAGTCCACGGGAGAGTTTCAGGCCATAGATACAAATTTGGGAGTCTTCATCTTTAAATCCATGGTATTGGATGGACATGAGCATAGCCAGAAAAGGGAAGACACCAAGGACAGAACTCTAAAGAACCCAATATTTAGAGGTCAAGAAGACCAGGTTGCATCAGCCAAAGGGACTGAGATGGAGCAGCCACTGAGGTGTGAGGAAACCAGAAAGGTATGATGTCCTAGAAGCCAAGTGAAGAAATGGCTTCAAGTGGAAGAGTATAGGCCAGGCGCGGTGGCTCACACCTGTAATCCTAGCCCTCTGGGAGGCCGAGGCGGGTGGATTGCTCGAGGTCAGGATTTCAAGACCAGCCTGAGCGAGACCCCGTCTCTACTAAAAATAGAAATAAATTATCTGGACAACTAAAAATATATATAGGAAAAAATAGCCGGGCATGGTGGTGCATGCCTGTAGTCCCAGCTACTCGGGAGGCTGAGGCAGTAGGATCGCTTAAGCCCAGGAGTGTGAGGTTGCTGTGAGCTAGACTGATGCCACGGCACTCTAGCCCGGGCAACTGAGTGAGACTCTGTCTCAAAAAAAAAAAAAAAAGTGGAAGAGTATAACACAATATGCTAAATGCTGTGATAGAGCAATTAGAATGGGAGCTGCAAGTTCATTCTGTTTTTAGCGATGGGGAGGCATTATATGAGTATTTTGGTTGGAGTGGAAGGGATAAAAGGCCTGAGTGTGATGGACTCAAGACAGGAGGTAAGGAAGTAGAGAGAACAGGTATAAACAATCCAAGTAGCCACCACTGGCTGCAGGAGACAATGGAGAACTAAATAGATTCCTCAGTTTAGGAAGTGCAACTCAGCACACACAAATGGGCCTCTTATTCCTACTCTCAGAGGAAGGAAAGAGCTGCTTCTCTCTTTCTAATAAGGTGAAACGTCTTTTGACTGCTCATCTTGCCAGCCTATCTGGCTTCTGAATCTAAAGTCACGGTGTTCCAGTTCAATTTGACAGACTCGCTGGTTGCAGGCTTGGATTTCAGCTCCAACCATGTTTTATAAGCCATAATACAGTTCCACACCCAAAATGCCTCGGGCCTTTGCCCAATCAATAAATTGCAGTTAATGCCCTTAAGGAAAATGTTCTTTGATGAGACTCGGTGTTAGCAGCCAATCCAAGCCCATTAACTTTCACATCTGGAAATAAGGTGAGGAAGGAAAATGAAGCTGATGGCTTCAATTTACTTCTGATTTATCAGCATCACAATAACCTGACTCAACTACATACAATTCAGGGTGATTGGATGAATTTGCCGAGTAGAGGTCCAAGACCGAAATAAGAAGGAGGCAGAAGGTCAGGATCCAGGATTATTGGTAGAGTTATTTCAAAGGACCAGGTTTAGAGTTGTGAGCAAGAATGAAGGGCACTGAATAAGATGTTCAGAGTCTGCAATCCAGAAAAGCAGCCAGAGCTGATGAAGCCCCACATCACTCACAGCTTCTGTGAGTTTTGACCCTTGATATCATCTAAAACAAACAGCAATTATCATAAACCTTAAATGTCTATAGTTTCATCTCTTCAAAAATGTCTTATTGTCTATTTTTTCATTTGAGTACTTTATCAGGCAGTAATATTCTCCATTTCATAGATGGAAAAACTAAGCTTAGAGAGGGAAAGATACACAGGGCGGATAATGGTGATGGCCAGTAAGAGAGCATAGTTTGTTTCAGTTAATAACACAGTCCCCTAATAAGGCAAAGAATTAATTGGCTACTTGAGTTTAACCAAATCTGGGAAGTATATAGGTATGTAATGGGGTGAAAAAAGTTTTATCGGCTAATGCCAGAATTCTTCTTAAGAAGAAAATTGTCTACTGCTAGGAAAATACCTTCATAAGTAGCAGATTCTGATTTACCCAGAATAATCCAAATTTTTGCCTTTTATCACAGAGAAATGATCAATATTAACCACTCTTAAAGGTTTTTAAATTCTTAAGATATGGTCACCCTATGGGCTATAAATATATATACACATATATGTATACATATACCCTCACACACATATAAGCTACCTGGGTGGAAGGAAGTAGGGAGGCAAGACCCCACCCAAGAGCAAGGGTTGGCAGGAAATGAGGTGGTAAAGGGTTCACCAAACTGCTCTGCATTTTCTATAAATAGGAATGGGGAGAGAGCCAGGAGAGAGAAGAGAAACAAGTAGAATTAGAAGAAACTAGACAGATGATGCGTGGCTGGGGTACTGTATTGGGGTTAGTGGTCAAATTCCCTTCCCAGTAGCAAGGTGCCCAAAGGACTTTTGAGAGCAAAGATATCTGATTTCCAGTTTGAAATGTTTGGGTTCCTACAGTGTAAAACCTTGTCCTGCCCTCCCTTCCCCCAACTTCAGTTAAGTCTACTATACATGTAAATGCTTTACGTAAGACTTTTTAGATATAGAAATTAAGGAAAGCTTAGTTTCACAACCAGGGTTAAGTGACACACAACAAAGAGAACACACAAAGGACAAGTCATGATGCTTGAAAACTGAAATACAGGGAACCAGAAGGTTAGAGCCAGAGCTGAGCACAAACATGTAAGCCCGCAAGAATTCTCAAAAGGCTAGGTGTGGAGCTTTAGGACAATGTCCTGTAATTCTCAAAGAGCAGGAACACCCAGCTCCCACTTGGGTTGCATAAATAGTGAATGTAATAGGGATTGAGAGTTGAATGGGTAATCAGAAAAGGCAGTTAAAGTTCCTGAAGCATTTTATTAAAATTTAAACCTATAAATGTACATTTATTTGCCAAAACATTAATGTACAGTAAACGCCGCTTCTTCTACCATGAGCCTGTTGATGAGAGTTCTCTATTGTCTTTCTTGCATAAAACACATCCATAATGTAACACCTAATTTCTTTGGATGAGATGAAACAATCTAAATGCAGAATTCTCCTAGGTTTTTATGGTATTTTTCTTATATTTTGCAGATGTTTTGCCTATCTCCAATTTGATAACAGCTCTTCTTAGCAACTTGTTCTATAAAATCTTTCCAAAGAAGCTTAGCTTTCATAGAAACACTTTCTTCTTTCATTAATATCCCAGCTATGTAATATTTAATAAAATTATATAATTATAACAGCAAATACAATTGGCATAAAAAAGTTTGCTACCAATGCAGTCAACTCTTTAGAGGTGGAAATGTCATCCACAGGAGTGGAAGTGCCAGGTGTATTGCCCTGACACAAATAGTGTCCCACATTTTACAGAGGAAAGAGTGAGCCCCATTATTCCAGGGAGCTTGGTAAATGGAGGTCAGTTTAAAAAGCTTCCTTTGGGTTTATACATAATTTTTCTGGAGCGCTGGACAGCTCGCCAATGCCAAGCACGTTGGAACTATGGCCATGCCTTGCTCTTGAAGCAAGTGCATCATTGTTAACCTCCCAGACATTCCCCAGGTGCTCCCTGTGATCTTCATGCAGTAGGATGGGCCTAGCCCAAAGGCCAGAGAACCACCTCCTGTCCTAGGAAAAAAGTCCATTTGTAACTGAGTGATTGTACTGAGTGACCAGCTTTGACGTATGCTCCAACTTCAGTGAAGCCCCTTAAAGGAAGCCAGGCTGTACCCAAAGCCAGAGGAGCTTTGGATACAGGAGCTCCAGGAGATTGTCGACAAAAAGTTGTAACATTTAGTGGTAATTACTAACTTATGTATTCAGTGTAAATTAGGACTCTCTTCTTCAGCTGGAAAGGGCAGAAAGCTAAATCTAAGAAGCAGTCAAAGAAAGCAAATTTTCTCCTAATCAGAAAAGCACAATCATGGTGAAATGGAGCAGGTCCACGGAGCTGGTATGTGTAATTAGGATCGTTTTTCTTTTCCTCCAAACTGTGAGGAAGAGAAGGTGGTCACCTGAGGAAAAAGGAAGCTAAAAACTTCTGGACGACAATTTAGTTCCTTAATTGAGGACAGGCTAAGCCTTAATAATTGTCTTGGTAAAGAAAGACCTAAAGACACCCGCAGCCTGAAGAAGTGCAGGAGTTTAAAGGGATTTCTGATGTCAAACTCTACAGTTATAGCACTATTTTTTTAAGTTATAGATTTTTAAAAGGACTGATATAAATCAACATAAGATGTTAATAAGCAAGTTTTCTAGCTGTACCTAGGTTTTATGTTTCTTTAGATTTTACTCTGATTGTACGTGTCCTTTGTAAATTTAGTGTTTAATAAATTCCATATGGTGGGGAATTTAGTACAAAAGGTTCTTGTTTTTTATAAGGAAAGCAAAATAGAGTAAAAGAAACATTCTGGTGGTTTTGGGACGCTCTTCCCCTCACCTGTGGCCCGTCTGGTGCTCCACACACCTGAGCAGTTTAATTAATCCAAGAGCAAGTACTGCAGAGAAGCCAGCAGCAAACCGAAAACGACCAAGTGTTGGCCACTGGCAGAAGGTGGGGATGTAAAAACTGACTCAAATGGAGCTGGATGTTTTGTTCATTTATTTTTATATTTTTAAAAAGTACAAAAAGAAGCAAGAGAAAATTAAGCAGACGTTGTTGTTTGAGGGCTGGGGGAATGAATACACAAATTTTGTTTTACCTGCTGCCAACTTTTCCTAAAGAAGCAAGACTTTGGTTCCAGCCTAGCTTTTGGGTTTTGAAGTTGGGAGGTAGATATTACTGGAGTCTCCACACTTCCCTCTTCTCTTGTTCTCCCCCAGCTCAAATGCATAGCAAGGAGGCCCACGCTGAGGCCTCTGCGGGAAACCATCAACAGTAGCTGCTAATGGGAAACCTAATGACACTTTAATGGGACGAGTAAAGCTAAGAGAGTTGTGCAGATAATATTTATAATAGAAGAAAAAAGAAACTATGCACTAAGCTGAAACAAGAGCTGCCTAGACTGGCTGGAAACTGTTAAGCCTAATATAGAAAAAGCCGTAGTCCTCTTAAAGAAAGGACATTCATCATACCTCTGAAGGCTTCCACCACATCCACTATAGCGGAAAAACACTGAGAGAGTAATGAGGCGACATTCACAGTGCACCACGACAGCTCATATGACACCTGTGTTAAGTAACAAGCAGTAGGCTGAGGTTTTTCTTCATTTGCATTTATGAAACAGCTTTAGCCTATAGGAAATAGCCTGGTTGGATGTCCAAGACCTGGGCTAAATCCAACTGAAACAAAACATGTCAATCAAACTTTATAATGGCCACTGTAGCAGAAGAGCATGGTTCTAAGCATTTCCCAAGTCCTGTTACATCATTTGGTTTTTACAAAACTAACCCAAATTCATCTTTATAGCTTGAATATTTCCATCCCATCCATTCTGGTAGAATAAACATACCTGAAATCCTGGAACAATGGTTCTCAAATTGTAATCCCCAGCTCAGTAGCATCACCTGGGACCTTGTAAGAAACACAAATTCTTGAGCCTCATTTCAGGCCTACTTATTCAGAAAATCTTGGAGGTAGAACCCAGACTCTGTGTGTTAACATGCCTTCCAGGTGATTCTGATACATGCTCAAGTTTGAGAACCACTGGTCTATAACTATGGTTCTCAAACGTGGCTGCTCATTGGAATCTTTTGTGAAACTTTAAAAAAATGTTCATGGCTGGTTCCTACCTTCTCCCCAACCTCCAGAGATTCTGATTTAATTGGCAGCAGGTGTACCGCAGACGTTTGAATTTTTTTAATTCCCCTGGTGATTCTAATGTGCAAGAAAGTGTGAGACCCAGTAGAACATACTCAGAAAATGGAAGTGAACAACCAACTTTTCATACCGAAGTCAAAAAGTATATTTGTAGTCAGAAGATATTCAGAGTCACCAATTACAAAGGGTAATAAATAATCTATACTGATGACTCAACGGTGTTTTTCATTAGCAGATTTCAACAAAAGAGAAAATAAATTTGCCCCAAAAATCTCAGGCTTGATTTATTTAAACATACATTTGAAATTTCTTGTTTTGTCCTTGCTACTAGGAAACTCAGAGGCTAATTTTATCTTTAGTAATTTTATCTCCCCCCTTAAAGTGCATGATTCCTGTCCTTTTATACCTATTTGAAAGTACTCGTGCCATACTTCTTACACTGAAGGACATGTTTCCCCAGGCTATGCTATCTAGGTCATAGGTCAAAGGTGGCTCATATGTCTGGTGACTCCAATTTATTCAAAACTAGGTAATTTAAAACATCTTACTGTCAGGAAAAACATAGCTATGATATGATTGGAAGGCTAAATTTGATCATTCTGAGTTCTTTCCCCAGGGCTCCTGAGAACAGTGCCCATTTATTCTCCTCGGCCACTAGCAGCACTTCACTAGGAAAGCTGGAAACGCACTAACGTTGTATATATGAAGCCTTATTGAAAACTGCCTGAAATTATTTTGGAAGAAATCGAAATATAAACAAATAAACGAAGGACTTACCCCTTGAGATCTCTTCTATGCATTTGTTCAAAAACAGTTATTAGTTCTGCTCTGTAAGACTTTTAGCAAAGAAAAAAGAAAAACAAAAACCCCAGTTAATAGTATCTCCTCTCTTTCAACCACTGTTTATTCTTAGGATTCTCTCAGACTCTGATACTCAATAAAGAGATGAGAACCATTCCCCATTTACTGTGATTGATACATATGATTCCACTAGGGTAGACATTCAGGATACCTTTGAAGTGACAATAAAGTTCACCCCTTAACTTTTTAAATGAGAACCAACTTCAGGATTAGTTCCAGGTGAGTACACCTGTCTCCAGGAGGACTGCAGTGGGAGCCGATACCAGGGAACCCAGCAAAAAGCAAAAAATAGATAAGGTGTTGAAATTGGGATTCAAGGAAAAAATTCATAAAAATTTATAAAGCAAAGCCTTGATGAGAAAATAGGGCATGCTCACCCTTTCCCAGAAGAATGAGAGTAGAGAATGGAGAATGAATGACAAAAATCCAAATCAAGATTGCAACCTCAAGGAAATATTGTCAGCATTTTATGGAGAGTTTTTGTGCCATATTTACACATTTAAAACACCCAGAGGGTTTATTATTCAGTCTTTCTGCTATCCTCTGGGTGAAAAATAGAATTCTGCTCTTCAGAGCGTTTTTTAAAAAAAAAATGGTAATAAAATTCCCTATAGATTTGGCCCTGTCTCCTAGCTGTTCCTTCTTCCTAACCAAGTTTGAGCTTGTGGAATTGGCTTTGTGGGGTGTTTTTTATTCAACTTTTGCTTTGGGCACTGGCACACTGCACTGCATTTTGGGGGCTTCTCACTTCCACCATGTTCCATCGAGGGCAGATGGCAGCACGCATCCCTTGGGCTTGTCAATATTTTAAAGAAATGCAATTTCTCCTTTTTCTGTCAGAAAAAAAATTAAACTATAAAACTCCTAACTGTCCTTAGTCCTAACTGTTCTAAGCAACAAAATAAGCATATCCATTTCCCAGAAATTGAGGAGATAGGGCTGTAACATTCACAGACATTGTGTTTGGAGCCATAGCATAGCAGCACCGGGGAGAAACTTAGTGGCCCTCAGTCCAAACCTGTGTTCTAACAATGAGAAGATGGGGTGCAAAGAGGGAAGATAAACTCTCAGGGCCACACAGCCAATAAGACCAGAGTTCTAGTCTCCGAGTTAGCTCCCTTTTCCTCCCAATCCACCTCACCACAGCCCTGAAATGCCACAGGGCGCAGCCAGGCTGCGAGCTGCTATTGCAGCCAGCAAACAAAGATAACAGAAACAGGACAGACCTGATGGGATGGGAAGGGTAGGAATAAAGACTTGACACTTGCGTGTGGACAATTGATGCACACACAGGAGGCAGACAGCAGAGCTGCCATAGGTCTTTGCTTGCAGGGAAACAGTGGAGGCAGAGAGCAACAGCAGAACAGAGAGGCCAAGCCAGACTGCACAGGAAGTGCCAGAGGATGCAGCTGAGAGCCTGGCCGAGGGCAGTGACCCTCTTGTCTCTCCTCTGGTTTGACGCTCCTGGATGGGTACAAGGTATGAGTTGCACACCATCTGGGGGATGAACACCTTGAAGCTCTGACTTGGGTGGGGCAAAAGCAATATACATAAACTAAACATTTGTACCCCCATAATATACTGAAATAAAAAAATTAAAACTAAAAATACAAAAAAAGGTCCAACACATGTGTTCCTGCACCCAGAGAGGTGGAAAGTACAACAGATTCTAGAAAATAGATTCTAGTTTCTGTGTTCTTACCTATAAAATGGGATGAATGACACTTGCCCCATAAAAATGAAGTAAGACAAGTGAACTTCTTTGTAGATTATTAAAAAGGGCAAGGTAGCACTTGTCTCTGTCTGTTAGGACTGCTGTAACAGAGCATGCTGAGTGGCTTATAAGCAACAGAAATTTATTTCTCACAGTCCTGGAGGCTGGAGCACTCACTGTCATGGTGTCAGCATGGTCAGGTTCCGGGGAGGGCCCTCTCCCAGGTGCAGACTGCTCACTTCTAGTTGTATCCTTACTTGGGGGAAAGAGGGCTAGATAGAGCTCTCTTGGGTCCCTTTTTTAAGGGCAGTAATGCCATTCATCAAACCTCCACCCTCATGACCTAACCACACCCCAAAAGCCCCACCTCCTAATATCATCACATTGAAGGTTAGGATTTCAACATACACATTTCGGGGGACATTATTACTTCTATCATCACAATCACTACTACCTTGAAGGCAAAAATACCTAGGCCTTTAGGGAATTTCTGATATAAAGTCCCTATGTTTAAAGATGGAGAAAGTATGTTGTGAAATAATAATACATTTTGGAAACAAAACAGAGCTAGGTTTTCACAGCAGCTGAGTGACCTTAGGTAAATTACCTAACTTCTCTGAACCTCAGTTCTTTAACACATATTAGAAAATTAATAAGTTGTAGCATGGAATAATAATAAAGCTCTCTCTGAAAAACAGTGAATCTCAGGGCCTTATAAAATCATTCTTCTATGTGTTTACTCTCTTACCTATTTCAAATCCAATCCCAGCTAGGTTTATCTAGATACACCTTTGTCCTGAAAATTTATCTCCCTGTCACTTCCTGGTTATCCATGTGTGGAAAGCCAAACTCCAGTCACAGTTTAATCTTCAAATCAAGACTAGAAATACAACTAGAACAAAGTAGAAAAGAAAGAGAAAAAAAATATTCTGTCAAAACCATCAGTTTTTAAATTAACTAGCTAACTAGAGAATCAAATATTCAATACATGATTTTGGAAATTTCTTAATAATAACTTGAAATAATTGCCTTTATTTGGCTTTCTTATTGTACATAAAAGAAATTAAATCATCCAGTAAGTCAAAGAAACATACCTGAAAAACAGCTAAAGGCATATTAGATAGAAATGACAGAAACCACAGTTATCCGATCTGGATCAAAAATATTAAACAAAGAAAAAATACTCATTATTCTGTCAGCTTTAAGGCATTTTCAGCTTGTTCAAACTGGAACAAGTTCCCTTGTGGTCTTGTAAAACTCACTGAATTGGAGTAAAGCAGTGCGAGCAGCAGTTTCATCTTCAAAAATGTCATGTAAAATATACATATTAACAAGAAGAGTTGATTTCTTTTTCTTTTTCTTATTCCTTCTTTCTATTTCTCTACTCTGTTCCACACTGGACATGTTGTAGTAGAGTTTACATTGCCCTTCAACCACAATCACCTCCCAACCTTGAGGCCTGAGCCACTGCCAGGGAAGCCCTGCTGGGTTCCTCCAGCAGGGACTGAGATTCTTGACCAAGAAATTTGATGTACATACTTACATCTCTCTCCTCTAAGACAGTACCTGGTAAATAGTGCCCAGGTTAAACTTCTTGTATTTGAAAATGCAAACAAATGAAAAAGGCACGTTTGTCGGTGTGTGTCTCAGTGCTTTGCTCTGTAAATTCCTATTGAATAACTGAATAGACCAGGGACAAGCAGAGTCATAGATCTGAAACAAGGACCTAATGTGTGGATTCAAGTTTAAAGTTAAATATACATCTTCAAAAATGGGGAGTTCTGGCTATGGCTTTGTCATATATGGCTTTTATCAGTTTTAGCTAAGTCCTGTCTCTGCCTATTTTGTTAAATGTTCTTATCATAAAAGGGTGCTGAATTTTGTCAAATTCTTTTTCTACATCTATTGAGAGGATCATAAGGTCTTTGTTTTTGCTTCTATTTATGTGGTGAATTACATTTATAGATTTGCATATGTGAAGCCATCCCTGCATTTCTGGGATGATGCCCATATGCTCATGATAGGTTATTTTTTTGATAAGCACCTGAATTCAGTTTTCTAGGATTTTGTTGAGAATTTTTGCATCTATATTCATAAGGGATATAGGTCTGTAGTTTTCTTTTTTTGTTGCATCCTTTCCTGGTTTTGGTATCAGGGTGATGTTGGCTTCATAAAATGTATTGGGGAGGATTCCTTCCTTCTCAATGTTGTGGAATAATTTCTGCAGGATAGGCACCAATTCTTCTTTGTAGGTCTGGTAAAATTCAGATGTGAAACCATATAATCTGGGACTTTTCCTTTTAGGAAGGTTTTTTTATTGCTGCTTCAATTTCATCACTTGATATTGGTCTGTTCAGAAATTCTATTTCTTCCTGATTGAGCCTAGGGAGGCTGTGTGTTTCTAAGAATTTGTCCATTTCCTCCACATTTTCAAGTTTATGTGCATAGAGCTTTTTATAGCATTCATAGATGATATTTTGTATTTCTGTGGTATAAGTTGTAATTTCTCCTTTTTCATTCCTGATTAGTTTATTAGATTCCTTTCTTTTCTGCTTCTTGTTAATCTAGCAAAAGGCATGTCAATTTTGTTTATTTTTTCAAAGAACCAACTTTTTGTTTTATTAATCTTCTATATAGTTTTTTGTTACAGATTTCATTTAGTTCTACTGTGATCTTTGTTATTTCTTTTCTTCTGCTGGGTTTGGGGTTGCTTTGCTCATCCTTTTACAGTTCTAGATGCTGAAAAAGCATTCAACAAAATCCAGCACCCTTTTATGATAAGAACACTTAACAAAATAGGCATAGATGGGACTTACATAAAAATGATAAAGGCCATAT
Source organism: Lemur catta (assembly GCF_020740605.2). Taxonomy (NCBI): domain Eukaryota; kingdom Metazoa; phylum Chordata; class Mammalia; order Primates; family Lemuridae; genus Lemur; species Lemur catta. The sequence continues at coordinate 226,092,182 of NC_059128.1, read as the reverse complement.
ATGACAAACCCACAGCCAACATCACACTGAACAGGGAAAAGTTGAAAGCATTCCTGCTTAGAACTGGAACCAGACAAGGTTGCCCTCTATCATGGCTTCTATTCAACATAGTGCTGGAAGCCCTAGCCAGAGCAATCCAATAAGAGAAGGAAATCAAGGGCATCCAAATGGGGGCAGAAGAGGTCAAACTATCACTCTTAGTTATGATCTTATATCTAGACAACCCCAAAGATTCTACTGTGAGACTACTGGAATTGATAAACAAATTCAGCAAAGTCTCAGGTTACAAAATTAATGTACAGAAATCAGTAGCATTCCTATACTCCAAAAACAGTCAAACTGAAAACCAAATCAAAGACGCAATAGCATTCACGATAGCAACAAAGAAAAAAAAATACCTAGGAATATATTTAACTAAAGAGATGAAAGATCTCTACAGGGAGAACTATGAAACACTGAGGAATAAAATAGCAGAGTATATAAACAGGTGGAAAACCATACCATGCTCATGGGTCAGCAGAATCAACATTGTTAAACTGTCTATACTACCCAAAGTGATCTACAGATTCAATACAATACCTATCAAATTACCAGCATCATTTTTTGCAGATCTAGAAAAAATAATTCTATGCTTCATATGGAACCAGAGAAGACCCCATATGGCAAAAGCAATCTTAAGCAAAAAGAGCAAACTGGGAGACATGAATTTATCAGACTGCAAGCTATACTACAAGGCTATAGTAACTAAAACAGCATGGTACTGGCACAAGAACAGAGACACAGACCAATGGAACAGAACTGAGAACCCAGATATAAAACCATTCTCAGATAGCCATATAATCTTTGACAAAACAGACAAAAACATACACTGGGGAAAAGAATCCTTATTTAATAAATGATGCTGGAAAAACTGGATAGCCACATGTAGGGGACTGAAACAGAATCCACACCATTCCACTCTCACAAAAATCAACTCTCAGTGGATAACAGACTTAAACCTAAGGCATGAAACTACAAAAATTCTGAAGAAAATATTGGAAATACTCTTCTAGACATTGGCCTAGGCGAAGAGTTTATGAAGAAGACCCCAAAGGCAATCACAGCAACAACAAAAATAAATAAATGGGACCTGATCAAGTTAAAAAGCTTTTGCACAGCCAAAGAAACTATCACGAGAGCAAACAGACAACCTACAGAGTGAGAGAAAATTTTCCCATGCCACACATCTGATAAAGGGCTGATAACTAGAATCTATATAGAACTCAGGAAAATCAGCAAGAAAAAAATCAGACAACCCTATCAAAAAGTGGGCAAAGGACATGATCAGAAACTTTTCAAAAGAAGATAGACTTATAGCCAACAAACATATGAAAAAAAAATGCTCAACATCTCTAATTGTCAGGGAAATGCAAATCAAAACCACAAAGAGGTATCAATTAACTCCAGTGAGAACAGCCTTTATCAAAAAGTCCCAAAGCAATAAATGTTGGCATGGATGCAGAGAGATAGGAACACTCATACACTGCTTGTGGAACTGCAAACTAGTACAACCTCTGTGGAAAGTAGAATGGAGATACCTCAAAGATCTACAAGTAGAACTACCATTTGATCCAGCAATCCCATTACTGGGCATCTATCCAAAGGAAAAAAAGGCATTGTATAAAAAGACATCTCCACTAGAATGTTCATAGCAACACAATTCACAATTGCAAACATGTGGAAACAACCCAAGTGCCCATCAATACATGAGTAGATTAATAAAATGTGGTATATGTATACCATGGAGTTCTACTCAGCCACAAAAAAAAACTATGGTGATCTAGAACCTCTTTTATTATCCTGGATAGAGCTGGAGCCCATTCTACTAAGTGAAGTATCACAAGAATGGAAAAACAAGCACCACATGTACTCACTATCAAATTGGGTTAACTGATTAACACTTATGTGCACATATAGTAGTAATACTCATTGGGTATCAGGCAGGTGGGAGGCGGGAGGAGGGGATGGGTATATTCACACCGAATGGATGCGGTGCACACCATCTGGGGGATGGACATGCTTGGAGCTCTGACTTGGGTGTGGCAAAGGTAATATATGTAACCTAAACATTTGTACCCCTGTAATATGCTGAAATTTTAAAAATGGGGTGTTCTGGTATATCTTGCCATTCCCATTTTGCAGAACATTGGTGGATTGCTGTAGATAAGATTAGGGATTCCACTTATCCTATCCTGACTCCACACCATCCTTTGTAGTAGGAAGGTAGGTGAAGCCAGGGAGCAGGACAACTGTGAACTCAGACAGAAGACCTGGTTTCATTGTCTTCTTCAGCTTTTTGAATTTTAGCCTCCCTTTTCCTTCCAATCATACATCGAGGTGTGTCTTTCTAAAGGTTAAAGAGTTGTCCAAGGTCATGGTGACATTCTGTGCTCCATCCTCTAGAGTGCAATTATGCAACCATTTGTGGAGGCCCTCCTAGAAGCCTGAAGTTATGGAGAACTGTATCTCCAGCACTTAGCACAGTATCCAGTGCATTGTAGATATTCAGTAAATAAAGTTTGTTGAATTAAGGAATGAGTACTTGGCCTAAATTGTCAAAAAAAAAAAATCAATGCTAGAATTCACATTAATAGATCTCAAAATTTAAGAACAAAGATAGGTTTTGATCCTATTGCCAAAAGAAACACAGCTCATAAGAAATGAGAAATTACAAAACAAAAAATTCAAAAAGTCTAACTTGGCCCTGAAAATAATGCCAGTTTAGAAATAAAAAGGAGACATGATAAGAGGCAAGAGGGGCCAAACCAACAAGGGATTGGAACCTGAGAAATGGACAAACCCATCAGAGTGGGGCAGGGAGACCTTTAAGCTTCTGGAATTCGACAGAAGTGTAGGCAAGTGGATTGAGCATCAGAAGTAAGAATTTGGTATGGGTCACAGCAGGCAGACAGAGGTCAGCCCTGGGAAAGTCCCCCTGTAACTAGAGACTACTTTGTGGGGTCTGAGCAACACGGGTAAGACTCCAGGAAGTAGGTAAGCACCCTGTTGTGTAGGCGAGGGTTGGCAGTAAAGCTCTCATGGTGTAGCTGCTTAACAAATGGCTGGTATTCCTTCAATCTGCCTCCCTTGCAGGTGGGACTGAGCATACAACAACCACATCAACAATAAACTCTTATGGTACTAAGAGTGCAATTTAATTCTCTCACCAGCCCTATGAGGTGGGCACTATTATTATCAGAAATGGAGGCACAGAGTGCTTCAATACTTGCCTAATGTCATGTGGCTAATAAGCGGCACAGCAGGGGTCCGAACCTAGGCAGCCTCGCACCAGAGTCCCTGATCTTAACACCACCTCTGCTGCCTTTTAGGGCCCCTGGCTGTGGGACTCCGAGGAAGGTGGTCAGGAAGCCTCATGTTCTTTCCAGGAAGGATCAGTGAAACCAATTACCTATAGAGAGAACTCCCTGATGAGATCCACACTTTGAAATGTACAGAATTAGAAAGTAGTGGAGCACACAACCAAAGACTCATACGTAGGACTGCATTGACTCTATAAGAATAATTCAGCAGAGAAAAAGCTGTAAAATTATGTAGAAAATTTTGAATTGACACTATATGACTCAGATGTGCAGAAATGGAGCTTAGTTCCCTATGTTCTTGAGCCCCCCCATTTCCATTTGTCTGTCCCTGCAAAGCCACCAAGCAATCACTTATGGCTTAAAACACAGTCTCTTTGGGGTAGATGTTCAGGGCATTTAGGATTCTCCCCTTTATTGTTTTCTGCCCTTCTCTCGGAGAGTGGATTTACCTGTGGTTCTAACTCTGCAGAAGAAACTTCTGGATCAGGAGTCTGTCCCACGTACTCCTAGGCACAGGCCTCTTTAGCATGTGGCTATTTCAATTAAAATCAAATAAGAATCCAGTTCCTCAGCCACACTAGCCACATATTAAATGTTCCATAGCCACATGTCGCCAGTGGCTACCATCATTGAATGGTACAGACATAGAACACTTCCATCATCACAGAATACTCTATTGACAGCCCTGTGTGTGTGTGTGTATTCTTTGTCTATTTGTATCTTTCTTCCAAAGATAACATACATACAATAAAATACATATATAACAAAACATTCAAAAATTGACAGAGATCCATGTTTGTAGAACCAAGCTGTGCCAATGGGTAGCAGTGGGATCTTGAGCAGTTTACTAACCTCCCCAAGTCTGTTTCCTGTCTTTAAAATGGAGAATAACACCAGTCCTACAAACCTCACAAGTGTTTGTAGGGTCACAAGAGATAATACATGTGGAAATACTTTCAAATTTTTAAGATAGCATTCCAATTTAGTCACTATTATTCCTGTTCTAATACAGAATCACTATTGTATTTAAAAAAAAATGTGGCTGAACCCAGAATAATTATATGTCATGTGCTAAAGGAGTTTGCATTGGTGCCTCAGTTATTCTTTTTTAGCCTGATAAAATCATGAAGAATAGATAATGTATAAGAAGACTGAAGATGGACTAATTCTTGAGTTTTTAAAATGAGGGAAAGGAATGGTTCCAGGAAACTATAGACCAACACATTACTTATCAATTCTTAGCAAATTTAGTGCATACTTTATAAAAATGATTTTAAAATACAATAAAATGTATGAATTATACTTACTAGGCTAAATAGCTTCAGTAATGTTGCAAACATATATACCTTGATTTCAGTAAAATATTGAACATTCATTCCCCCAATATATCCTTATGGCTAAGATGGTAAAACAGGGACTAACAGTGTGATTAGGTAGAGTTATGTCTGTTTAAAAGATTACCCCAAGGTAGTGTTGATTTCAAAGTTAGCTTGAAATAGGGTCTAGAGAATATCATCCTTGGACAATATATCCTGCACATTTTCACAAGGATGATGTTGTCAAGGTAAGTCTTTGCATATGAGAATATCACAGAGCAATTCACTTAGGCTTCAGCGGAGATGGGCTTTAGAGGGCTACTTCCAGAATGGTGGGGCAGCCATGCACCTCCGACGTGGCTGGCCTGACCTACACGTTTTCCTTTGGATGCCACTCTCTAATTCTCAAGGGTGCCATCACACACAGGCTCCTGGGATGGGAGTAAGATGGAGAAGAGCTGGTGAAGGGAAAGCATCTGCTGGGCAATGTGATAGGAAACTACTACTGCTTTCTGCACAGTGGTAGCCTCACATGTCTCTGGGTAAAACACACACACCCACACATACACGCACAGATTAATACCTGGACATTGTGTCCTGCTACACTAACTACAACAATGCAAACTTAGATATTACTAACCTCATTCAGAATTACAAGAGCAAGAATCAGAGTGGTTAGGTAAATTGCTTAGGGTCACAGGGTGGGCAGGCAGCATGGCTGGGATCCCAGCCCTGGTTTTCCTGACTCCCAGGCTTCTAGTCTTTCCTCTACCTCACATCTGCATCAATAGCTGGTAACTGACTACACTACCAGCAATATACAACTCTTTCTTTATCCTTTCCTCATTTATACCTCCTTTTCTTCTCTGTTATTTGCTATCTGCTCTTTACCTTCTTCCATGCCTGTGCCTGTTCATGTCTAGGCAGGTTTTTCTACACTAGGTTTCTCAAGAAGAGGCCAGAGCTGATCCCCGCCCTATAAAATAATGTTCATGTTCTCCCATGGGCAAAATTATTAGGTATCCCAAACACTGTTGGGAATGACCCATATTTTAGTGTTTGTTCCATTTTCAACTCTATTGGGACAAATAGTTGTCCTATATTTTAAACTGGAACTAGGATGTGGAGGGTGTGTATGTGTGTGTGAGTGAGAAAGAAAGAGAGGGAATATGCAATGTCCTCACTTCCTGGTTTTATAGCTGAAACTCCTAGGTCAATCATATTTTGTGCAATCAACATTCCCAAAGCAGGATCACTTTCACCCAGCACTCACCTCCACTATCAAATGCCTAATAACCTCTATCCATAACACTGACATCTGGAACCCCAATATCATCGTTCATCATCCACATCCTCTATGTTCATTTTAGCCTCTGTAACAACCCTGTCGATAGGAAGAAAAAATATTACCATTCTCATTTTAAGAATCATCAGATCAGAGAATGATAGTCATTACATTTACAAGAAATTTTATTTCCAAGTCTCTAAATCTGGAGTCTCCTGGCTTCCAGTCCTGCTTTTTCTAACCTCACAAGCCTCCTTGAAAACATTGCTAGGAAGAAAACTAGGTCCCCTATCTTCTTATTCAGATGTTTCTACAGAAAGGCAAATTCATATTCTAAAAAAGGGGGAGCAGTTGAAATGACATAATGTATTCTTCCCTTAAGTAAAAGGGGAAAAAAGAATGGGGGGAAAAGAGATAAAATCCTCTTCCACTTCAAATGCAGCCATATGACCAGCTTCATACCTAGACAGGGTAAAGCCTATCTACAAATCCACGGAGCCAAGGAATCTAAGAGCAGGGGTCTCAGAGGTCCTCCGGCCTGACTCCCAGCTCCATGCATAGACCCTCTGGCATCTGGATGATGAAGACAATAATTGACAATGTTCACCAAGCACTCTCTAAATTCTAGGTACTCTGCTTATAATTTTTACATGTTTTTTTTTTGTTGTTGTTTACTTAGTCTACAACCAGAAGAGGAAATTATTATCATCCCATTTTATAGATGAGAAAAAAACTACATTATTTCTCGCCTTTAATTTTCATAACGGTCCAAAGAGATTACTGTTAGCAAGCTGACCACTTTAGAGATGATAAACTGAAACCCAGAAAGGTCAAGTAGCTTGCCCCCAGTCACACATGTCTCCTGAGGAGGAGCCCAAAGCTCCTCCTACAGAGCAACAGCTCAGCAACAAAGAAAGTGCCTTCACACCCTCCTCCCATTTGACCATTCATCACAGCATCGTAACGCATTTAAAATCAGACCGTGACGGCGACATTCTGCACATACGTTGGACACCAGGTCTTTTAGAATCTCACTGGAGAAAGGCTAGCACTGAACCCTGAGGAAACCCAGAGTCAATAATTCAAATTATAGACATGAATTTGTCACAAAGCAAACTTAATCCTCTGGAAAAAAAAAAAAAAAGTCATTTCATAGGAAAAGAATTTTTAAAAGATAAACAGAGAGTTCGTGGCTTAGGAAAGGTAAAGTTATGGAAACAGGTTGTAAATCCTGATCGTAAATTAGGGCCGAAAAGAAGAGTATTTTTGATTCAGTGGCTGGGTACTGTCTTGTTGGATACACTAGCACCACCTTGTGGTCAGGAGAAGGAACTCACAGGGGTCTACGTGCTTGGTACTACACTAAAACATACCTTTGCTATGGAGGGAAAGCAATGTTGGATATACATTACAGGCCTCCAGAATTTCACTCACCAAGGTGGTGATAGTTATTTTGACCAAATAGTTTCCTTTTGGGTGAGCTTATATTATCCCATAGAGGGCAAAATGCAAAACAAGGCCAGTTCTGATATCTTCTGGTGCATATTAACAGTATCTTTACTCATGAATGCTAAAACACTGATATGATCATATCTTTCATTTCACATTTTCACAAACATAATTTCATGTTATTATAAAAACAATTCAGGCAGACAATGTATTTATCCCATTTTACAGAGAAGGAAACTGGGGTCTATTTGTGTAAAGTGTTAATTGTGAAGTTAATTTTGAAGCTTTCAGAAAAAGCTAAGAAGTTATTAACCCTTCTCAGGAACTGGGGCTATCGTAAAACTGAACATGCTTACAATGTCAAAGAATTAGGATCAAGCATCAGTCAAGTAAATGATTCATTCACTTCTAAATGACTTCAAAGGAATTGATTTCTCAGCAAAGATGAGCCTTCTACAGGTTCAAAAATGGAACAGAACCATAGCAATAGATGCCCCCTGAAATAGGCAGCCACCATTGGGCTGGACAACTGGGCAGCCCCATGCCATGCCCATGTACTGATCCTTCACTGAAGGCCTTCAGGGCCAACATGCTTACATAGAAGGGCATTTCTGCCAAGCTGACCTTACCACACTGCTGTTGAAGTAATTATATCATCCTAAGCAAACCACCGCATCCCACCCGTCCAAGTTGTCCAAAATCTGCTTGTTATTTCTTGTGCCATCTCCCATCCACAGAGCATCAGAGACATTGTTTTCATCCCTCTGTTTGGACTAATCAAAGAAACTTCATTTAGCAGAGAATGGTCCTGTATATGATCTTCCTTTTAGGCCCATGGCCTGGTTCGTGGTGGAATGGCATGCACTTGTCAAGTTTTTGGACTATGCTTTTAGTGGGACCTATGTTAGAAAGGGGGTGTTCACCTGTCCCATTTGGGAGTGGGTTTACTCAATTTCTTATTTTTGTGTGATGTTGTAAGACATTTGGAGGGTCATATGCCATTCAACATTGATCCCATTGATCTCAAATGTCAATTCATCAAATCTTTAATAAACATACCTACTACAAAAATTTCTTACATCAATCTCTGCAAGTCTAATTATTTCTTATCAAATATTTTTTGAAGGAAGAGATGGAAAGCTTGACAAGTTATTCTAAATTCCATTTGGAAAAATAGACAGATAAGAATAACTTTTTTAAATACCTTAAAAGAAGAATTGGGAATTTTCTCTTCATGATATTATATGTTATTTCAAATATTTTTCCTTGTTTATTGTTTGCCTTTTAATTCAACGATGAGGTTATTTGACATAGATTACTAGAACTGGAGGATTTAGGAGAATTTTTAGCTAAAGATCAATACTCTGGTTTTTTTTCTTGGCTCCAAATTAATTAATAGTTTCCTTTTTAAAGGCAGTGAGTGAAAGGCCTAGATATCAATCAGACATTTTTTTCAACAAGGCCCCTTTATTTTCTATTCAAGATAACATTAAGAAATCATCAGATATCACTTCTCCTTGAACTGTTTCAAAGGTCTGAGCCAAACTGGAGACACACACACACACACACACACCATGCACTGGCTTAGGTGCAACCATAGTCAAGTGCCTAAGACAAGACATGATCTCTCCATCTCTCTCTTGAGAAGTCACAGATTCCATTATACTTCAGGTGACTAATATTAATGACATTCAAACACAGCTTTCCATTTTTCATCTGGGTTTCCAGGAGATGGGCTTCCTATTCTCTAAAAAGATATTACAAAGTAGGAAATGTGTAAACACGTTCATGACATATTATGATATAAAGCTAATGAACATCTTAAGCACTCATTCTCTTTTCCATTGTTGTAACTCATACATACATACACACACACACACACACACACACACACACATATATATATATATATATATATATATGCATATAATCTCTTGGGAATAACTTAGATCTCACCATTCACAAATGAATAATGTATTTTCACACAGCAAAAGCTGAGAAATTTGTTGGCATATGGTGACAAGATAACCTGAGGGATCCTGAGAAACCCAGGTCAAATGATATCAAAACCATTAGGAGTAGAAGAAATCTCAAAAGATATTTTTGATAGATTCGATTATATTTTACCTGTCAATAAAACAATGAATCAATAATGAAAATATTAAAACACAATAGGAAAGCAGAGAAAGGACATAAAAAATTCCAGAAAACAAATGCAAATGGCTAAAACCACAGAGCCAATCTGTGGCTGCTTAGAATGTATGTTAAATAAAAATAATTGTAATTGAAAAAATATAAACTACCTCACCAAGGAGATATTTTCTCTCTATCAAGCTGGCAAATATTAAAACCATAAAAAGATTATAAAAACTCCCTATTGTCTAGTAGGACTTATATGTTTTATACTGCTAATGCCCCCCCATTGTGGAAACACTAAAGTAATATGCATCAAAAGTCTTAAAATTTTTATGTTCTTTGACCTGGTAATTTCAATTCTAGATAACTACCCTAAGGAAATAATCAGAAATGCAGGCAAATTTATGTGCAAATATGTTTGTTATAGCATTATTTATTGTGGTAATAAATGAAAACAATAAAAATGCCCCTGATAGAGGACTGCTTAAATAAATTACAGCCCATATGTACATGAGTATTGTAGACTGTTACATAGCCATTAAAAATTACATTCATAGGAATTTTGGATGACATAGAAAAATGCTTATAATGCACAAAACAAAAGAAGTACAATGTAAACCTATTTACATGACACAATCTCATCATTGTTTTTTAAAGTGAGTTTGTATGCAGAGAAAAAAAAAAATAAGAAGAAAAGTACCAAACCATGAACAATAGGTAAGATTACAAGTGTTTTTCATTTTACTTTTTATAATACTTTGTTTTTCCAAATTATCCATAATGAGCATGTATTACTTTAATAACTAGAGATATATTAACTTAAAGTGCATTCCATTGCATGGTATTCAATGCCCTGGAAAACCTCTGTTCTAGCTACTCCCTTCTAGTCCTGATTATTTCCTAAACGCATAGGAATTTCCAAATCTCCATGCTTTTCTTCTTAATGTTCTCACTGCTTGGAAGGCCTTACAAGAACTTGAAAGTCAGTTGTTCTATGTGGCACTTTCTGAAGCCCAAAGTAAGAATTGGTTGTTTCCTCATCCATTGTTTTAAAACCACTTGATACTTGGTTGTAGGATGCCATTTACTAAATTAATTATAAATTATTCATTTATATGTCTGTCTCCCCTATCGGACTTTGAACTTTTCCAAGGCCCTGGGTTTTAGAAACTTTTAAATCTCTAATGTCTAGTGTTATTCCCACCATGCCATAAATATTAAATGCATGCATGCATGAATGATAAATTCCAGAAAGAAAGATGGATAGATAGAGGGAAATCTACGGATTTTCAAAGGGTGATAGAATCTAGAAACTAAGTCATCTTCAAGTTGTTTCACATATTTGGATGTATACATACTACAGATGACATACAGGAAACACTATGTTGAGCATTGCTGAGACAAGTTGAACTATAATTAGCTTATAATACAACTAAAATTTTTCTAGTTGAAACAACAAATCTGTTATCCTGCTTTGCAGTAAATGGCTTTGTACAAAGGATACCCACATGCTTTTTTATTATTAAAAACTATTCCAATAAAAGATATGCTGAAAAATTATTGTAATTTCTACTAATTAAAAACTAATTAAGTCATTTGCTGAATAATGCATGTACTGTACTTGCATTATCTATGAGCATGCTCTTCACTTACAAATATTTGTCTCCATTTCATTAAAGTAATTAAACTGCTCCAAGTACAGTTATTTTTACAAGCATTTTATAGCCAACTCTCAATTTTCCATACCAATGGAGAAGTATAATTGAAATATTTAAAACCAAATAACAGATAATACAGAACCTCCCTGCAGTTCTTCTACTCCTCCAGTTTAACAAACAACAAAAGCAACCAACTTAAGTTTTAGCTCAGCTCGGTTCTCCCACTCCCACTCTGGTAGCCTGTACAGAAACTAATTGCACGTGAACAGTATGATTGCATTCATGCTCATACGTTGCCTCCTTCCTGCCCACAGCTCTGCATACTCTCGTTCTAATGTATGTGAGGGCAAGATGGAGGGATATACTAGCACTTTACCAGGGAAGAGGGACCACCCCCAAATCAATGACAAAATTAATTACACTCTTTCTCTGCTACTACATCGCCCATGCTTTGTCCCTGGCAATTATGACAATTCCTTAAGCTCCCAGAAAAAGAAATGCTGCATAAAGCAAAAAATTCTTTACACCAAGAATTATAATGGAGATTCTGAGTGAAGGTGTCAGCGTGCGTATGACAGTGTGACTGGGTACAGGTTTGTTTTTTTTTTTTTTTTGCTATTATAAAACAAGGTGAATTATATGGAGGATACATTTTTCTTCACAGAATGGGACAGAGTATAATTATGAAGGGGCAGAGAGTAAATATAAGTTGGATGCATTTAATTACATATATTGAGAAATGTCACAAGAAAACATTTATTGGAAATGAGTTGACAATCCATTTTCCATAATAGGCACTTTGTTGGGGAAAAACAGAATAGAGTTCTTCTGCCTCCCTATTGCCAGTTTTTGCCCTAAATGTTAGAGGCAGCAGTGATGCTGCCCATGAGAAGACAGAAATGGTGCTGCGTGGAGAAAGCACCATCGGAGGAGGCAGAATGAAGCAGAGGGGACAGCCGTGAGCAGAGCAGGGAAGCAGGGGGGTGGGCAGAGTGCAGACTGGTCCATGGAGCACAAAGATCACAGGGCTGGAAGCTGCAGTTGTGATACAAAACAGATGATGATGATGATGATGGCGGGGGGAGGGGGTGAAGTGGGGGGGGGGTGGCAGTGATAGATACATAGATAGACACAGAGGTAGAAAAAAAGAATATTTGGTGTACACACCTAGCACATAATAAGTATCTAAAAAATGTACTTAAGCACTTGAAGTCCTCAGAGACAATATTTGGTTCCTAAGGTTAAAGACACAAAAGAAGTTTTGTGACAAGAGGCAGGGGGAGGCAGTTTTTATTGGTGTTTTGTTCCATTGTTAACACCAGCTTCAGAGGCAGTCTGCAAAATGTGTTCAGAAGGCTGGAAACAGAATTACATTCAGACCCCGTGTGTTATATGGCATCCCCTTTATTCTGGACTTTCCCCTGCTTTAAATTTTATTGGATTTTAATCGGAGACCATCTGATGAAATGTTCTGAACCTAGATTAGAATGTAGCATGTACAACGGCTGAATGAGAGGGAGGACAGTGAAATCACATAATGGAATATAAAATAGATTTTAAAAGCAATAAAACTGCAGCAGGTGGAGGGGTTTCCTCAGGGGGGAGAAGCAGCAGGGACACTCAGGCACTTGCTCACCACCCAGAGAAAGCGAAACTCAGCAAGTCTGTCCCTGGAGGAGACACTGACTTTGGGCCAGGGCCTGTGCCTTTCCCAAGGACGTGCCCATCCTACCCAGGACACAGCAGAAAGGAGAGGCAGAGCCTGGCCTGGTTTATGCAAATAAAACTGAACAAGGTTATAAACAGCCACAGCTCCCAAGTATCCAAGATAGGCCCTTGTCCTCTCCAAAATTCATGACAAGAGACAGTGGAGGTCGGTTTTGCTACACCATACCATCTGATTAAAATGCAGATTCTGATTCAGAAGGTCTGGGGTGGGCCCAAGAAGCTGCATTGCTAGCAAGCTCCCATGTGAGGCTGATGCTGTTGTGCCAGGGGCCACACTTTGAGTAGTGAGGTATAAATGTGCTTTATGTCCCACTCAGCACCTAGTTAACACTCAGACACCTGAGCCCCACCCTGCCATGCATCTTTAGGCACCGCATCTGGCAATTTGCAAATTTATCAAGCTTGCTGTTGATTTTTAGGCCTATTCTTTCACATGCCAGGCAAATTCTTAAGACTTTATAACAGGGAGTTCTCTCTCCCATAGATGATTATGAGACAGGAAGGTAAACAACAAGATGACTGACAGAATGGAGAGTGATGCACAGAGGTGTGGTGAGCAGCTTTCATCCAGGAGTTCAGGACTGAGTCTATGAACAGAAAACACGGGGCCAGGAACTCTCTCTTGGGGGAATCCAGTGCATGCCTTAGGGCGGGCACAGCTACTTCAGTGCTACATCTTTCCGAGCAGATGTTTTTAAAAACGAATCTCATTACAGTGACCTACTCAGTGGAATCATTTTGGGAACCTTTGACTCTGTGCTTTTCCTCACACCCTCTGCCCAATCCCCTTACCAAATCCTGGTAGCTCAGCCTCCAAGATTCATCCTCTCACGCATCTCCTCCCATTTCCACTACCATCACCTCGTCCCAGCCATTACCTTCTCTTGCCTGGCCCCGAGCAACAGGCTCCTGGCTGGTGTCCCAATTTCTGTCTTGCACCCTGACACATGCTGTACTCCACAGACAGCCAAGCTCCTTCAGAAGCTTCTCACTGCATCCAGATAAAATCTTCACTGAAGCCACAAAGGCCCTGAGTGATCTTGTCCCTCCATTTCTTTTGAACCTCATCTTTCTCTCTCTCTCTGTTCCAGCTACGCTGGTTTTCTTTGTGTTTCTTAAATACACTGAACTCTTTCCCACCATGAGGTCTTTGCACCTGCTCATTTCTCTTTGCCAGCCACTCCCTCATTAGGTCTCAGCCCAGAGAACTTCCCTGCCCATCTAACCTCGAGTAGAGCCCTCCCTGGCCCCTTGTTGTCCCTTTATCACATGTATTGTAATTGGCAATTCTTTATTTGTATTTTTCTTTCTCTTCCATTATACCATTGATTCTCAAAATGTGGTCCCAGACAAGGAGCACCAGCATCCCCTGGGAAACTCTGAAGTTTGGGCCCACTTCCGTCTTAGCAAGGCCTCCTTGTGAACCAGCACATGCTGCAGTCTGAGAACCACTGTACTGCCCTGTAGCCAGCCTGGAAGTAAAACTGCATCTGCCTTGTTCATCACTATCTGCCCAGCACCTAAAATGGTGCGTATAGTAGATACTTGGTAAAGCGTTTTTAAAAAGAACAGATCAATGAGTCCCCTAAACTGAACAATTCCCATATGCCAACGAGTATCCCGTCAGTACGCCAGGACACCAGCACACTTACAAAAGTTCCGTCACAGCTCACTGCAGCCTGGGCTTAAGTGATCCTCCTGCTGCAGCTTCCCGAGTAACTGGGACTAGAAGTGCGTGCCACTGCACCTGGCTTCATGTTTTAGCTTCATAACTTTAGACAAATTATTATACTTAATGCCCCTGAGCCTTGGTTTCGGCATATGTAAAAAAGGCACGATAATTTCTGTCTCTCAAAATTGCCAGATGCTTTAAATCAGATAATGAGTGTGAAAACACTGACAGATAATAGAAGTACAATGAAATGCAGGTATGATTATAATAATTATTATGGGTGTTTATTGAGCATTTGCAATGCAACAGGCACTGGGTTAAGCACTTCAATAGACATTAGATGGTTTAAGCCTTCTAGGAACCCTCTGAGGTAGATATTATCATAGCCTTAATTTTACAGCTGAAGAAATGGAAGCCCAGGAAAGCTAAGTTACTTGCCCAGAGGCGTATGGATGGAAGGCAGTGGAGCCAGGATCTGAGTGCAGACAGTCTGCGTACGGAAAATATATCCTTTGCCACAGACACTGATGCAGAGGAGTGGCAGGGAGGCACATTCGTGGAGAGGCAGCCAAGCTCGCTGGAGGGTGAGCTGTCTGCGCTGCAACAGCCAACAGCCCCTCCTGGGGTCAGTTTAACAAGCATAATCTTTTGAGTTCAATTTGCACACTCTGCCTGAGAGAGAAAGAACTAAAAATCCTGTCAGGGGATCCATCCAGTCCTCACTGGGCATGGTGGAAGAGCCCAGCTGGGTGACAGTGGCCAGAGGGGACATGTGCTAACATCTGAGGTGGCTGTAGTGTGCCCTGTGCTGACTCCTGGAGCAGGTGCCCCCTCCAGCCCCTCAGGCTGAGCCCTACGCTGCAGAGGCAGGTGTGCTGTGTGTGGGCCCAGCAGCAGGGGGCCCTGGCCTCAGCCACCGCAGGGCGGCAATCAGCCGCAAGCATCCTCATGGAAACTCATCAAGCCTGGGGCTGCAACAGCCCTTGGCAATCCAGAGGCAAAAGCTCCTAGGTGGAGATTAAATCATAGAAAATAGATTTTCCCAGTTGGGATTTAGTGGACAAGCTCAGACAGCCCCACATGAACCATGAACTTTGGAAGAAGGCGGGTGGGGGCTCTAAGGAGTGAGAGCATCCATGGAATGAGACGGAAGCAACCTGTACAGCACTTGTCCACGCTCACCTGCACCAGGCAGTCCTCAAAGGCTTTTTGAACCAAACTGCTCCAGTAAAGAACAGGTCTAGTCTCCTGTGCCCTGGTAGCTGGAAAGAGGCAGAGACAGGGAGAGAAGCTCCAGAAGGGTTTGAGGTGAACCCTGGAGATGAATTACAGCCAGGGGTTAAGTCAAAGGGCTGGGGTGGAACCTTTAAGATTTGAGGGTGTTGTGCAGGGAATAGGAGCCAGTGTTATACTTCTGCCCCCAATCCCAGATGAGTTATGAAATGCAGGATAGAATAGTGTATCTCATGACCAAAATTATCTTAGCCAGAAACCTGCAGAGCAGTCCCTGAAACCAAGCAGAGCTGCGTGAGGAGGACAAAACTCTGCCTTCACAGAACCTGAGGAGGCAGGGAGATGAGACCAGGGAAAGGAAAGGAAGGAAGAGGGAAAAATAAAGGAAGATGGGAAAGAAAGAAAAGAAGGAAGAAAGGAGAGAGGGAAGGAGGAGACAGGAGCTCCTAAATTAAAGTCAAACACTAGATGAAGAAATTTTATACCCAAGACTAGCCCACATCTGATAGGACCATTTTGTTCTATTGGCTAGACTTTCAAAAAAATCTATTGTTTTAAAATAATGCTGTCAAACTTTCAGGCAAGTCTATTGTTCACTATAACTTTCACTCTTATAATAAAGAAAAAAAGACTTTAAAATTAAAAGTAACTGATAAAAACCCTCAAAATTTTCAACTCAAATTTCATTAACTGATAAAGGTCTACCCTGAGCCTTGGGCAAGGGCAGTGGAAGGGATTTGGTTAATTTGGAATATTAAAGGGGTTTTGAATAATTGAGGCCACATTAGAGGGAGACTCAGTAGTTTGAATGACATTCCAAGGTCGAGAGACTGAAGAGCTAAGAGTTCTTATCCAAAAAACATCAAGTTAACCTTTCAGACAGGAAAAAGTCAAGCTACTATGGCCTTGAACTTCAATGACTGATAAACAAGAAACAGACAATATAAATTGGTAATCTACCTGTTTATACATAGATTTATCTTTCTTTTGGTTAAGGAATCTGACCAGTGGAGTCTTGAATATTTTAAGGTGTTCTATATAAGGTAATGTGTTATCTTGACAGTTTATTAGCAACAAAGTCAAGAAGGTCAAAACTGAAGACTCTTTCTATAATTTTATTTCCACTCTGCTTACATCTTAATAAAAGGTGTCTCTTGCAACAGTAAACAGAAACCAATCTGCATTTGCAGGTGCAGAAAAGGTGCTTTCAAATATATTATAAGCAGAGAGTGACATAGGCTTATAAGGATCAGCATTACTCAACACTCTTTAGACTTTGGCAAGATACAAAATGATCTGTTTCTTCTCTTGGCTAAAATATAAAGTAATAGTAAAGTCCATAGGATACAAACCTAAACCAATTAAGATTATGGTAGTTTGTTATTGTTGTTGTTGTTAATAATAATATCATATATAGTGCTTTATAGGTTTCTGATAAGTTCTCATAACTCGCTGGTCAGAGCTGCTTAGGTTGAAGGGGTGTGTGTTAGGGGCAGATAGGGACTGACTGTCCCATCCCTCATTCCCTCATACTCTAAGAGGTGGCACTTGAAATTCAATGGGACACAGAATTTTAATAATCACAGCCACAAACTGGCTGATTTTATTCTCAATGTTACTGTCACTGGTATAATCTTTGCCCTTCTAACCTCTGTTCCTCCTTCTCTTGATAGCCACCGAGATGTTCATTCTGGAACCCACACCCTGTTGCTTAGCACACATGCTTTGGTGGAAGCCAGGACAAGTAGGAAAAGAAGTGTTATCCTGGCCCCAAGCCACAGTTATTGGCTCAAGGGTAGAAATACGATACGATTTGGGCTCTTGAGACTCTGCACTGGAGCTTTCTAGGAGTCCGAAAGAGAGAAGCATCCTCTCTCTTACAAGGGACTCCCAAATGGTTCTCATACATAAACACACTCCAAATGTGGACGAGGAAGCATCTGGGCCTCAGGCTGGACAGCAATGGGGAGTTATTCTCAGGGTGAGGCCGGCACCAGGAAGGCACAAAAGGGCAGAAAATGGTCTGCTGAATCACACCCATCACGAAGCCCAGTCTAGTTCTAGACATCCAATTATATGAGCCAATAAATTTTCTTAATACTTAAGCCAGTATGATTCAGAATTTTCTGTTACTTGCAACTGATCTGACCCTAATTGACAAAGCTACCACGTGAGATGACTTGGTCAGGTGTTCTATCTCCATTTTAGAGACAAGATTGAAGTTCTAAGATTTTGTGTGACCCTAGCCCACATAGTAATTGAGAGTATCAAGGCTCAAACTCAAGTCCTCTGACTCCAAGCCCAGTGCTCTTTCCATTGTCACATGCCATGTCCATCTGAAAAGCACCTTTTTTTAGATTTATGATTGCCACTAAGTTTGAATTTAAGTATTCTGACATTATGCAATCAAAATAAAAATTTGAGTATTTGGTTTAAAAAAAAAAACTGCCTATTGAAGATTAGTAGTGTTATTTTTATAGCAAAGGGCCACACACTGTCTTGTGAACTGAGCAGTAAACCTATCAAACAGCTCCACTCATGTCACCGCCATGAATACAGGCTGGCAAAAATATGGCTAGGTATGTTGTTCTTATTAGATAGGCTGTAAAGTTCATTAAAATAGAAATGATAGGTCAGTTATTTAACACAAGTTAGCAACACTGATTAGGCAAGGTAGAATGTTAAGCATAGCTTGTCTTCAAGAGTTTGTTATCTAATGGGAGGAGAGAAGATGGTGACCCTCCCTCCCTCTGCTACTTCTCCCAACTGTACTCCGCTCCCACAATCCTGATGTGAGACTAATTCTATGTATCTATGTGCTAAATAATTGTAGGTGAATCGCAAATCTTTCTATAATCCCAACAGAAAGTACCTAACTTTGCTTAAAGATCAATTAATAATATAAAAGTAGGTCCAGGCAGGAGGGACAGAGACAGAAAAAAGAAAAGTGATTTGTTCTCTGAGGGGATATCTCAAGTTACCAAAGAAGTAAAAATAACTTGAACTAAAGGTTAAAAAAAAATTCAAACTGCATAGAGATAAAACAGACATCAATTATTATTTTAAATTAACATTATTTTTGTTAAAACCAATTTCAGACTGATAGGGAGGATCAGGAACTAAGCAGTTATAGCCAAAGTAGGTTTTATGCTCTTTCTACCACTTGGAATATTTATTTCTTGCCTTTCAAAATTTCTGCATAGTGAAAGGACCAAGAATAATGCTTAGGATTTCCAGAGTCAAGACAAACAAACCTGGATCCAAAGCCCATTTCCAACATTTCCTAACTACATGACTGTGTGACTGGGGAAATTACTGAACCTCTTTAAAACTATGTACTCATCTACAAAATGGGTTGTTATAAGGATTAAATAAGATAATACATGTATTAAATAACAAGTATTTAATAAATCTAACATACTGCTATTAGTCATATGCCAATCATTTGAAACATTGCCCAGACTCCTAATTGAAGATCAAGCCTTCCCTGGTGTCCAATGAACCCTGATAATCTGACCTAGAACAGCTACTAGAGCAGCAATTACGATGAGTCTTTCCTAAAAACTCTGATCACAAACTCCAGAGAGTTCTTCCATGTTAACTCTTCCCCTTTCAGGCCAAATCCTTCTTAGCTGGTTTTATAGACTCTCAGCAGGGGTAAAAATCATGGCTCTACATCACTTCTCTGTTTTCTGGGTTCCTGGGCACTCACCCAGGTTGTCTTAGTTCAGTTTATCCTGTACTAGAAGTATGTAACTGCTGGTGACCCAAACCGCATCCTGGGGAAGGAGTGGCTCCTGATGCGAACCATTGTATAAGGCAGGATCCATGTAATTCTGTTTCACAGAGTATCTAGGGAAGAGCAAAAGTAAGAATGTTCACGTCTTTTCCTATACTCTGCAAAGACTATGAGTCTCAAAGGCTCCTATATTGGCCTTGTGTGAAAATCTTTACTACGGTTCCAGGTACAAGCTCAGTTAAGATCTTATATCAGCTAAGGTACAGTCAGGAGTCAGAAAGTACAGAAGAAATTTGAATAGAAAGACTTTAATATAAAGAATAGTATAAGGCTATTAACCTGGATACCAAAAGAATAAAAGAACATTAAGGTATCACAAAGGCAATAACTTCAGGAAACAGCTATCATCCCTAGGGCTAGGGGAATAAAAAGAAATGCTTGGAATTATTAAAACTTCTTTTAAATTTTTTTTTTTTTTTTTTTTTTTTTTTTTAGAGACAGGGTCTCACTCCATTGCCCAGTCTAAAATGCAGTGGCATGATCATAGCTTACTGTAGCCTCAAACTCCTGGGCTCAAGATCCTCCTGTCTCAGCCTTTCATGTAGCTGGGGATTCAGGCAGGTACCACCACTAAATTCTTTTTTATTTATTTAGAGATAGTGTCTGGCTGTGTTGCTCAGGCTTGTCTCAAACTCCTAGCCTCAAGTGATCCTCCTCAGCCTCTCAAGTTGCTGGGATTACAAGCATGAGCCACAGTACCCAGGTCAATTATTAGAATTTAGGGAAGGGAAAAAAACAGACCTCTGAGAAAAGGATGCCAGCTGACTGAGTAGATACAATGAAATTGATCCTTTTGATGTTGGAAAATCTGTAAACCAAATTAAGCTACAGCCATGGAAAGGAATTGCTAGTGCCAGAGTGAAGAAGCTTTATTGGGTGACATTCAAAGGAACAAAAAGCAAACAGAAAGCAGTTAAGTGCCATCTTCTTCCACTAGCCTCTAGGTCTCCCTCTTAGCCCCTCCTGGCAATCCTAATAGGGAACCAGCTGGCGAAGCTTAAATGTGATCAGCAGAGTAGCACAAAGCAGAGTATAGAAGGGTGGCTTTGGAAGTAAAAGACAATAGCTTAATGACTGACACAAGGCTCTTTCCAAGGAAAAGCTCACCAAGCTACAGGAGGGCAAGAGTTTCTTCTTGCCATCCAAGACACCTCAAGCAGGGCAGCTCCTCCCAGGGGGAAGAAAGAAGCAAAGGAACAGGTTTACCTTTATTCCTCCCACCATCACTCAACCCACATAATGTGGGCCAAGAAATGTCCTTAAACCTGGCTGCCTCCTCACGTTTGGACACAAAGTGAGGGGAGGAAAAACGGTTACAAGATGAGTCATGAGCTTCCAGTAGACTGAAATTACCCTGACTATTCTTCTTTTCCCTAGTATGTCTGTTCCTCCTCAAGGGAATATCCCAGTAGTATGTCTGAAAAACTCAGTGCAAGCGTCTAATGGAGCCATCTTTCCCATCCTTATTTCTAATCCTACAAATGCATTTAAAATCTAAGAGATGAGCAGTTTAACTCCTCAAAACTGTTGCCTTGGCGAGGCGTGGTAGCTCACGCCTGTAATCCTAGCACTCTGGGAGGCTGAGGAGAGAGGACTGCTTGAGTTCAGGAGTTCAAGACCAGCCTGAGCAATAGCAAGACCCCATCTCTACTGAAAATAGAAAAATTAGGTGGGCATCATGGTGTGCACCTGTAGTCCCAGCTACTCGGGAGGTTGAGGCAAGATGATCGCTTGAGCCCAGGAGTTTAAGGTGGCAGTGAGTTATGATGACACCACTGCACTCTACCCAGGGTGACAGAACAAGACTCTGTCTCAAAAAAAAAAAAAAAAAAAAAAACCTGTTGCCTTCAGGGTCATTTTAGATGGGTCAAAACAAGACATTAAGTCGACCCCAAGAACATATATTATATAAGGCCATCTTAGTCCATTTTGTGCTGCTATAGCAGAATACCATGGACTGGATAATTTATGATGAACAGAAATTTATTGGCTCATCGTTCTGAAGGCTGTAAATTCCAAGGTTGAGGGGCTAGCATCTTGTGCATCATCCCATGGTGAAACGGCAAAAAGAGAGCAAGAGAAAGAAAGAGAAAACCAGGCTGGTCCTTTTATAAGGAACGTACTCCCTTCGTATTGGCGTTATTCCATTGGTGAGGGCAGAGCCCCATGACCTAATAACCTCTCATTAGGCCCCACCCCCCAACACTGTCACATTGAGTATTCAGTTTTGAACACATGCTTTTGGGGGAACACATTAAAACCATAGCAAGTGCTAAGATTACTCTTATTTTATTAACCATCTTTCCATACCAGATCAGTAAAAATCATTAATAAATCAGAACTAAGTAATAGTCCATTTAATGCAACACTAGAAGTATAAAATGTCCCAAACTTGCCCCCATCCTCTAAGATGAAGTTCTTCCCTTTGTTCCCCATGGATAAATTAACTTCTGTAATGTCTACATATATATTCTTTTCATTTATTTTGCTTAAAATTCTGTTCCCATTTCCCTTACTACTTCTGAGAAGAATCAAGTTGGGCCTTTTTAAGCTCCCACAAGATGGAGGAGTCTGGGATCATGGCAAACTAGCACATCTCTCTTCCCCTCCCAAATTCACATGATCTACTGTTCCTGCCCTGATCAGTTGCAAATGCTAATAAGCAGCTGAATGTCAGAAAGGTATTAGGCTCCAATCCATGTCTAATGAGGACAGCTCATGGGACACCTAAAGACCAGGGTCAAAGTCTAGGGTAATAATTGAATATTTGAAGAAGCTTTGTCCCCAGAAATTTTTCACCCCTGCTATGGTTTGAATGTTTGTCCCCTCCAAAACTCATTTTGAAACCTAATCACCAATGTGGCAGTATTGAGAGGTAGGACCATTTATTTCTGTATTAATGGGATCAATAGGTTAATGGATTAATGAGTTATCATAAGAGGGGACCTGGGGGCTTTATAAGAAGAGGAAGAGAGACCTGAGCTGTCACGTTAGCTCCCTTGCCATGTGATACCCTGCACTGCCTCAAGACTCCGCAGAGTGCTCCCCAGCAAGAAGGCTCTCACCAGATGTATCCTCCTGACCTTGGACTTCTTAGCCTCCATAACTGTAAGAAATAAATTCCTTTCTTTATAAAAATTACCCAGTTTCAAGTACTCTGTTATAAGCAACACAAAACAGGCTAATACACCCCAAAAGTGACCAAAAGTATATCAATGGCACTTCATAAAACTCAAGCACAGTACACATGCACACAAAGGATCTTTGGGAGCTGAAAACTTTGATTTTAAAACCAAATAGTTCCATAAATTAATTGACAGAAAAGTGGCCAACAGTGAGATCCAAATTGATGCCCTGGAACATCAATTAGCATAACAATCTCAAAATACATAAAAGAAAATATTGAGAGGAAAGATAAAAGACTTGGAGGATAGATTCGAGTGAACCAAAATGCCAATAATAGGTGTTCTAGAAATCACAAATGGAATACAGGGGTGAGAAAAAAATAATTAAAATAAACAACAATAAAAGAAAATTTCCAGAGATGAAGGAAAATCTAAGTTTTTAGGTTAAAAGTATACACTAAGATCCCTGAGCACATCCTATTAAAATTCCTGAATTCCAGGGATAACAAAAATATTGCATGTTTCCAACAGGAAGAGTAAGTTATCTACTAAGAACTGGTATAAAACTTCTTATCCACCACATTGGAAGTTAGACGATGGTGGAGTAGTACCTATAAACTACTGAGAGGAAAGTATTGCAACCCAAATGCTGATTATTTTTTTAACTGTCAGGAGGAAAAGATTATTTGCAGATATGCTTGGCACCCATGTCTCGCCAGAAGAAAATGATCAATAAAAGGCTATAACCAAACAACAAATGAGTCAAGACAGAAAACTCAGAATGTAACATAATGAAGAGGAGAGGAAACAGTAATGAGCATCAAGCTTTGAAGTGTGTGTGTGCATGTGAGTGAATATGTGTGCATGTGAGCATGTACCTGTATGTATGTACACACGTAAGAAAGAGAGAGAAATAGAGACAGAACTATAAATGGATACCGATAAACTGTGGGGATGAGTTATATATGCACTAAAGAAGGATTATTAAAATATAAGGGATAAACTGAAGTGAAAATTTTAATAATGCTCAAGAACAAAAAGTACTAAACTATTTCAGCAACATTTTAAGGTTGGGAATAGAGAAAAGAAAGAGATGTTGATGTACTTTAAAAGTATCACCTGGGATGGGGCTGAGATTATATGAGATGATGAAAGTGAAAGTATTCTTAAAATCCTATTTTATGGGAATAATGGTAAGAGAAGTAGAGGCAAGATGAGGGTTCTTAATGAGGGAAATAGGCAAGATTTTTGAAAAATAAATAGAAAAGAAATACGCATATGAGTTTGAATTACAGAAAAGGGAATGGGAAAGTACTGTAGAACTTCCAAATTAACAAGAGGAAACAAATGAAATTAATACAAACTTTAACACCAGAAAAAACAATGAAAATAAAAAAAGAATACTCATTTGGATTACTTAAATATTTATAGTATTCCATTGCAATTTATCTATTGGATTTTTGGCCATATATTTTTTGTTTTGTCTTATTTTTAGTGGCTGCTCTAGGAATTACAATATAAATACCTAATCTCACCGTCTCAGTCTAATTAGAGTTAATTTTGTACCACTTCATGTACAAAGTAGAAGTCTCCCAACCATATATTAATAGTTCCCTCCACCAACCTTTATATTAGAAATGTCATATACTTTTCATCCTTATTCATTGAAAATCCTGTAAGGTTTTGCTTTTTTCAATCATACATATTTTAAAGACATTAAGAGAAAAAAAAATAATATTTTGTGTTCACCCAGAGGTTTGCCACTTCTGTTGTTCTTCCTTCATGTCTGAAGATTCTTTCATCCTGAAAAAACTTCCTTAGGCATTTCTTATGGAGCAGGTCTGCCCATGATGATTCTCTTAGCTTTCCTTCAGCTGAGAAAAAAAATCTTTATTTTGCCTTCATTCCTGGTGGACTGAACATAGAATTTTGGATTGACAGTTTATTTCTGGTTAGTTTTTTGTTTTTGTTTTTGTTTTTGTTTGTTTTTGCTTTGTTTTGTTTTTTTTTGAGACAGAGTCTCATTCTGTTGCCCAGGCTAGAGTGCCGTGGCATCAGCAACCTCAAACTCCTTGGCCCAAGCAAATCCTACTGCCTCAGCCTTCCGAGGAGCTGGAACTACAGGCTCTGTGAGCACCACCACACCCAGCTAATTTCTCTGTTTTTAGTAGAGGCAGGGTCTGGCTCTTACTCAGGCTGGTCTCAAACTCCTGACCTCAAGCAATCCTCCCGCCTTGGCTTCCCAGAGTGCTAGGATTACAGGCGTGAGTCAGTGCACCCTGCCAAGATTGACAGTTTATTTCTTTCAACACTTACAGTTTTCATTTCACTCTCTTCTGGCCTGCATGGTTTTTGATGAGAAATCGACAGTCATTCTAATCATTCCTTCCCTGTATATAACATGTCACTTTTCTCTAGCTGCATTCAAGACTTTTTCTTTATTTTTAGTTTCATCAGCTTGACTGAGATGTATCTAGGTGCAGCTTTCTCTGAATTTGTCTGAAGTTTTCACTGAGCTTCCTGAACTTAAATGTATGGGCTTTTTTTTTTTTTTTTTTTTTTTTTAGATTTGGAAAGCTTTAGCCATTATTTCTCAAAATGTGTTTTCTGCCTCGATCTTTCCTCTTCTCATTCTAGGATTTCCATGAAATGTATGTTAGACCTCTTGATATTGTTCCATCAGTCTCTGATGCTCTATTAATTTTTCAATCTTTTATTTTTGTTCCTCATATATTGGGTAATTTTGTTGATCTATATTCAAATTTACTGATTTGTTTCTCGATCTTCTCCACTGTGCTAGTAAGCTCATCCAGTGAATTTTTCTATTTCAGATGCTGTAATTTTTAGTTCTAAAATTTCCAGTTTGTTCTTTTTTATAATTTTTGTTTCTCTTCAGAAAGCTCTCACTTTTCCATTTATTTCAAATGTATTTAAGTTGATCCCATGGAGCATAGATATAATAGATGCTTTAAAGGCTTTGTTTGATAATTCCAACATCTAGGTTATCTCAGGATTGGTCTTTGTCTTTTCCCTTAAGAATCTGTCACATTTTTTCTGGTTCTTTGTATATCAAGTAACAAGCCATTGAGAATATTATGTCATGCAGACTTCGAGTCCTATTATAATCTTTTATGTTGGTGAGGATGTAGAACTGGAACTCTCATATATCCCAGAATGTGAAATGGTTTAACCACTTTGTAAAACTGTTTGGCAGTATCTTATAAAGTTAAACATATATCTACCATATAACCCACATATTATTCCTACATTTTTACCCGAGAGATATGAAATCGCATGTCCATACAAAGACCTCTACATAAATAGTCATAGCAGCTTTCTTCATGAACTCCAAAAACTGGAAACAACCCAAATTTCCAACAACACATCATTGGATAAACAAATTGTGACATATCCTTATAAGAAATGTAAAATAAATAAACTATTGCTATATGTGCAAAATAGATGACTCTCAAAACCATTATGCCATGTGAAAGAACTCAGTCAGAAAGAGTGCATAGTATATGATTCCATTCATATACAATTTTAGACGATTCAAACTAATTTATATTAGCAAAAAGCAGGACGTGTTTGCCTAAAAACAGGGGTGAAGAGACGAATGGATTACAAAGAAACACGAGGAAACCTTTGCAGGTGGTAGGAAGGTTTATTATCTGGATTGAGGATA
This sequence comes from Lemur catta, assembly GCF_020740605.2. Taxonomy (NCBI): domain Eukaryota; kingdom Metazoa; phylum Chordata; class Mammalia; order Primates; family Lemuridae; genus Lemur; species Lemur catta. Next base: position 226,065,737 of record NC_059128.1, on the reverse strand, counting down.
TGGTTTTATAAATATAAATATATGAAGTGATTACACTTTCCACTTTAAATATGGATTTTGTGTATTTTAATTATATCTCAATAAACTTGTGATAAAATGAGGAATAAACCAAGTAATAAATACAAAACATGAAACAAAAAAGATGGAATAACATCAAGTATATGAGTCCGTACACTGTGCATGATTGAATTCTTCCATTAAAAGACAAAAGAAAAATATCATATTTGTTTTTTCTTTCAAAAAGATTTCTAAGCTTACAAGAAACATTTAAAGTGATAATGAAAGGCTGAAAATAAAGAAATATACAAAGAGACACTTGGAAAATATAAATAAAAGGAAAGTTGGACAGAACATTTTAAAATCAGAAAAGTTTATAAAAAATAAAGCAGGATAAAGATATATTTTGCAATAAGAATGCATTATTTATAAAGAAGATACAGTGGTTACCAAATAAAACAACAGATAAATATGTCAAGCAAAAATCATTGGAAATTCGAAGAGAACTTAATAAAAATACAAATATTCAATATACCTCTTTCAGAAATGGGTATATCTACCAGACAAAAAATAAGCAAATACCTAGAGGAACTGAATATTAATACAATCAATAAATTGAGTGATACAATCAATAACTATATTAAATATATGGAAATCCATATGGCTCAAAATAGAGAGTAGTTTGGTCTTATGTGCATAAAGTATTTACAAAAATTGATCCTATACTTTGCTTAAATAAAAATGTATTAAGGGTAAATAGTTTACAGGCTACATTTTCCATTCACAATAAATTAAAAACAAAAGGTAAAAGTGGCTTGCTTAAGGTACTGTTGGGACTTTTCTGAAGCTGAAATACTTCCTGACATTGATCATGACACAGTGTGAAACATGTAAGCAGAATATCTGGGATCAAATTTCACCTCAAATTCCTGACTGTGTGATAGTGGAGCAGTCACACAACCCCTCTGAGATTCTGACTCCTATAGCATTGCAGTGACGCTACTCACCCTACCAATTTCATAACATTTGTTGTCAACAACAAGGCCAATTAAAGTCATGGAGATCACAGTGTTTTTCAAATTATAAAGTACCATACAAACATAGGGTTTTTCTGAGAAAGTATGCCCAAGTAGCAATCAACTGAACTCACAAAAAGACTTTAGGGAAAAAGAAGCTTTAGAAATATACCTTTCCTTTTCGGGGTCTGCCTGTACATGTATGCAAATATCTTTTAAAAGAAATCTAAAAAAGCCATACATACTTGGAATAGTAGGAGCTGTGCAACTAACAATGATAACTTGTTACTAACTTTCAACTAATGAGGAGTAAAAGTCCCTCAGATAGGAGCTACTTAAATATTTGATGACTAATAAATTAAATGTTAATTAAATACTTCAGTGATTTTCTTCCCTGACCAGCATATAATTAACATTTAATTTGTTATAAAATATTTAAAGTTATGAAATATCCTATGGCATCAAAATGTCTCCATCGTCAAACTATCTTGGGACAATGTGTCAAGGGTACAAGAGGTTAGACTGGCATTTAAACCTCAGGAGACAGAACATAAAAAGTGTCTTTTGTGATTTTCTCACAGAAAGAAATTGAGAATGAGATAAGGAGAATCTCATTTTCCAACTGAATTTGACCAAAGAATTTATAACTAAGTGTTACTAAGTAGTCAAGGATAAAATAGGAATGAGGCACCCTTCCAAATCTAAAATTATATTATCTCATGAATGCCGCAACCACCTCAATGGTAAGTGGAAAAAAACATGATTAAAAATTGGTTAGGAAGAAAACCCATTTTCTTTGGCCTCTTTGAACTTGAAACACACCTAGAAGAATGAGCATTAGGAGGAGGTAGATGGAATAGAACAGTTATCTAGTAACACAAGCAGTGCCATGAGAGAAGTGTCCTACTCCTACATTCCCCACAGAGCTGGCTGAAAGGGCCAGATAAAAGTGCATTTTCCCTATTGGTTTGAAGCTGACCTTGGAAAGTATGTGAGTCTGGGCTTATAATAAGGCAAGCAGGGGCTAGCAGGGCAAAGAGAGTTATGGAATAACATCTAGCTAATAAGGATAGAGAGATTTGGGGTCTGAGGAATGAGCATCCACATTGTTAGTCTTTAAAACACACAGAATTGTCCCTGGACCAAGAGAAACACCTTCTCTTGTAGATCATCAGTAGAGCTGGGAGGAGGTCAAAATATCAACATTAATAGGAGTTTGGAAGAAGTTGATGCCAATCCTCATGGATAACTTTGAAGGATTCAAGACTTCAATGGAGAAGTAACTACAGATGTTAAAAACATCAAGAGAGTTAAAGTGGAGCCTGACGATATGACTAAATTGCTGTAATCTCATGATAAAATTTGAATGGACGAGGAGTTGCTTCTAATGGAAGAACAAAGAATGTGGCTTCTTGAGATGGAATCTACTTATGGTGAAGATGCTGTGAACATTATTGAAATGACAACAAAGGAGTTAGAATATTACATAAACTTAGCTGGGGAGAGAAAAGAATATTATACATTGTTGGTGGGACTGTAAACTAGTGCTACCTCTATGGAAAATAGTATAGAGATTATTCAAAGAACTAAAAGTAGACCTACCATTTTATCCAGCAATTCCACTACTGGGTATTTACCCAAAGGAAAAAAAGTCATTTTATCAAAAAGACACTTGCACTAGAATGTTTATTGCAGCGTAATTCAAAATCACAAAGACGTGAAATCAACCCAAGTGCCCATCAATTCTTGAGTGGATTAATAAAATGTGGTATACGTACACCATGGAATACTACTCAGACACAAAAAAATGAAAAAGTTATTAACCTTTTGCAACAATCTGGATAGAACTGGACACCATCCTCCTAAGTGAAGTATCACAAGAATGAAAAAACAAACATCACAGGTACTCACGATTAAATTAAAACTAACCTATCAGCACTCATGTGCACAGACAGAAGTAAAACTCAACAGAAATCATGCAGGTGGAAAGGGGGGGTTGGGTGAAATCATACATAATGGGTACAATGTACACTATCTGAGTGATTGGCACACTTATAACTTTGACTCAAGCAGTACAAAAGCAATCCATGTAACCAAAACATTTATATCCCTATAATATTCTGAAATAATAATGATAATAATAATAATAATGTGTTTTATACCTTTCCATTTCTCTTCTCCTTCTGGAATCCCCATGATATGTATATTTGCTCACTTAATGGTACCCTATATGTCTTCTAGGGCTTCTTCACTCTATTTTATTCTTATTTCTTTTTTTCCTCTGACTGGGTAATTTCCAATAACCTATCTTGAAGTTCAGAGATTCTTTCTTCTGCTTGACTAGTCTGTTCTTGAAACTTCCTAGTATACTTTTTATTTCATTCATTGAATTCTTCAGCTGCAGGATTTCCATTTGGTTCTTTTTTATGATTTCTATCACTTTGTTGCATTTATCATTCATATCATGGATTGTTTTCTTGATTTTATCAAATCATCTATCTGTATTTTCTTATATGTTTTAAAGTTTCCTTAAGATAATTATTTTGAATTAATTTTTTTGTAATTTGTTGATTTCCTTTTCACTAGAGTCTGTTACTAGAGAGTTATGCTCCTTTGGTGGTGTCATATTTCCTTGCCTTTTCATGTTTCTTGCTTCCCTATGTTGATGTCTGTACATCTGATGGAAAAATTGCATCTTCCAAACTTTCTGAAGTACATTTTGTAAAGAAAGACTTTCACTTGAAGGTAGATCTTAGTGTGCTGATTGAGAAGTGTTCAGTGACTGTTTCTGGGTAGGTACAGTGGCATAGTCTCCATGCAGCTTCATTGGCTGAGCAATATCTGTGGGTGTCTCAGTGGCCTAGATTGTAGAAGCTTGTGGTAGTGGTGGCAGTGGCATAGTTGTTAATGTCCTTCATGTTAAGGGCTTTTGGGGTCCTCTTATTCTTGTTTTCCCATGTTGAGGAGACTTGGCCAAGGATATCCCTCTTTGTGTCAGGTATGAAATAGCCTACAAGCAGCTGCAGAAGTGCTGGGTTCCAGGTGCATGTGCTCAGAATGGTTGTGGGGCCAAGGTTCTAGGCTCAGGGTCTTGCAAACCTATTGTGCCACCTGAGTCCTAGGATTCAAGTTTGCTCTTTGTGGCAGGATTGGATGTAGGTTGGCCACAGAGCCAGGATTTGTGACTCTGAGGCATCCCCTACCAGCTTAGGCCCAGGGGGTCTGGGTTATAGCTATGATTCTACCTCTGAAAGGCAGAATACAATGCTGGCCCAGCTCCAGGAAAGAAGTGGTGCTCTTGGAATCTGGGCCTTGGGGATACAGTATGGCTGCAATTCTCAAATCTAAGCCAGTAAGGGCTCAGTGGCAACTCAAGTCCCAGGGGATGAGGCACAATGTTGTAGTGACCCTAGGCCCTGGGATGGTGGGGCTCAGTTGTATACCAGACTCTGTAAGGCCAGGTACAGTGGCAGCAAGTACCCCAGAATAGTAGAACACAGCTGTTGTTTGTGCCCTGGAGGTAGGAGGAAGGACCAGCACACTCTGACACCGCTCCCCAAGGAGTTGCTTGGCCTATAGAGTGGGGTGTCTAAGCTCACCCACTGCTCTGTTTCCCTGGTGTGCAGGGTACTACATCAGGTAAGCCATGGAATGAGCAGCTGCTCAGCTTGGCCAGGACACCAATTCCCCATGGAGAGATGTGCCACTTGATCTCAGGCTTGGTGGGTGTGACTTTCCTGGAGGGCCTAGGCACTATTTACTGGTATGCAGGGGGCTGCTTCAACTTAGGTGCCTGGGAGACATGACTGCTTTGAGTGGCTAAGGTACTGTTTTGGGAGGAGGAGGCCTCATAAGGAAGGGTGTAAGAGCTGCTCACAGCTTGGCTTGGGAATGTTGGGCCACTGGGTTAGTGTGGTTTGGTGGCAGCTTAGCTTCAGGAATGAAAAGGTGCCACGGCTACTTGCCCCCAGAGCAAGACACACTCTAGCTGTAGTTCCAGTTCCCAAAATGGTGCACTGCAGTAGCCATGCAGGCCGCAGGGGGTAGGGGACAGTGTTGGCTCCATTTTTGAGGGTAGCACAGCTATGCGGACTCCAGGCAACTCCTTCAGCTGGGCTTAGTGCCTGTAAGGACTGCATGGCACCTGGGTAGTGAGGTCTGTAGGTCTCCAAGTTGTTGATGGAGGTTGCTGAGATTCTCTTGCTTACCTTCTCACCATAGGGAGAAATTCCTCCCAGTTCCCAACTGATCCTGGTTGGGAGATGGGGAGGTAGAGGCCCAGCATTTCCTCCCATTTTCTCTGTGGCTATCCAAAGTTTCTGTGCTCACTAGGGTTTTTATTACTTCTCCAACGCACTCTGGCACTTTCCCTCAGTTACTTTCATTAAAACGTGGTTGTTTATTCATTGTTCTGGTTGTCTTTGTGAGGCAGATGAGTGCAAGGGGCTTCTGGTCAGCCATCTTGCTAATGTCACCGAGGAGTCTTTTATAAAGTCACTAATCCTTTAATCCCTAATCATGAGGGCTCTACCTTCATAACATAATCACCCCAAAGGCTTCACTTCCTAGTAACATCACCTTGGGGGTTTGAGTGTCACCATATGAATTTGGGGGGAGGACATAAACATTCAGACTGTAGCATCATGTGATTTTACAATTTCAGAGTTCATAGTAACTGTCAGAATGCAGAGCATCCTAAGAATTTCCTTTAGAGGAGGAACTTTGGTTTTGGTGTATTTAACATAGCAGTAGGTAATTCAATAGAGGATCTGGGGACAATGAACAGTGTTTATCAGACACTATTTGAGCAAACACCAGATCTAGAGGTCTCATGTTGTCAGAAAATACATCAACCTCACATGAGGTTATGCAGCAACATCAGGTTTGGAGATGTCTGAAATTTTGCTTACACTGTCAGAAGATGTTTTCTTGTTGTAACAGCTTTCAGCCATGCCATTTAACTCCCCAGTGAGTCCACCACAGTGATAAAGCTCTTCGTATTCCTAGACTGGCAGGAAACATCAGCGTCACACGTAATTATCATCCTCAGAGAAAAGAGTCCATTAATGATCTGGGCTGAAACCAGGTCTGAATATTAACGAAAGAGTAGCCTTCTAGGATACTAATTAGGGGTGACACTTTCAGGGCAAGTTTGACTTTTCTTCCTCATATTCCAGTTGAGACTGTGCATTGGATGTGAGCAAAATGCAGATCAGAATAAGAAAAGGGCCTGGCGCGGTGGCTCACGCCTGTAATCCTAGCACTCTGGGAGGCCGAGGCGGGTGGATCACTTGAGGTCAGGAGTTCAAGACCAGCCTGAGCAAGAGCGAGACCCCGTCTCTACTAAAAATAGAAAGAAATTATCTGGCCAACTAAAATATATATAGAAAAAATTAGCCGGGGCTAATTAGCCGGACCTCACCTATGCTAGTAAGATTGTGCAGTGGCTCGCCCAACAGATGGATTCCCATGGAAGCTTCTCTCCCATCCAGGTGATTGATACGGGCCTGCTATAAATACCAATATGTATTTTTTTATTTTGATATATTTAGGAGTACAAGTGGTTTTTGGTTACATGGATGAATTGTATAATGACGATGTCTGGGGTTTTAGTGTACCTGTCTCCCGATAGTGTACATTGTACCCGATAGGTAGTTTTTCTTCCCTCCTCCTTTCTGAGTCTCCAGTGTCCATTGTACCACCCTGTATGCCCCTGCATACCCACAATTAGCATGGTGGCGCATGCCTGTAGTCCCAGCTATTCGGGAGGCTGAGGCAGGAGGATCGCTTAAGCCCAGGAGTTTGAGGTTGCTGTGAGCTAGGCTGACGCTACGGCACTCACTCTAGCCAGGGCAACAAAACTCTGTCTCAAAAAATAATAATAATAATAAATAGAAAAGATGGAATAGTGGAGAATTGGGTGGTGTGGGGAGGAAAAGTGACCATGAAAAGCAAATCAGGAAGATTGCAGTCCTAAAACACAAAAAGTAGTTCGGGTGCCTATAACTCAGATGTCAGCTGCCCTCTCCTTGTCATTTGAGATTTAATAAAACCGGCTCCACCTCCTTTCCTGTGCTCTGTGGGCAGTCTAATATTCTCCCCCAAGATATCTGAGAATCTCTAGGGTTTATATTCTCAAGGTTTTTGGGATCCTACGTTTCTCAACCTGATGAACATGACATTTCACCTGCATTTCTTGCCTGTGGTTCTCTTGCCTCTATCCTTGACACTCAAAGTATGGTCTTGAGAGCAGGAGTATTGGTAACACTGGGGCTTGTTAGTAATGCAGAATCTTGCCCCCTCCAGACCTACTAGATGAAAATCTGCTAGGTTAACAAGATCTCCAGCGGTTTACATGCATATTATAATTTAAGAAGCTCTACTATACTCAATGAAGAAAATGCAGATGTAGTTACTGCTTGGCTTCCTAGAAAAAGCATGGTAGCAATAACAGAATTTATTACAGATTTGGTGCAGTTGTAGGGGTTTTCTTGGAAGCAATGTCTGTACTTTAGAATTGAATGTTAGCTGTCCCTATGCTTAAAATCTTTGGACCATTTTGACCTGTTGCTTGACTATCTCTTTTTCTCAAATCTCACATCTTAATTCCTCTCATTTTATTATGTAAAGTCATTTAGTTCTCTACCCCCAACCTGGCTCTGTGCTCACTTTTGCATACATACATAAATTCATTCATGTGCTTCTATAAAACAAGGGGTTACCTACTCTTGCTCTCAACCTTTGGTACCCCATAAAAAGCTGACACAGACTTTTAAGTTTCATCTCTTCCTTTCTTTCTCCCTTCTGTCCTCTATGAGCAGAAGGAAGCAGTGTACAGACATATATTTTTTTTGTCTGATATGAAATACGTCACCTCCACCCCACTTAAAGGGCAGAAACTGCTATAATCATTTTGGATTTTGAAACAACTTTTTTCATCCTGCTACATGCCTAAATCTCAATTATTCATTGTAAAGCAAGATAAGAATAGCTTGGGTCATTCAAATCCACAGAGTCTAAACACCATATGTGAGCCATCACTTTCAAACATTTTAACAGAATTACAGACAAAGAATAAGAATTATCCTAAGAACAAGTTATAATTGGTTTTTCTTTATTTGATCAGTTTCTTTTGTCAAGACCAGCTCCTATCTCAGACTTCAGATTTGTGACTCAGGCCAGGGTAACCTATTACCACACTTCTTATCCAACTCACTGACTCTGCTTGTGGGCCACGTGGAGATGTCTCTCTGGGATTGACTACAGTGCCTAACTGGATGTTAACGCAAATTCCTGGCTGAGGTAGGTATTACCTTGGGACCAGATGACCAGGAACCTGGAGAGTCCTCAGACTTACTGAAAGAAGGGAGAAGGAAAAGAATTTTACCTGCCTCCATGTGAGGTGGAAGGAAGAGAATGTTCTAGACATAGAAGCCTGGAAGCACAGACTGGGTGGGCAGCCTGCATGACTGATAACACATCCGATTAATTTCTTTTATAATGTAGGTGGGCATTAACTTCTAGTATGTACTAACCAACATTGATCAATGGAAGAGTTGATAAACATAGTCTTGAGTTCATTTGAGCAAGACAAAAATTCAGATCACCAAATATTTTTTCAGTACCTACTATATGCCAGGGACTGTGTGAGGCCTAGGCAAGTACAAATAATTACAAAATAGTTTCTGCCTTCAAGGAGCATAATCACAGGACAAAATTAAATTTGAATAATTGGTAAATCCTAAAATAGATACAAGTACACACCATCTTATATAAGCACAAAATATTTCTTTGCTTCTTCTTGGACAATCAAAGGAGGCATCAGGAAGAGGTGTCACCTGAGAAGAGATTTTTCTATTCTCCTATGGTGGAAATTTGTGTCCTATTTTCAGTATATTCTTTCACCGCAAATATTAGGTCTTTACCATAGCAACAGAACTCTCCAGGAAACATTGTATCAGAGTCATTAAAATAGAGGTGTCTAAAGAGACCACCAGGATATAATGTAGAGGTGGAGATCTAAGGAAAATTGATGTTAGATTGTGAACTTTTGGCATAAAATAATTTGGAAAGTGATTACAAGACAACAGTTCAAGGTAGGGTAACCTTATAATTTATTGCCCAAACTAACACCTTTCTGAGAGTGATAAAGGGACACTATTAATAATTCCTAGGCTACAAATATAAACTGAGACTAACCTGGGTGAGCTGTTAATAGGGTCACACTATTGTGGGGTCACATTTTGAGTCATCTGTAAATAGTAAATATTTCTAACAACAATGTCACATCCATTGGTCTTCATGCAGCATGTTGCAGTTAAATTTCTTGTGAGGGACTTTGAATAATACCCTCTGAAACTTGAGATTCATCTTTGGCCTTGAAATTAAGCAAGTGAGTGCTATAGACTAAATGTCCCCCAAAATTCATGGGTTGAAATTTAGTCCCCATTGTGGTGATATTAAGAGGTGGGGACATTTGGGAAGTGATTAAGTCATGAGGGCTCTGCCTTCATGGAGATATATGGAAAATTGACATTAGATTATAAACTTTTGGCATGAAATAATTTGGAGAGTTCAACAGTTCAACAGTTAATGCCTTATAAAATGGCTGGAGGGAACCATCTTAGAAATGAACATTTTGCCTTTCCAGCCCTCCACTATGTGAGGACACAGCAAGAAGGCCCTCACCAGACACCAAATGCCAGCACCTTCATCTTGGGCTTCCCAGCCTCCAGAACCCTGAGAAACAAATTTCTGTTGTTTATAAATTTCTCCATCTGTGGTATTTTGGTATAGTAGTACAAAGGAACTAAGACAGTGAGACTAGGGTCACATTTGAATGGATCATTACTTATAACAGAATGTAACCAGAGGAGAGGGGTCAGGAGAGCAGCCCACCCATCTACAGGGGACAGCCACAAATGCCAACAGAACCTCCTGGTTGTCTTAATCCATTTGTGTTGCTATAAAGAAATACCCAAGGCTGGGTAGTTTGTAAAGAAAAGAGGATTATTTGGCTCACAGTTCTGCAGGCTGTACAAGAAGGATGGCATCAGCATCTGCTTCTGGTGAGAGCTTCAGAAAGCTTCCACTTATGATGAAAAGCAAAGGGGAGCAGGCATCACACGGCTAGAGAGGAGGAAGAAAGGGGGTGCCATGCTCTTTTTAACAATCAGATCTCGTGGGAACTAATAGCAAGAACTCACTCTTTACCATGAGAAGAGCACCAAGCCATTCATGAGGGATCCGCCCCCATGACCCAAACACCTCCCTTTAGTCCCCATTTCCAACATTAGGGATCAAATTTCAACATGAGATTTGGAGGGGACAAACATCCATACTATATCACTGATGTATAGCATTCTGCAATCTTAGCCCATGTAAATACTCACCAATGGCTGGGGAGAGAGGAAGAGAAGGAGGAGCAAAGGTAAAATTGGAGGCTACCTTGGTCAGCAGGCAGATACCATTGAAAATAACACAGGATGGGTAAAATGCAGCAAGTCAAGCCGGGAATCCGGTATCTAGAAGGTCCCCTGAAATGTGGTAAAGCCCAGTCAGAGCCTTTAGTTCAGGTTCTGCCTGGGGAGATTCATATCACAAATCCAATTAGTGGCACTGGGGCACTGGGGGAATGGAATAGTCTTAAGTACAATGTTGACTTGGTATACATTTTAAAGTATGTATTTATAACAATTAGTCCTTTCAAATAATAGTGATAGTGGCTAATATGCCTTGAATAATGTTTCAGTCACTGTTCTAAGTGCTTCACATCAATTAATTCACTGCATTTTCACAGGAGCCTTAAATTCTGGATACTATTATCATCTTCATTTTGCCCTTGAGAAACTGAGGTACTGTGACGTGTGCTATGAAGTCTTGGAGGATACTGGAAGCAATGCATCCACCAGTTTTGCAGTTCTGTTGCTTTAAAGGTAAATTTGGGCAGATGAGAAATACAGCTCTTTCAAGGCAATGCCACTTACTTAAGAAGCATATGAGGAAGGACTTGAGATTATCCTAGAGAGTGTCTCAAGGGGTTAGAAGATCAAGAAAATTCTTCCAGAAATAATGGGAATTTTAACTGTCTGCTCATTTACATGATGCTGAGCATGGTGTATAAAACAATAGTACAATGTAGTTCACCTAGAGTTGATGGGTGATGGAGGAAGCAAACTGGCTCTTATTTCTCACAGACGTGTAGGGAGAGAGAGAAGCTGGGGAAAACTCTAATAGCAAGTCAGCTGTTGTAAGAAAAGAAGCTCATGGCTTCAGCAAGAACAAAAGTGCTGAGAACCAAGGGCAAATTCACAGAGGGCAACTAGGCACTGGGATCCTCAAAAGAGATCTACCACTCAGAAACTGAACCGGAACTGGAATTTGAGAAACTTCTTCTGAGGAACATCAAATTATTGTTAAAGCATGTTCTAATAAACCAGAGCTTCTATTTGCCTCAGGATGGATGTTTTTAATTTTGAATGCTGCTCTGAATTGTTTATCATGAAAATGTTTAATAATGCAGTGTAGCTACAATATAGGGACACACCACAAAGAGGGGCAGAGGCTGAATAATTGGGAAAGAATCTCAGTGTAAGACTAAGCAGGGACACAGTGGTCTGTAAAAGAAACACTGTGTAGGAGAACAGAAGAAAAATAGCCAGAGAGGAAAAAAGATAGTGTCACACAGAGAAAAGGAACTGCAGTTTCTTTCTCTTTTAAGTCCTTTATAGAAGGCCATGTGATGGAAGCAGTGTGTCTCTAAATTACCCAGGGGCCCAACCAACAACTAAAGAGTTTTGGCAGGAGGGTTGGAAGAGAAAGAGAGTTCCAGAGCACCTAGATGATGCCTCTTGATGAGGCCAAGAAAACACACCCCAAGGCTTCAACTACACAGATGAGGTAAAGAACGTCACAGTTGACCACACAAAATATTTTGGCTTCTGTGGGAAATGCATGTTAATTGTGTGTTGTTTCCAAATTAAATTTCTAATTAACTAATTGTTTGATAAGAAATCTCCTTGATTCTCAGAATGCTGAAAGGGAAGAAATAAAGCAACAGTATTCACTGTCAATGAAATAAATTCCCTGAGAATTTTCTCTAAAAGCACTATGAATCGAGTCACCACACATTTATATTAAATGATGTATGGGATATTCTCCAGAAAATGTCCTAAATGCAATCTAGATTTCCTGGCACCATTACATAAGGATTTCCCCTCCAATGAAACTAAATAAAGCAAATAGACGGTAATCATCATCTGTTAGAAAGGTGTGCAGCCAGGCATTGTGGTGTGTGACTGTAGGCCCAGCTACTCAGGAGGCTGAGGCAGGAGGATCGCTTGAGCCCAGGAGTTTGAGGTTGCTGTGTGCTAGGCTGACGCCATGGCACTCTAGACCAGGTGACAGAGCAAGACTCTGTCTCAAAAAAAAAAAAGAAAGAAAGAAAGAAAAATAAAGGTGTGGCAGGGTCTCTCTGTGCCCTCTCCAAAAGAGAGACTGCATATCTGCAATGAGAGAGAAAAGCATGTAACATTTGCAAATTCTTGCTAAGAGCCATATCACATAAAAATCACCCTTATTCTTTCCTTTGATATTTGGGTTTCTATAAATATATTGGGAAAATTTAAGCTTTTTTAAAGCCAAAACAGACAAAATAAATTTGTGACCGGATGTCACTATGAGCCCACAGTTCCAGTCTAGGATAAAGTAATAAAAGAAATCAGCATCCCTATGCCCCTTTGCCAGAACAGTTGCACATTTTCACCAGGCTACCTGGTAGGGAAGGGAAGGCTAGGAATTGGGATGCTATCTTTGTAAAAAGCCTTTGGATAGAGCATCTCAGCATGACAGTGAGAAATCACGTTGGTTCTCTATGGGCATTGAGCAGCTGAACTGTATGAATCTATAATTCCAGAGAAGTGACAGCCTCATTGCTGCAAAGGGTAGAGCTTTAGAGGCGAAGTCCATATTAATCCCTATGTGGTTTGCTGCAAAGGGTGTGCGGTCGGCAGCAACAACTCTAAGGGCTGCTGGCTTGAATTCTCAGTCCATGCCCACATGAACCGGAGTGTCTTTGAACCCTACAGTGACTCTAGAGACTGCTGATGCTTATTTTTATTATCTTATTTTATGAAGAACTGAATCATGCCTCAGATGATGGTGTAGCCAAACACAAGGACTAGACAAGGGCACAGCTGTGGCACAAGTTTTAGAGTTAGGGCCTGAGAATACAGAGGGAAATCAGGCCCACCCTGGAGTCCCTGCAGAGTGAGGGTCAACATAGCAACAAGCTCAGAAGCAAATGTAACCAACTGACCAAACTCCAAGGCAAAATATGGTAGCCAAAATGGTTTAGAGATATTCTATAGAGATAAGGACATATTTAGAGTCACCTCCATGGATGAGAATTTCAGATTCCTGCAGGATATTAGAAGCAGGATGAGGTTTTTGTTTGTTTAGTTCGGCTTGGTTTTTGTTTGTTGGGTTTTTTCCTTCAGTATGTTTTTGTTTGTTTGTTTTATTTTCTTGACCTACAAAGTTTCTTCCTGAACACCATCCAAGTAACAAGGATAAGAGGAAAAAACATGCAGACCATACTTCTGCTTCTGACCATGGCAGTAACTGATACGAAACCAATACTCCTATAATAATCAACTGTAAAGTTGGACAAAATATATGAATCAAATGTTTTTCAGATGTTAGACTAGAGCCAACGTATTACATAAGGGAAATAAATGAAGTGACCCCTGCATTCTTTCTGGCTTTCTGTATGGAGACAATTTCTGGGCCATAATTCAGGGAGGTAAACTCATGCAGAGCAAAATGGGTTTATTACCTGGGGAGGCAGAGCTTCAAGATCAGGGCATCAGGGAGATGGAATTTGTGGAGCCTCATACTAGGAAGAAGGGAGCTACATAGAAGAGGAAATCAAGAAATGTGCAAAGGGATCTTCTTAACACTTTAAACAAAAATTAAGTTGCACATGCACAGGATAAGACAAGATTAGGCAAAGTAGAGAGTAGCAACTGTAGATGGGGGTTGATACATTGAGTGGAGATTGCAGAGTTCATAGAATGCTGAGAGATATAGATGTTCCAACCAGCCAATGTAAAGAAATCTGACTGCACACTTCAAGAATTCAACTAAAACCTCATAATTCAAAGAAGGGTTGTTCTATTTTAGCCATAGATCTAAAGGATACTATAGATCTATCCTAACATAGCTAAAAATTAACCTCCTTAAATTAACTGCTTGATAAAACAAAACCCAACACTCTTTAAAAGAAGACAAAAAAAGCCAGACTTTTAGAAAATGTAGCATCTACAATGTCCAGCACACAAGCAAAAATTATTAAACATGAGAAGTAAGAAAAAGTGATTCATAACAACTAAAATCAATAGAAACAGATCCAGGGATGGCAGAGATATTGCAATTAGCAAACAACTACTTTAAATAACTAGTATAAATACATTTAATGATTTAAAAGAAAAATATATATAATAACATAATGAATGAAATAGATGGGACCTATCAAGAAATAAATGGGACCTACATAAAAGAACCAAATAGAAATTATATAATTTAAAGCTGATAACTGACATGAAATAAGAAATGCACTAGTGGACATAACAGCAGACCGGACACTAAAGAAGAAAAGATCAATGAATATAAATACAGGACAATCAAAACTACCCAAACTGAAGCATGGGTCCAGGAAGGTTGGAAAAATAAACAGAACCTCAATGACTGTGGAGCAATATCGAGCAGTCTAATAAACATGTAATTGCATTTCCAGTGGGAGAGGTAAGAGAGATGGTAATTAAAAACAGAAAGATATTTGATGCAATATTTCTAAATTTGATGAAAATTATCAATTCCCAGATTGAAGAAGCTTGACATACCACAACCAGAATAAACAAAGAAAACACATGAATTTATCATAGTCAGATTGCTGAAAATCAGTGATAAAAAAGAAATGCATGGAGCTGGAGCCCATTCTACTAAGTGAAGTATCACAAGAATGGAAAACAAGCACCACATGTACTCACCATCAAATTGATATTAACTGATCAACACTTAAGTGCACAGATAGTAGTAACATTCATCGGGTGTCGGGCAGATGGGAGGGGGGTAGAGGGGGTGGGTACATTGACACCTAATGGGCGCAGTGCGCACCGTCTGGGGGATGGACATGCTTGAAGGTCTGACTTGGGTGGGGCAAAGGTAATATATGTAACCTAAACATTTGTAACCCTGTAATATGCTGAAATAAAAAAAAAAGAAATATAAGCAGATAAGAAAGACACAAAATGCTAAGAATTACCATGGATCTCTCATTAGAAATAATGCAAACCAGAAGCTTAATGGAATTACATATTTAAAATGCTGAAAGGAAAAAATAAGTATTGTCAACCCAGAATTCTATACACAGTGAAAATATTCTTCATAAATAAAGGAAAAATAAAGACACTTTCAGATAAACAAAAACTGAGATAACTCGTTACCAGCAGACCTTTCCAATAAGAAATTTTTAAGGACATTCTTTGAACTGAAGGAAAATGGAAATTGTAAATGTTCATGAAAAATACTAAAGTAGATATGAACAAATGGAAAAATATGCCACATACTTGAATAAGAAATTCAATATTATAAAAATCTTAATTCAGTGTTAATAAATTTAATACAACTCTAACATAAATACCAATAGAATTATTTTGTATAGCTAGACAAGTCCATTATAAAGTTCATTTGGAAGAACAAACAAGAAAAACAGCCATAAAAAAATCTGATAAAAGAAGAGCAAAAGGGAGGGCTGGGCGCGGTGACTCATGCCTGTAATCATAGCGCCCTGGGAGGCCGAACCAGGTGGATCGCTTGAGGTCACGAGTTCGAGACCAGCCTGAGGAAGAGTGAGACCCCTGTCTCTACTAAAAATAGAAAGAAATTATCTGGCCAACTAAAATTTTTATATATATATATATATATATATATACATATATATGTGTGTATATATATATGCACAAAAAAAATTAGCTGGGCATGGTGGCACATGCCTGTAGTCCCAGCTACTCGGGAGGCTGAGGCAGTGGGATCGCTTAAGCCCAGGAGTTTTAGGTTGCTGTGAGTGAGGCTGACGCCACAGCACTCACTCTAGCCTGGGCAACAAAGCGAGACTCCATCTCAAAAAAAAAAAAAGAAGAGCAAAAGGGGAGAGGCCAGCATATAAGATACGAAAGCACATTATAATTCTTTAAAATTAAAATAGTATGATATTCAGAAAGAATAGAATGTCTAGAAACAGACTCAAGTGCATATGATAATTTGATATATGAAAAAATAGCATCTCAAATCCTGGGAAAGATGACTTTTTAATAAATGATGTTGAGACAACTAGCTAGCCATTTGGAAAAGAAAAGAAAATTGAAACCACCCTCACACTATCCTCCAAGATAACTTCCAAATAAATCAAAGATTTCAACATAAAAAAATGAAACCATATAAGAACTAAAAGAAAACTAGATATATTCCTTTATAACTTAGGAAGAAGGAAAATCTTCCTACATACTTAAATTTCAGAAGCAATAAGGAGAAAGAATGATCTATTTCACTATATAGAAAGTATAAAAAAAGAATATGAAAAAATTTTATATTAAAAAAATGAAACTAAAATACAAGTGAACAAACTGGGAAAAATGCAACCAATATCAAAAAAAAAGACTACATAAAGATTCCAAAAAAAATTCTAGAACAAAAACCCCAGTAATTCAATAAAATAAAGGACAACAGACAACAGCAGATAAATTCACAGATAAGAAAATGTTTCAATGACAGTGATCATATTATGGAAGCTGTAAAGCAGATAGAACAGTGGAAACTGATGTAACAGAGTGGTAAACCACTAAACTATTAATGAGGGAAGCCCAGAGCAAGCCAATTCAGAAAGAAGAAAATGAAGAGAAGAGAAAAGAAGAGAATAGAAGAGAAGAGAAAAGAAGAGAGAAGAGAAAGAAAAGAAAAAGGAAAGAAATGATTCATAAACATATGAAAATATCCTTACATCACTCCTAATGAGAAAAACACAAATTAAAACAACACTGAGATACTATTCTCACTTATTTTCCAGCAAAACACATGAGTCTAATCTTTTACCTTTTGGTGAGGCTACAGTAATACATTTGTTCTTATTCCTGCCAGGCAGAAAGGCAAACGGCAACCCCTGGTAAACTTACATTTGCATTTGGCCATTCCACATGTCTTTAATTAATGATATTCTTAATTCCATCTTTACCCAGAAATATTTTTGAGACTCACTTTATAATTAAGGTGCAGTTGGAGTTGAATTGTTCTACCATCCGTATTTGCAAGGTAGAAGCCTATAATCTTGGTGTTCAACTTGTCTATTGATGCAGAACCGTGGGGAGCACACCTAGAGCTCTGTCAGTAACTCAGTCCCAGAAGGGCTTTCAAATGCTGATTGATCAGGGGTATGTACATCCCCTAGTACCTCCCCTTATCAACGGCCAAGACCCTATGGAGCCATAAAAACAAATACCTTGAATTTTTGAGCTTCCCCCATCTCTCCCGATAACTATGGAATATAAATTGTTCTGGTGATGGCATCGGGTAAAGATGAGAGGAGATTATTAAAAAGATTTTATATCAGGGGCCAGCAAACTATAGCCTGTGGGCCAAATCCAGCCAGCTCCCTGTTTTTATAAATAGCATTTTATTAGAATATAGCCATGCTCATTCATTTACGTATTGTTTATGGCTGGTTTTACGCTACAATGTCAGAGATAGGTAGTTGCAACAGAAACTGGCCCGCAAAGGCTAAAATGTTTTTTTATCTGCTCCTTTATAGAAAAAATATGCCAACCCCTGCCCTAAAGTAAAAAGGGATTTGAACTTCGTAAAATTCTGCGGCAGTTTAGTTCTGTGAGCAGGTCCTGATAAATTGCTTTTTCTGCTGTATCAGTAAGCAACAAAAGGTCAGCTGGGTCTCTGGGGTTGCTGCGGTTCTAAGGTAAAAGGCAGAGCCATCTGGCCCACAGAGTCTCAGGAGCCAGGTGTCTTCAGGGGCACCAGCCACAGTGTCAGAGACGCAGGACTGGCTGCCAGTCTGCTAAGGAGTGTGGCACCTGGAGTGTAATCCTGGGGCATAGTCACCTTGGAGCTCTGAACACTGAGATAGTTATCTTAACAAACACTACAACTAATTGTAATAAGCCTTGCAAAGAAACTCTTCTCTCCAAAGTGTTGGGCTTTCAACTCTTTCCCAGATAGAGTAAATAACAACAGCAAATACAGACATGAGACTTAGGGAATGTGAGAACTCTGGGAAGCAGATGATCCGGGACAGGGGAGCCCAGCTTTGTCTCTGAACTCACTATTCGTTTTCTCTATGACACACCCTCACGTTCAAGCTGAATGCTTCCACTGACATGCCAGCACTGATTCCCTCATCTCCCTGTTTCCAAAATCTAAACTCAGGTCTCTTCTACCTGCTGGCCCAGCTCCCCAGTAGCTCTTACGGCCTGAACACAAAACCCCCAAGGAGGATACTGGACTACTTTGATTATTCTGCTCCTAAACAAGTTTTGTTTGCATTCTAGCTCATGGATCTGCACATGTGGAAGGGAAGAGGCAGGCATTCAGGGCTGCCCAGGAATTACTTTGCTGTGGACGTGCTGCACTCCTCAAAATTCCCGGCTTCCTCTTCTCTTATCCCTGCCTCTGGTAAAAGTGTTATGTATATCTACTAAATAGATGCAGTTACTGGTCAGAGGACACTGAACTCTGTGAAATTGGCCCAGGTGAGCTTGCTTTCTAAATGGCTTAGGCAGGACTTTCAACATATTTGAACTGAAATGGCAACTTTGTTATTTTCATTAGTTTTTACCCCTTTGTAGTCTCTCCTCTACCAACAGCAAAAAGGCCCAGACTTTTCTCAGTGTGAGCTCCTAGTCCCCTCTTGCTTTTCCTTTTCTCTCATCCCTGATATATAAACATGCTAGTTGTTAATATAATTCTGCTCTATTACATTCCTCACTGGCTTGAGGAGAGGCAGGTTGCTGGGCACACGTGGAACTAACCACTTGCCACGGTGCATCTGCTAATGGGATGAAGTGAGAGGGTCCTCCAGCTGCTTCCTCCCAGCCCCACTGCACCAACAGTAAATGCAGACGAACCCCTGGTCCCCACACCAGATCCCAGCCCTTGGTTCAATGCCGCCCATCTCCGGGGCAAGACCAATAGCCAAGCCACATTTCTTCCCACACCTGTGGCTGGGAAAACACCACCTGTCATTAAGGACTTTAACAATGATAAACCAAAAGGGCAGATAATAAAGATTCTCCACTATGGAAAGTGCATCCAGTCTATCAGTATATCTGGGGCGTGTGTGTGTGTGTGTGTGTGTGTGTGTGTATTGGTCTCTCTCTCTCTCTCTCACTCCTCTTGGTCAATCCTTACATGTCCATCAGCCCACATCACTTGCTGTCTCCTTCTGCACTGCTGTGTTTATATCCTATCCCCTAGGCTTCCTCTGGCTCACTACCCGGAGAAAGTTATGGGCAATTTAAAAAATGAAGCCAAGCCCCTTCCAGTGAAAATGCTAGAACACATTCTGCCAGAGCTCCCCACTTTTCATGGCAGAGCTCTTGAGTGGGTCCTTGTGTGTGAGGGTCACTGAAAGTTCACCTCTATGGCCATGGAGAAAATGTTACCTCTGATCACCCCAGGTCTGGAATTACTATTTTCTTCCTGTCACTGTTGCAAGGCAGACAATGGAGGCCCCGACCACCACTGAGGTAGGTAAACCTCATTGTCCTGCCCCTCCATCCCCGTCATCCTCACAGCACTATCCCTCCACCCCCAGGTGCCTTGCTGCTCCTTCCCACGCCTTCCACTCTGCCAAGGTGGGAGAGGGCTGTCTCACCACAAAGGGTGCAACGTTCTAACTTGGTCCCTTTATGAACAATATTGCTCCCTCCCCCCCCCCAAATTCATATGTTGAAACCTTAATCCCCAATGTGACTGTATTTGGAGATAGGGCCTTTAAGGAGGCAATTAAGGTTAAATGAAATCATAAGGGTGGGGCCCTAATCTGTTAGGACTGGTGTCCTCATAAGAAGAGGAAGAGACAGGAGAGATCACTCTCCCCGCTGTGCACACAGAGGAAAGGCCGCGGGAGCGCACAGGGAGAAGGCGGCCAAATGCAAGCCAGGAAGAGAGGACTCTCCAGAACCAACCCTGCCAGCACCTTGATATTAGACTTCCAGACTCCAGTACTGTGAGAATAAATTTCTGATTTGGGTGATGGACACACTTATAGCCGCGACTCAAGCATTACAAAAGCGATCTATGTAACTAAAAATATTCGTACACCATTAATATTTTGAAATTAAAAAAAAAAAAATGAAAAGAAAAAACCCCAAAGAATAAATGTCTGTTGTTTAAGCCTCCCAGTCTGTGGCATTTTGTTACGGCAGCTCTAGTTAACTAATATGGCCCCAAATGGGGTCCCCAAGCCCGGGGCCGAGGCCCGTCACTGGTCCGTGTCCTGTTAGGAAACAGGCGCGCATCACCACCTGCGCTCCGCGCCACGCCCAGCCCACCCGCGACGCCCCAACGCCCATCCCCAGTCCGTGGAAAAATTCTCTTCCATGAAATTGACCCCTAGTGCCAAAAATGTTGGGGACGGCAGAGTCTTGCTTTGTCACCTGTTTTTAGAGAACTGTCACGCCGTGGCCTTCTATCCGTGGTCCCCTACAGCGCCTCCCAGGGGAGCGACAGTCCGTGGAGCTCGGCGTGAGGCTCTGCAGGAAGGAGCCTGAGTGCTGTGCTGGAAACCGCCCACCCACCTCGTCCAGAGTCTTCGCTGTAATTTCCCTAATGCTTCTTCACTATGGTCCTCAGAAGGCCCATTTGGTTAGTCACCACCCAAAAAGGACCCCGGACCTTGTATTGACCTTATAGAAATCCTTCTCGGGAAGATAGCCCCGGCCTCTGCAGAACCGGCACCCTGCAGTGATTGCGTTTTTCATCTAAAGTCTCTTCCTGTGCTTCCCACGTACCTTCCCTCGTATCTCTCTTTTCAGAATATCCCTTGTTATTCTTTCTCGGCCTCGCTCTCGAGGTCTGGCCTCCCCCTGACCCCAATCACTCCCTTTCTGCCCCTTTCGTCTTTCGCCGTTGACATTAAAGCACACTTTCAAATTGTTTTTAATTTATTGAATATAGCTGGTTCTCTAATATTAATTTGATAAGTAAATGAGTCAGATGTTATATGCTTCTTTTTGTACAAAAACAAATACATGAAACCCAACTTCTCTAATCCTTGACGGCTCCTTCTTCATGGGCTCCTGGGCTCGCTGCTAGCCAGCGTTTGCCGGCTCCGCCAGGGGGCAGTGCAATCACGCCGATCAGGAAACCCACGTTGCAAAGGAGTCAGAGGATGGAGAAAGGGAGGCGGAGTGCAGGCGTTGCTTGCTTCTGTCCCAGGGAAGGGCTATGACAGCCGAACAGCATCAGAGAGAATAATTCAACAGGCTTTCTCACTGATCAGTTTGCATATCTGTGCAATGAGTTTATAGCCCACTAGAGGACCTTAAAGTTCATCCTGGCTCAAAAGTCTATTTTGATTAAAAATCAAGAGGCAGGGGACGGGGTGAGGTCGAGCATGACTGAATCTTTGAGTGCGGTTGAGCAGAGGTCATACACACATTGACTTCATGGTGCTGGGATGGCTAATGAGGAATATCTAGCTGACATTAGGAAATTTGCACCCAGAGCTCAGAAGTGAGGAAAAGAGATGTAATTTGAGTGGTCACAAATGCTACGTACACCGAGTGCCTAATGTTCTGTGGTCTCCTCCTGATGATTTATGCAGGGCTCTGCTTCCCATTCCTGTGTCTTCCTAACCTCCCAAGCTGGGACCCAATATGTGCCTGTCCTAACTCTGTCATTTGCAAGTGACAAAACTCAACTCAAGTTAGAATCAGTAAAAAGGGGAACTTATTGGCTCTTGTAGCTAAAGTCTAGAGAAGCACTACCCAATAGGAATATAATGTGACATGCATATGTAATTTAAAAATTGTTATTAGACATTTTAAAAAATTAAAAGATCAAAGGTGAAATTAACCTTAGCAATATATTTTATTTAATCCAATATATCCAAAATTATCCTTTCAATATGTAATAGAATGTTAAAATTATTAATGAAACACTTTAAATTTGTTTACACTAAGTTTTCAAATCTGGTATGTATTAATATTTTACGTTTCCAGGCATCTCAATTTGGACTAGCCATATTTCACGTGTTCTGTGGCCACATGTATTGGTGGCAGTCATATTAGACAGCACAGACCTAAAGCTAGAGCCTTCACACAGAGCCTGGTCCAGGAACTCAAAGAGTGTGGTGTGGGCTCAGTTTTGCATTTCTTTGTATGTTGGGCTCATCCCTTCCAAAAAGAGATACTTTTGGCTAGGGAAGATGGCCCACAAGTAGTTGCAACTTATATTGTGCTCATAGCTCACAGTCACAGAAGAAAAGACATTATTTCAATAGGTTTGATTAACCCTAGTGATGTCACATGACCATCCATGAATCAGTCACTGAGGCCAGGGGAATGGAGCCAACTCCAACCAGCATTGTCTCCAATAGCCCTGGCAAACAAGGCTCTGACTACCCAGGTCTGGTCACACGCTCCTCCCTGAATCTGGGGGTGTAGTGAGGGGGCTGGGAAGCGCCATCTGAGACAAAAAGAAAGCAAGACCCCAAAGGAAGGGATGTGGCACAAATCACATATATCCATTTCACTGCCACTTGTAGGTTTAAACAGTCCCCAGACCCTGGATTCCATGCAGTCCCAAGACAAAGGGAGAACAGAAAGGTCAGTATGAGTAGCTGCTCATTCAGTCAGACCTTGATGACCAGTTCTTCTTTTTCTACTTACTCCATAATCATAGTGTCATAGGAGTAGAATTTCCACTGGATTCCCACTCCCAAATCAGTAGGTCCATTTATTTCATACCTGCAGATCTCTCCCGTGCTGACCATCTGCTTGTGTGCAATTTCTCTGAGAGTCTAACCGTTACTCCACCAAGCCCTCTGGACCTTGGAATTTTCACCATTTGTCCTGTTCATTCTTTCTAGTGGATTAGTATCTCGTCTGGAACTCACATTTGCTCCGAAGCTCACGATCAGTCTTCAACCTCAGTTCTCCCATTCAACGACAGTCACCTTTGAGTGGCAACTTAACTCCTCATGGCTCTCTCCTAAAACTGAGCTCCAATAACAATACCAATGAAAAAATAACCAGAAGAGACTATATAGGATAGAGAAAAACAGCATAGACTGTGGAGCCCTATTGAAGTTGGGATTCAAATCCCAGCTCTGCCACTTAGTGGCTCTGTGATGCTGGGCAAATTACTTAACCTTTCTATGCCTCAATTTTTTCATCTCCAAAGGGTGGATATAATAGAACTCATTTACCAGGCTTGTGGTGTAAATTATATGTAAAATGCTTAGAGGAGTCCAAGTGTGTACATGGAAGGGTAGCTCAGAGAACCACAATGACTGATATAGAATAAAGGTTTTTTTTGTTGTTGTTGTTGTTTTGTTTTTTTTGAAACAGAGTCTCACTCTGTTGCCCGAGCTACAGTGCCATGGCATCAGGCTAGCTCACAGCTACCTCAAACTCCTGGGCTCAAGCAATCCTCCTGCCTCAGCCTCACGAGTAGCTGGGACTACAGACATGCGCCACCATGCCCAGCTAATTTTTTCTATATATTTTTAGTTGTCTGGTTAATTTCTTTCTATTTTTTAGTAGAGATGGGGTCTCGCTCTTGCTCAGGCTAGTCTTGAACTCCTGACCTCGAGCGATCCTCCCGCCTCGGCCTCCCAGAATGTTAGGATTACAGGCGTGAGCCACCGTGCCTGGGAAATAAAGGTTTTAATTGTGGAGAAAGCAGAAGTTTGCAAAGGGAAAGCTGGAGGATTAGAGAAAAGCACTAACCAGGGCCACGAAAGGGAGCTGATGAGGAAGACTCACCTCTGCCTCTGCTGGTGGCCTGAGGTGCAAGGTCGGAAGAGCAGGCGGCGGGGGAAAGGAACACTGGACCAAAGCGGAGGAAGGCAAGGAAAACCGGAACCCACGACTGTCACAGCACTTAACCCACACGTTGCTGGTGCCCTCCAGAGAGCTGCACGTGTGCGTGGCCTGGAACTTGGAGCAGCTGAAGGAAATTCGGTGGGAGAAGCAGCTGTGGGCTCAGGTGCTGCTCGACTCCAGCAAAGTCAAAGCGTATAGTGTGAGCTGCCGTGGCCTGGGAGTCCTACGCCAACTTTCTGAGCACAGGGGTTGCTGTTTCACTTCTGCCTTCCATACCTTGCATGAATTTCCTTTGTGGCCACCCCTAATGCAGAACTACACCAGGAAGAAATCCTGGGAAATATGGACCCAGTTGAGCTACATTGTCACAGTACAAAACTACCTCAGTGCATTAGCTATTATTATGATTACTGCTACCAATGCTATGCATGGGTCTTATGCGGTTACCATTTTTGCTTATGTTACTAGAGTATAAGGTCCCGGAAGACATCTTAGAACACTTTATACACAGTCTGCAGAGCTGTCACATACATGTTATTTAACCCACATAACAACCCAGTTGTGTAGGCCAGGTAGGTTTTTTGGCCCACAGAAAAGTTACAGAGCTAGTAAGTGGCAGGGCTGCAACTCAACTGCTGGTCACTTGATTCATTCGAAGTCCAGGGCACGCTGCTCTGCTCTGTTGCCTCTTACACCACACGGTGGCAGCACAAGGCACAGTATGCTTAATAAGTGGCTTTCCGCTTATAGGTGCGCATCAACTAAACGAGTATTCTATGATACAGTGAAACTGGTTTTCATGGGAGGCTTGTGGTATCAGTGACATTATTAAGCCATCGCACCTCATACACCTGCAGACACCTTCAACCAAATGTTGAATTTTTAGGGGATGCAGTTTTGTACAATTTGCAGCAAGTGTCACCCTATAGCTACTAAACAATCACTGCTCAAGATCTAAAAGTATCAGAAAAGTGAAGCAGTGTAATGCACATCACATATTGCAGGACATTGCCCACCTTTTAACCTAGATAAAACAATACAAAACAAACATTAAAAAAAGGAAACCATTGCACCATTTCATGTTACATTACAGACAACTGTTTAGCAGAGTTTTTCTCCCCATCACATCCCCTTGACTCCCCAACAGTCAGGAAGTGTCTTGGGGACAACAGCTATGTGCTAATGGCTGGGGAGCAACAGACTGTTAAAGTCAAATTTTCAAAGGTATCACTTGTTCTGTGCTGTTCTGATGTCCCCCAGGTCCTTGTGACTGTCACTCAGAGCCATGATCTCTGTGCAGTGCTGTCCCTAGTGGCTTACCATCCTCTGTCTTATTTGCACCTTCCCAGATGAACAGTCATAATGAATCTGACCATCCTTAGGTCTAGACAAGCTTTTTTAAAGGCCTATTTAGGAATATGGAGGACAATAATAACCTTACATTTGTTTTACCTCTGTACTTTTCGAAGTATTTTTCATATCTGTAATCTCATTTGAAACTTGCAATGTACAATGAGTAGGGCAGACGTTAGTGCACCCATTTTAGAAATGTGGAACTGGGCTCCAGAGGTTAAATCAGTGACCAAAGTTACACAGCTGGTCAGCTAGAAAGTACTGCAAGTCCTGAATCCAAGCCCAGCCACACTCTGCTATATTAAAGAGGAGCCAGAGCCCGTACACATATGAGCATAACTCATGTGTGTTCCATCCTGGTTAGATTTTGACTGAAAGAGAGCCATCAGCCTCAAGAGCTTCAATAGCTACAAAAACCACACACTCCTGTTTACCAGAATCTAGAAAGGTGAAGGACAGAACTTTCTGGTTCACTGAGGATGCCACACATACCTATGATTTGATACTGTTGGGGTGGCTTTCCTAATCCTGATTTATGTTAGAAGTTCTAGAATGTAAGTTTCTTTGTGAGAAAGAACTTTGTTTTGTTTGCTACTGCATCTCTACCACCTAGAACAGTCCCTGGCACATAGTAAGTGCTTAATTCCTAATTTTTAATTAAATTTTAAATTTAAAAAATTTAAAGATTTGTTGGGAAAAAGGATGAATGAAATCTTGAGAAAAGCAAAGGGGAAAGGAACAACAGTGAAAATGCATGCACTGTGCCTTTGCATAATTCAGTCACTTACTATATGGAGGTAAATATCTTCCATTTTATGTTTTAGTCTATTCAATTGACAGAAGAACAAGAAAATGAGACATTCAGCAGTAGGCAACTCTGGGTTTTCCCTAAGCCCTTATTTATTTCCCAATATTCATAAATGCCATATTTAAATATTAAAGTTGTGCATGATCCTCCAAATCAGAATCTCATATCCAAGGTCAAGAGGATCACCACCAACCCTCTGCCCTCCCAGGAAAGTTATTGGTTTCCAAGTTTTGTCCATCAGAAATGGCTTTCTGAGTTTTGAGAAGAATACAGTGTGATGAAAAAACAAGTATGTTTTTGAATGGCCCTATACTTGGATTGCGTCCCATCCCATCCCAGTATCAAATTGCTCCAGAAACACAACCAAACCCAGGACCCCAGGGGTTTAAACCCCTGCATCAGGGCTGGAGGCCAGAGAACACTCTAGGGTCTCATGGAGGGTAGCCAGTAGTTTGTCCTCTGATATCTCCACGGGAAGGCACTGGGTTCTGTGGTACTGAGCTGGTAGGCTGGGGTATTACTACCACCATTTACTCTCCTCAGAGTCCCCATTTTCTTACTGACTTCTTTGTTCCTCACCCCCAACCCAAAGAGCCACCAAGTCCTTCTGATTTTATATAAGCGATGTCTCTAAAATTGGTACTATTTTCTATCCTCACTCTCCTGACTCTAGTTCAGTTTCTCAGCATTTCTTGCCTGAATTATTGAAATAGCCTCCTAACTAGCTCCTAAAGCTTGATCCCTCCCCACTTTCTCTTTCTGTAATATAGGTCTCATCTCATCACTTTACTTTCTACTTCCAAACCTTATGGTGCTTCAGTTTCCCAAAAAATAAAGACCAAAAACTTAGCAGTGCATGTAAAACCCTTAAACCCTGGCCCTAAACTACTTGACTATATTCTTGCTCTTTTTCAATCACCACCCATGCACAACACAACCTGCTATAATCAAAGTTAATAGGCACTTCCAGCAACCCCATCTCAATTCCTTGATAATTCTGCTTTCACTGTCTGCAACGTGCTTTCCTCTCTCCTCTAATGCCTGAGAATGTTCACTCGTCAGGGCCCAATTCTAAAAAACCACCTGAGTGTGTATGACGTTGCTGGTGGCGTAACTTGCTATAATCCCGCTGGACAATAATTTGGCAATAGATATCATGAAGCTAAAAACTCACACTCTTTGGCCCAATTATTTGTCAGATCCATCTTTTCTAGGGAAACAAGCTCAGGAAATTGCACACAGGGAAATCCATTTCAGTGTTATTTATAATAGTAAAAAATATAAATAACCTAAATGTCCGCCTATTGAAGAATGTTTAAAACAGCAGTTTTTGAATTTTTTTGAATATGATCCTCAATAAGAAATCCAAAGTCTATTATAACCCAATCATACCATTTATTTGTATTCACAAGGCAAACAAACATACGTATGCGTGGAGACAGAGAGAGGGTCTGGAATAAAAGCTTCATGAGGAAATACATGTCTTTACTACATACAATCTATCCAATTTCATTCTTATAAAAAGTGTTGATTGCAACCCACTAAACTACCTATTAATGATTTGTGAACCACAGTTTGAAAAGCACTAGATTAAAAATATCATATTGTTTAGCTACATAAAAATTCCTTAAAATACTACTTAATCACATATGAATATGTTAACATTAAGTGATAAAAAGCAAGGTACCAATTATCTAAAGAGCCTGATTTTAATACTTTTTAAGAATGTATGCTTTGGGATGGCTTTCTGAGGCCCTTGCTAAAAAAGAGGGTGCTTCAGTGTGCTCATAATTTGCTCAATGTTTCTATGTTGCAGTTTCTTGCAGGGAGCACAACAGAAGAACATGGGATTCAGATAATCCTGGATTCCTGTGTGCTTTTAATTGTAAAATGTATTAATGTTAGTCAAAAAACACTTATTAGTGACATACATTATGTGCTCAGTACTCAAAATGCAAAAGTGCTTCAAATCTATCATGACAAGCGGACATTTCAACAAATAAATGCACTGGTGTTGCAGATGACTGACGTGTGATGTACAATGAAGGTTGAAAGAGGGAGAGAGTGCTCATTTCTGTTGGGAGGCGATGCCTGAGTTGCAATTAAAGACCTGCTTCCAACAGGAAGTCGAGAAGGAAAGAAGAGCACTCCAAGTAGAAGGAAGGAGCAGAGAGTGTGCAGACAGGGAAGGGTGAACCTGGGTGGTTAATTCAGGGCACAGCAGGCACATTGCTACAACCGGAGCATAAAATAAGGTGGGGTGGGCTGGAAACTGAAGCTGGAGGAGATAGAAGCATGGGCCAGGCCATGGAGGGCCTCGTGCACTGTGCCGGGAACACTCTGGGCCACTGATTCTTGATTAACAAGAGTGCACATCACCAGTGCAGCTTTAACAACTACAGGTGGCTCTTGGTGAGATCTACAATTTTTTATCTTTTACCCAACCTCTTTCTGTAGGCAATGAGGGGCCATTTAAGGAATGCAATAAGCAGAGGAGTAATATCACATTTTCGATCAGCAACAGTGTGGAGAATGGATTGGAAGTGAATGAGACTGGAGGCAGAAAGTCTAGCTACAGAGACCATCATGATAGCCCAAGTGAATAAGGACAAAAACACAGGCTGAAGCAAAAGCAGTTGGGATGGAGAGGAAGGGAAGGGTATCGAAATGTCAAGTACAGTCTGGACTTATGGAGGTAGTGGTGGTGGCAAAGGGTGGGCTGGGTGGTGGGGCGTTCAGCTCTCCCATAACCCCCTGCAGCCCTCCTAAATAAACAGGTAAAATAAAAACAGGTATTTGCTATGCTGAAAGAATCATAGGAAAAATCCTCCACCCTTCCCACTTTCCAACAGATTGCCACCTGTAAGCAGCTCCTCTTTCTGAAGGCACAGCTGGTGTCTGGGGGCAGAGAAGGGGGACATGGAGGTGGGGGGATTGAGGACGACTGCCTTTCAACACCTAAGGGGAAATGACACTTACCTCATGCAGCTGAAGTGAGAATAAATAAGATAATGTATGGACTGTGTCTGGCACATGGTAGGCTGTCAACAAATCATTTCCTTTTCCTGGAAGGGAGAGACTAAAGCCCAAGCCCTACCCCTGTCTGAGCAAAAAATTCTACCTAGCTCTGTTTTCGTTTCAAACATGTTTATAAGTTTTCTCGTGTAAGACTAAAATGACAAGTTTTCACTTTCTTTTTCAGACAAGACAGGGGAATTTTTTTCATCATATGGAATAAAGCCAGAGCTAGGTGAAAGATGTTCCCCCTTTTGGCTGTGTTCCCTCAACTGAGAAGAAACTCTGTTTCCTGATAATCCTCCTTGAAATTTCACATTCTTTTCACCCCTATACTCAATGAAAAAAAAAAAAACTGTTAGCAGCAACATATCTGAAGATTGCTTGTACCTATCTACAAGTTAATTCCTCCTCAGTGCTTCGCAAGTAACCAAAAGCACTACACTTTTTAAAAAAGGCTGCAGAGGCCTCTATTAAAGCTGTTCTTTTTATAAAAGTGTGGTCACAAATCAATGCATTGTTAATGAAGAGTTTTCCTCTGTAGGCCCCTAGAGTTATGTGGAGACTCAGGACTTGCTCATGACTTCTCGCTGGGGGGAGGGGTGGGCTGGGAGTTCACACAATGGGGGCTTTCAGCTCCATTTACTTCAGAAGATCTCTGCCCAAGAAGCCAGATGAGAGAACCAGCCTTTTTCCCTCCTTTCCAAATGTAAGCTCAGATCGTTTTGAAGAGAGCTAGGGAGAGGGATTTGTACTGATACAAATCCTTGAGGTGTAAAAATTATCAGAAATGCACTTTTCTTTTTCTTCTGAAAGCACAAACGTCAGAAAACAGTATATAGCAAGTAAGAGCCAGGCTGCCTACAGTTGAATCTAGTCACAGCTCTGCCACCACTACCTAACCTTGCACTTGTCACTCAATCTCTTGTACCTCAGTGTCCTCATCGATAGACTAGGATAATAACAGGACCTACCTCATAGTGTTGCTGTGAGAATTAAAATGAGTCACCAGGTGTAAAGTGCTTAGAACAGTGCCCGGCACATAGTTCCCGGTCACCAGTTACTCTTCAGAGGGGAGCTCCAGGCTGGATTAACCCACGGAGCCCCTAGACGGGTCTCTTCTGTAACAGATTGTAAGTACTGGACCACAGGCCACCTAAGGCCCACAGGCATATACAGTTAAATCAAATAGAGTTTAACTTTTTTAAAATTTGCTGTCAACATGCACAATACAAGAGATATACAAATTAGCGTTTCTGGTCTCTCTCAAAAATTCAAGAGATCTGGCCACTTGGACCTGGAGTTTTACTGGCAACTTTTGGAGGGAGTTGAGCAGCTGCTAAACTCCTTGGGTGGAGCATAAATCCCCAGGTCACCATCCTCCCTTTCTGGCCCAGTTCTGGTCATTTACTTAAGCTCCTAAGCATTGGAGGTTGTGTCATTTATACTAAAGGGATGGGGGCTCAGAAAATTTTAAATTTAAAATTTTAAAAATTGTTTAAATATATGACTTAAAAAGTAAATCGGTAACAGCTATAACTTATCAAGAACTATGCCATTTTACATACCTGATCTAATTGAATCCTCAGAACTATGATGTGAGAATTACGTTTTAGCCTCAAAGAGGGTGAATAGCTTGTCTCCAGTCAAACAGGAAGTGACAGGACCTGGACTAAAGCTCAGGGCCCACGGGTAGCACAGGGCATCTGTCCACTTAGCAGTTTCCTCCAAATTCACCACCTCTTCAGAGATCTCTTTGTCCCCCTCAAAACTTCTCACCTAAGAGAATTCCCTCAAATTCACCCTCCTCTGGCAATAGCTCTGACTACAGAGCTAAAGGTGGTGAGGAAACTAGGGTTTTATGCAAATGCCCTAGGAAACTGATGAGAAAGGATTAAAGGACTGCAAGACTCCCTAGTGTGTAGAAATTAAAAAGGATGACTCAAAAAGCTTGACTGCATGGAGAAAATTATTCTAATGATCCAGAAGTCAGAGATGGAAATATTCTTCAATATTTTTTTAAATGAACAAAGAATGACTAGAGGGAATCAAGAGTTCTGTCTATGCTATCCCGAGCTGGAAGCAGTACTTCTTAGCTATCTTAATGCAGGGACGGTGTATGGCAATAGATCAGGATTACACTGGGCTCCACAACCTACCGGCCTTGTGACTTTAAGCAAAGGTACTTACCTATGTCAGCCTCAGTTTCTTCACCTCTAAAATTAGCATAATCGAGTACTGAACTTGAAAGTGTGCTGTGAGGATTACATTGAAATGCAATGCACAGCAAGTGATTAGCATGCTGCCTGGCATATAGTAGGTGCTCTGTAAATGTGGATGTTTTCTCACCCTCTTGATTCTCCTCAGTGATTTAAAATTGATGGTAATCAGAAAATAAATGTGCTATTTTGGAATAAAATCTGAGAAAAAAGGAAATAGGAAACTATTTGCACAGACAGAAAATAACTACTGAGTCAGTCTTCTTTCTCTTAAACCAAAGGAGTCCCATATTGTTTTATATATTCAGTAGCACTGGAATAGTACCTCTGGCAAGAGGAGTTGGAATACTGAGCAGCTGCAAATGACTTAGTTAACACCTAGAAATTTAAAGCTTCTGAACTACTACTAATAATGGCAAATACTGAGCGTTAACTATGGCCAGACACCATGCTATTCATTTCATGTGCATTATTTCATGCAGTCTTCACAAGCTCAGAGGTAGCTATTATTCTCTATTTTGTGAATAAAACTGAGCCTTAGAGAATTTTGTAACTTGTCCAATGTAATGAACAATTGAAATTTGTTCATATGTATAGACACACACACACACACACACACACACACAATTTTGTCCAAGACCCAAATGCAAAACTGCTACAAATCTGATGAATTTGGGGAGCAATTGATGGATACAGAAATATGGTTTCAATGTGAACTATTATAGGCTAAATTATCTACTCTAATTATCTAACCTGCCAAAATTAATCAGCTATCAACTGAACTCACGGTGTTAAATGCATTGTAGGCACCTATACTTATTGCTTTGTGTAATAATTTTGTCTCTCCCATTAATGTCTTATGATTAAGTAAGAATTTTGTGCCCTGCCTTTATCTAAAATAGGGATATAATACCTTCTTCACAAGGGAGCTGTGAGGGAAAGCTATAAATAACTATATACACATAGAATTTACAAGTCACCTTTTCTCTGGATTGCATTTATCATCTCAACAGCTTTCTGTGGAGTATTATTTTATTTAACACAAGTTAAATGACTTGTCCAAAAGAGGGCTATTAGAAGGCAAAACAGCAAGGACCCCAGATCTTTCTTTTCAGACATTGGTTCAGTCAGATAGAAATATCTACTGAGAAAAACAACTGACAGATTAATTACTAAGGCACTGACATTGGTTCAGTCAGATAGAAATATCTACTGAGGGAAAACAACGGACAGATTAATTACTACCCTGGACAAATCATTTAACCACTCTTAGCCTCAGTTTCTGGACTTGTAAAATACGAGTGATGATATCTTCCATGTAGGATTGTGATGAATGAATAGGTACTAAATGAATTAGTACTTGAAATGCATTTTTAAAAGTGCCTGTCATATAGTAAGCACAAGTGATAGATATTATTGTTTTTACATACAATTCTTCATAATTATTTAACATAAGTTTTTCCCAAGCCACTGCATTTAGTATTATATCATTTAGCTTTATATCTTTTCCAAAAATACTGTATCTCTAATAGAACATCAAATGCCACCCAGGGAATTGGCAAAATCATTTGTCACCTGAGTAAATGATTCTGATAATAGCCTTGCTTTGGCAATTTTTAAATATTAGACTGCTACTTTTAACACTGAGGTTAAGAGACCAATCATGCATTTTCAGTTTCACTGAACTTAGCACATCCTTCAAACACTTTCTCTGAATAGAGTAATGTGCTAAGTGTTGTCACCATGACCAGGATGTAGAAGAGATTGTCCTGCCCACTCGAATTTGTATAAACATCCACTCACATATTTAAACTATTTGTAACTATTTGCTTACAGGTCTGTATCCCTCCTGTAACAGGAGCTCCTTGAGGGGTTGTGGCTACATCTCTGTTTTATCTCTAACACTTAGAACAATGTTTAGCACATAATTAGGATCAAAAATGATTGTGGAAAAACTCAGTTTACAGTCCATCAGGAAAGTTCAATCATATACACAAATACAGAAATATAATACAAACTGTGACAATTCCCTTACAGGTAGCAACTGTTATAGCTAGTGAGAGAGCAGTCACATCCTACCAGACTGAAAAAGAGAGATTTATGCAGGACAGAGTACTTGGATTGGACTTGTGATACAGGAAGATTTGGAGGTGTAGAAAAAAAAGAGAGTAAAGAGAAAAAGTTCAAGGCAAGGTAAACGGGCATGTAGCAAGGTTTGCATGTAGGGGAACAGTGGAAGTTGAGAATTAAAGACAGGGACCATTTGTGGAAGGAACTGAAAGAGTAAAGCCAAGGAGTAAGAATTTTATTTATTAAATAATACACAACTAAAAATCCTTAAATCTTTCAAATAGTAGATTACTATAAGATTTGTTTAACTGACGATTATTTCAAAAAGTAATGACTCAGGATTTCTGGTTCCAGACAAGATGGACCAGGCCCATTGTAAGGTAGATCTTCCCTCTTACAATTAAAAAAAAAAAAATGGACATAGAATAAGCATAGGAAGACCCTGAACAGAAGCAAGAAGGCAATCTTCCTAAGAAACTTGGGATTCCCCCAGTGGGGAGCTGAGCTTCCACTCACACCCAGCATTTACAAGGTGGAAAGAGGCAGTGTGAGGCAGGGCAGTTGGCACTCTGCTTCCTCCTCCCCTGGTTTCAGCCAGTGGGGAGATGAGCCTTCACACCCATGTACCATCAATAATAACAAAGGAGGTGGCATTCCACCTCCCTCCCTCCCTCCCCTCCACTGGTGTCAAGAGGGCATCATGAAATTGAGTTTCTACCCCTACCCTGAAGCAACAAGAGGTGTGAATAAGCCCTCTGCTTCCTCCTGTCACTAGGGCCCAACTTATACTTCCTCTTGGAGGCAACAATGTGGTGCAACTTGGTGCCCTGCTTTCACCAAGAAGGTATAAGCAGAGCCAAGGGGAGATCTATGAGGGGGTACTGGCAGGGAGGCCCAATGGGAAGTTAAACATATACATCCACCTAGTTCTAGTGCTACACCTCAACAAGGGGAATGCTTGCTACAAAAGGAATATTTTAAAACAAACCAGAGTCTCAAAATACAATATCCAAAATCTCAAAAAAGAAAATCACCCAAGACCCAGGAAAATCACAATTTGAGTGAGAAAAGACAATCAATACATGCCACAATCGAGACGAATCAGATATTGGAATTATCTGACAATATTTTTAAAGAAACCATAATAAAATTGCTTCAACTAGCAATTATAAATTCTCTTAAAACAAACTAAAAAATTAGAAAATCTCAGCAAATAAAAATGAAGTAATAATACATGCTACAACATGAACCTAAAAAACAGTATGCTAAGTGAAATAAGCCATAAATGCACATACATACACACAAAACCCCACATATTTTATGATACCATTTATAAGAAATGTCCAGAAGAGGTAAATATATAATGATAGAAAGTAGATTTGTGGGTGCCTGGGGCTAAAGGTGGTATGGAATGAGGAGTGACTGTTAGTGAGTACAGTTTTCATTTGGGGGTAATAAAAATGTTCAAAAATTAGATTATGGTGACATTTGTGCAACTCTATATAAACATACCAAAAACTACTGAAGTGTATACTTTATGTAAGTGAACTTTATGGTAGGTAAATTGTATCTCAGTATATTAATAATTACATTTTGTTTAAAAAAGGAAGCTATCAAACTAAAAAAAGAACAATAATTGAAATAAAACCTTGCTGCATGGGCTCAGTAGTAGAGTGTAAATGACAAAGATAGAATCAGTAAACTTGAGAACAGCTCAATAGAATTTAACCAATCCAAACAACAGAGAGGAAACAGACTGAAAAAATGAACAGGAACAATAGGAAAAGATCCATCATCAGGGTCCCAGAAAGATATGAGAAACAGAGTGGGCTTGAAAGAGTATTTTAAGAGATAATGGCTGAACACTTGCCAAATTTTCCAAGTGCTGAAAGAAAAGAACTGTCAACCATGAATAAGATATCCAGTGAGGGATGAGGGGAAACAAAGACATTCTCAGACAAAGGAAAACTAATAGAATTTGTTGCTGGCACATCTACCCTTAAAGATTGGCCAAAGGGAGTTCCTAAAGCAGAAAGAAAATGATAAAAGAAGGAATCTTAGACCATCATGGAGAAAGAAATAAGAAGAAATAGAAGTATAGGTGCATACAATGGACTTATCCTCTTGAGTCTTAGCAATCATATTTGATCATTAAAACAAAAATTAGACATCTTATACTCAAGGAAAATGTATTTAAATATGGAAAGAAATCAGACATAAAGGGAATTAAGTTTCCACACTTTGCTCCAAGTAGTAAAATGTTAATACAAATCGACTGTGATATGTTATGTGTGCTTATTTTAATACTTAGAGCAAACACTAAAAAAATACAAAGTAATATACTCAAAAACACTATAAATAAATCAAGATGGAATCCTAAAACTTGTCCAAGTAACCCACAAAAAAGTAGGGGAAGAGAAAGAGATAATGAGAAACTGAGGAGGAAAAACAGAAAACAAAAAATGAAATAGCAAGCTTAAGCCCTAGCACATCAATAATTATCTTAATCATAAATAGTCTAAATATACCAATTAAAGGAAAGATATTGATAAAGTAGATATAAAAATATGGTCTAACAATATGCTGTCTGTAAGAAACTCACTTCAAACATGATGATATAGAAATGTGTAAAGCAAGAGGATGGAAAAGTTATAATACCATGCAAACATCAAAAATGTAGGAGGGAGTAAATTAATGTTAGATAAAGTAGAATTCAAAGTAAATAAAATTATTAGAACCAAAGAGGACATATGCCAAAAAGACATAATGATCCTAAATATATTTGTACAAAAAAAAGAAAGCATCAAAATATGTAAAGTTAAACCCAATAAAGGTGGAAGGAGAAATACACAAATCTTCAAATATTGTTATGGATTTTAACACCTCTGTTTTAGTAATTAAATTACTTGATTAAAAAAAATCAACGAAGATATAAAACTGATGAATACAATCATCCAATTGGATCTAATTGACATATACAGATAATTTGACAAAACAACAGTGGAATACACATTTTTTAAGAGTCTGTGAAACAAGTACCGATATAGACCATGTCCTAGGCCATACAAAACAAACCTCAACAAATTTAAAAGAATTAAAATCGTAGAATTAAAATCATACACAGAATATTTTCTGACCATCATGACTTCAACCTAAAAGTTATTAACAGAAAGACAACAAGAAAATCTCTGATAACTTGGAAATTAACACATTTCTAAATAATCTATGGGTCAAAGAGGAAGTCTCATATGAAATTTAAAGATATATAAAACTAAATGAAAATAAACTGTAACATGCCAAAATATGTGAAATGTAGCTAACACAGTGCTGAGAGGGAAATTATACCCTTAAATGCTTATGTTAGAAGAGAGGAAAAGATTCAAATCAATAATCTATGTTTCCACCTCAGGAAACTAGAAAAATAAGAGAAAAATAAACCCAAAATAACCTGAAGGGAGGAATTAGTAAAGACAAAAACTAATAAAACTAAAAATAAAAATATTGAAAAAATTAATGAAACAAAAAGCTGTTTCTTTGAAAAACATCAGTAAAATTTACAAACTTCTGGAAAGAGCAACAAACTTATAAAACATAGAAGATACAAATCACCAACATCAGGAATAAAACAAGGATAGTACTACAGATCCTGCTCCCATTAGAAAGAGAATAAGATAATAATACAAACAACTTTTCATAAAATTGACAACCTAGCAAAAATCATTACCTTGAAAACTGCAAAATACCAAAACTCAATCACGATAAGATAGCCAACTTTAATAGCCCTATAATGATTAGAGAAATATAGTTAGTAATTTAAAAGCTAAAAAAGAAAATCACAGGCCCACAAGATTTTACTAGAAAATTCCATGAATTTACACATGAAAACCCTCAACAAAATATTAGCAGATCAAATTCAGCAATGTTTAAAAAGAATTACATACCATGACTAACTGGGATTTATTCCAGGTATGTAAGGCTGGTTCAACATTTGAAATTCAATCAATATAATCTAGCATACCAATAGGCAAGAGAAGGAAAATTATGATTGGGTCAATATATGCATAAAAAGCATTTGACAAAATCCAACACCCATTCATGATAAAAAAAAAAAAAACTCACAGCAAACTAAATAATAGATAAAACTTCCTCAATTGATAAAGAACATCTACCAAAGCTTACAGCAAACATCATATTTAATAATACAAGAATGAACACTGCCCCCCTAAGACTGGGAACAGGGAAAGATATCACAACATTTTTATTTAGCACAGCGCTGTAAGTTCTAGCCATTACTATAAGGTAAGAAAAAGAAATAAGAGGCATACAGACTGAAGAGGAAAAAATAAAACTATCCTTATTTTTACATGACATCATTATGTATGTAAAAAATGCCAAGGAATCTACAAATAAGAAAAAAAAACACCTTAGAAGAAATATGTTCAATGAGGTCATAACATACAAAATCAATACAAAAAATCCAATCACATTTTAATTTACTAAAAACAAATATATAGAAACCAAAATTTAAAACACTGAACCAGTTACAATTACTTCAAAAAATAAAATACTTAGGTATAAATCCAATAAAACATGCATATCTATATCCTGAAATTTTCAAAATGCTAATGAAATAAACCAAAGATGACCTAAATGAATGGAGAGACATACCACAGTCATGGATTGGAAAACTCAACCTGGTAAAGATGTCAATTCTTCCCAAATTGATTCTACAGACTCAACGTAATTCCTATGAAAATGGCAAAGTGTTTGGGAGACAGAGACCACTTTATTTCTAAAATCTATAGAGAAAGGCACAGGACCTAGAACAGTTAAAACAACTTTGAAAAAGAAGAATCAAGTAGGAGAAAATACTCTACTAGATGTTAAGGCTTACTAAATAGCTACGGTGGTCAGCATGGTATTGGCAGAGGGATAGACACAAAAAGATCAGCGGAACAGCTAGAGGACTCAGAAAGAGACTCACCCAAACATGGCTAAATGACTGTTTTACAAAGGTGCAAAGGAGGAAGGACTGACTTCAACAGATGGTGCTGGAGCAACTGGACATCCATTGACAAAAAAATAAAACTTAACCTAAACCTTATATATTGTTTTAAAAATTAACTCAAAATGAATCACAGAGTTAAATGTAAAACTATAAAACTTTTAGGAAAAAAACAGGTGGAAATCTTCAGGACCTAGGTTTAGGTAAAGAGTTTAGACTTGACACCAGAAGCATAACCCATCAAAAGATAAATTAATTAGACCTCATCAAAAATTTAAAACCTTTGGTTTATAAATGACCTGGTGAAGAGAATGAAAATAAAAGCTACAAACCAGGAGAAAATATTTTCAAACAACATATTCAATAAAAGACTTGTATCTAGAATATATTTAAAAACTTGCAAAACTCAACAGTAAAACAAAACACAAGCAATCTAGAAGATGGGCAAAAGACACAAACAGATATTTCACCAAAGAGAATACAGAGATGACAAGCACATGAAAAGTTGTTTACCACCATTAGCCATTAGGGAAATACAAATTAAAACCACAATGAGATATCACTATACAACTATAAAAATGGCTAAAACAAACAAACAAAAAAACTATATCGAAAATACCAAATGCTGTTGAGGATGCAGGGAAACTGGATCGCTCATGCTCTGCTGAAAGAACTGTAAAATTGGCCACTCTGGAAAAGAGTATGTCATTTTCTTTCAAAACCAACATGCACTGACCACATGCAACCCAGCACTCCTGGACATTTATCCCAGGGAAAAATGAAAACTTGAGTTCACACACAAACCTATGTGCAAATGTTTATAGCAGGTTTATCCATAATGGCCCCAAACTGGAAACAATCCAAATATCCTTCCTGTCCTTCAATGGGTAACTGGTTAAACTATGGTACCTCTGTACCATGGAATACTACTCAGCAATAAAATGGAATGAATAATTGATACATCCAACAATGCAAATGGATCTCAAGGAAATTATTCTGAGCAAAAAGAAAGTCAATCTTCAAAGATTACATACTGCATTCCCATTATAAAGAATTCACCAAATGACAAAATTACAAAGATGGAAAACAAATTAGTGACTGTTAGGGTTTAGGAACTTGGGGAGGAAAGTGGTGGGTCTGACTGTAACAGGGGAGCAAAGGACTCATGTATTTTGACTGTGGTGTTGGTCAGTCATAGGAATCTACATGTGATAAAACTACAAATAAACGTGCATGCACACACACATGCATCTGTAAGAGCTGAAGTAGGAATAAGGTTGATGGATCATATCCATGTCAATGTGTGATATTGTACAATAGTTATGCAAGATGTTACCATTGGGAGAAATTAAGTGAAGAATATTTGGTATCTCTATTATCTCTTATAACTACATGTAAATATATAATTATCTCAAAATAAAAAGTTAAAACAAAAGAATGATCCAGTATATATTAAGAGCTACAATCATGCTCATAACCTGACTGGCAATTTCAGTTCGGAAATCAGCAGTCATTTATCTACTCAACATCGATATGAGGCCCTGTGGAAGATAAGGGAGATTCAGTGGTGAAAATTACAGACATGGACCCTGTCTTCATGAACTTCTAGACTAGGAAATATGAAAATAGCTCAATGTATGAAGAGAGTCATTACATCTTCAGTTATATGAGTGAGAACTGGAATCAAATTTAACAAGAGAAAGGTTAAGTAATTTTTAGAATATTATATGCCCATTAAAATGATTGTGAATACTTAACAGAATGGAAAAATGCTTATAACATTAAGAAAACTTTTTAAGAAATTTAAAAATGACTCTCATTAGTATTGATAATTAATGACAACTTACTTTATATGAATAAACTTTTATTGAATTTTAGATAATTAGAAAGAATAAATGCAAGATAAATGCTTCCTACACAGCATCTGATAGTATCTTCTTTGCCACAGTATTTTCACTTTTCTTTATAAAAAGTATAGACATTCATTTATTTAAATTTTTACAAAGTCAAGAACCATCAAATGGAAAAAATAAGTAATGCTAAAGTAAATTCATCTTTTTATCAATATTGAAATGGTTGCAGTGGTTAGGTTCTGAGAGTGGCCTTCTTGGAAAAACAGTGTATGCAGCAGCTGATGGTTTCCATTCATTCAAATAACTGAAAAAAGGTCAGGAGGCCACTCCCTGTGAAGACTATGCTTGCAGGAAAAGAGGGCAAAAAGCATGGTGGGAAGAGGGAATGAGAAAACACATCCAGGAAGAAAATACACTCTTATGGAATTACGGGGTCAGTATCATAAATAATTTAGAAAACAAATCTAGAAAGAAATTTGTAGGTTG
The DNA here is from genome assembly GCF_020740605.2 of Lemur catta. Taxonomy (NCBI): domain Eukaryota; kingdom Metazoa; phylum Chordata; class Mammalia; order Primates; family Lemuridae; genus Lemur; species Lemur catta. The sequence goes on along the minus strand of NC_059128.1, from coordinate 226,024,801 downwards.
CTTGAAGTGTGATTAAGGCGAGATAGTCACTATGTAGTAAAGCCAGATCTACATAGCACAAAATAAAAACGGAGAATCTGTAAATCAATCTGGTGTACTGCAAGGCCAGCCAGACCAGGTAATTAACCACAAAAAGAGTCTCTTTACAGTGTTATAAACTGCATTTGGGCAACATTGCAATCTTGAGCTGTCACAGATATAGGGCTGACCCTTCCAGGGGTACACTGGGACACACTCCTTTTGTCTCAGTCTTATCTCTTTAAAAAAAAAAACAAAAACAACTCCTGCCCTCCCTGTAACAACGTGGTAACCTCTACATGTCAAACAAGGAGAAAGTTATCTACCCTAGTACAAAAGGCATCAGGTGCTGCCCTCATTAAGAGTAACCTAGAGTGACAGCAAGGAAGACCTGGACGACCTTGCTCTGAGAGGCCGCCCGGCAAGGCCGCAACCCTTAGCCTCACTTTCCTGCTTCTGTGCTGCCCACACCACCTCGCTCTTTCATGACGTTACGTACCTGCTGTGGACTCGCCAGACACAATCCCTGAAAAAGGTATTACACAAGTTGTCTTTCCTGGCCCAATGGCTCTCATGTATTAAAAAAAAAAAAGTTTTCTTTAAAAAAATATTTTTCTAGGAAAAAATGAACAGTAATTGCCATGGACCTGTAACAGATCCTAGAATAACACAGACAGGCAAGAATCTGTCAATACAGCAATATTCCAAATATGAAATTCATGGTTCAGGAAGAGATAGATAAATAAATAAATATTGAGGGGCTTCTCAAAGAAGTTTCCTTTGTTTTCCCCTATTTCTTAATTTTGTTTGTGTAAAAAGTTTTGATCATATGATAGAAGAGCCAGCCCTGCTGGGACCAATGTTAACCATTTATGCCATTAAGCCCTCTACATAATGAGGGAATGGGGAGAGGCAGAACATATCACAGGGTTGCTCATTATTTCCTTAAAGAACTATCTTTTTAAATAATTTCAATATTTAAACTCCATCTGGCACTTTAGTCTTCTGAAAAATTATTAAGTTAGGCATGAATTAAAGAACAAGCCCATCTGGACTGCAGTTTGGGTTTTAAGTGCTATTCTGCTCTTACATCTTTTTCCTCAGCTTGGCACAACTTTGAGATCCAGCTTTTTGAACAGAACCCCCAGACACCTGTGGTGGGAAATCAAGTGTTCCTGGTGGAGCATTCCAGTCCATCCCACACATCTCATGGCCAGGTAACAGCATTGCCTTCTTTGCGCTTTTTACTAAGATAATTACAAGGAAAGTGTTTCTTTCCCAGCACTTGCACACCCCACCCTCCTCTTTGTATGGAGGCATTCATTCCATTTATTCATTTCTGAGCACAACACCCCTTCGTGTTCTATACCAGGGACCCAGCCCGACTCTGAGCTGGCACCATGACAGGTACGGCACCGATTCGCTCCAGTGTGGCATGGCTGACGGTGTAGGAATGTGTGTGCTGAGGCCGAGGCTTCCTGCTGACTGAGCCATTGCTTCTGGACATGACCTGCGGTGATGACTCCCGGTTGGCTGTCACTACCAGAGTCTTATGTGGACCTGAGACCAGATGGTTCCCATTAGCATAAATGGATGGTATACTGGCATTGCCTGACTGGAGGGAGAAAGACTGGCGCAAGTCATTGAAGTGGTTGAACGACTCTGTGTTTCTGTGAACTTTTGGATTGTTGCTCCAGTATCGACTGTTGTAAGTATTGGAAGAAGTCAACGTGTTGTTCTCCGAGGAGGATATCTCAGTGTGGAATGCTTTGGCAGAAGAAGAACATTTAGGTGGAAGATCATCCTCTCTGAAAAGGAACAAAAATAAAGTTGTCATTAGGATTTATTTGAGGTTAATCCTATCCTCCTACCCAGGACTCTTTCTTTTCATGCTAAGGCTAATATGTCTGAAACCCAAATCCTCAGGAGAGACCACTCTACCATGAAAGCAAACAGGCAACCCTAGATGGCCTTGGCTTTGGCACTCATTCCCTGGAGATGATGGTCAAGAAAATCTCTCCTCAACTTCTCCAACTCCAAGAGTAGAAAAGGAATATCCAATCTCTCAAAGAATGTCTCTTCCAATATAACTGAAATATATATGTGCATAAATATTTATATATAATTTATAAATATATATGAGCTGGGTTTTTTTTTTTATTGCAAATAGGAAAATAGTCCATAAAGAAATCCACTGAGCTAGTTGCCATAAAATATCCAGGAAATCAAGCTGAGTGTGGAGAACTTTGGGAGATGATTAGAGTTGGTCTGATTTTGTTGCTTTTTGGGGTTTCGGAAATCACTGTGGTGTGCTGATGAGAGGTTTTCCTCAGTAATTATATGGTGGGATGGAATCTACCCCTGCATATGCCTAAACCCTTAAGAATTACAAGAGGCTGAGAGAAGTCATTAATTTAATTTAAGATGTTAACTAATTGACTTGACATTTATTGAGTACCCTCTAACTAGATGTTTCATGTTTAAAAAAAAAAAAAAAAAGCAGGTCCTACACCTAAGAAGCTTACAGTCAAGTGGGGGTAGCGACATTTGCAAGTCTGAAAGGCTGGGCTAAGGGCTAAAGACAATTTATGTGAGAAGGTGATGCCTGGGCTAGTCTTGAATCCAGTCAAGAAATTTTAGCAAAGAGATGGATCAAAGGGAAAGAAATGCGGTCCAGAAAGAAAACAGGGGCTTGAGTAAAAGGGCTTAAGTAAAAGCCCTGAGGCCTGGGAAACTGCAGAAGAGATGAAAGCAGAGTGAGCTGGAAAGTGGTGAGACAAGATGAGCAGGTGAGGGTCACACCCTGAAGGGCTGTGTACATTCCACTGAGGAGACTGGAGTCATTAAGGTGTCTTCAGCAAGGGTATGCTATGATGAACTCTGAGTCTGAGCCTGAACCCTCGAATCTCTACAATACACCAAGTCACTTTTCTTTAAAGGATCATTTTGGCATTGTTTTCTTAAGATGTTCATATTCTTGTCTGAACTGTCTTTCTGAGTCATACTGCTGTATACAGGCACTGGTTTGCTCTTACAGGGTTTCGTCTCGCTCTATTTTCTCATCCATTATAAATGCCAATGTTAAACACATGTTTTAAGCTAACTTTTCTATTGTGGCAGCCACCTAAACCCACACACCCTGGAGATGTGGAGGAGCAGGAGAACTCTTCACTTGTATCCTCCTAGTTGGGCACATGCTAGACTTTACTCCCTTTTGCGATCCAGTGAATAAAGTTGGGCAGTATCATGAGGAAAAATAATATATAAGAAAGGATCATTTGGCCACTTTAATTTCCTTGGCCATAAGAGTTACAAGATTAACAAAGAAATCTTAACTGCCAGAATAAACAGAAATACACATTGCCCATGCAGGGCAAATTATCCAACACACAAACCTTATTTCATTAGGAATTTCTTCTTCTTCCTCCTCTTTATTTTTGCTTCTCCAGTAAAAGAATGCCCCTAAAATTAGTGCAATGCAAAAAATGATAATAACTGCACCAGTGCCAATGGCTCCAGCTATTAGTCCAATGTTCCTGGGCTGGGCTGAAAAATATATTTAAAGAGAAGAGAAAGAGAGAAATAGCATATACCCATGCAACTGTATAAACATAGAAGTTTACTGATGAATTTGCTTAAAATGTACAAAACTGCCTAAAATCCTAAAATATTGCATCCATATAAAGTTAAACCTCAATTCACTTTCTATACATCCAGTGGCTAGGACTAACACACAGTAGGCTCTCAATATTTGTTGAATGAATAAACAATTAAATGACTTGCACAGCTTTAGGGAGAGCTTGCTCACACCAAGAGCGAGGCAGAAAACAGATGGCACCTATCTAAGTTGCCTGATCTGTCCAAAACGAACCCTAGAAATCAGTGGGATAGCTTATTACCTCACCCTAGCCAAATCACTCCCTTTTGCAACTGGAATTCAAATAACTGAGAATTCTCAACTAAAGAGAAATTTTCTGCACCGCCTATTTATAACCTATAAACCAATTAAGCAGATATAAGAAATTAGGAAAAAACACAAGAAGGTCTATTATACCCATAAGATTATTACAATTTTTATAATATCTATAGTACTATACAATAAGAACTGGTTTAGGCTGTGCATGGTGGCTCACGCCTGTAATCCTAGCACTCTGGGAGGCGGAGGCTGGAGGATCATTTGGAATCAGGAGTTCGAGACCAGTCTGAGCAAAAGCGAGACCCTGTCTCTACTAAAAATAGAAAAAAATTAGCTGGATGTGGTGGAATACACCTGATAGTCCCAGCCACTTGGGAGGCTGAGGCAGAAGGATCACTTGAGCCCAGGAGTTTGAGGTTACAGTGAGCTAGGATGATACCACTGTACTCTAACTGGGGCAACAGAGTGAGACTGTCTCAGAAAAAAAGAACTGGTTTGCTTCTAATGATCCTGAAAAGAAAGATATTTTGTCACAAAGATTATCATTTTGCTGAGGCTGAAAAGTATACTGAAACATTTATAAAATATATTCAACAATGATTAAAACCAAAAGAACTTCTATTAATCTTCACAAAACCTCAAATCAATTAAGCAGAACCCTTCATTTCTTGTTTTAGCAAAAATCTTAGAGTTTCAGACCCAGAGTTGACATCAGAATTTCATATACTTACGTGAAATAACCTGGAGGTCCAGAAGACAGGTGCTGGTTCCGATGGCGTTAGAAGCCACGCACTGGTACAGACCTGAAGACAGGGCACTGATGTTCCGGATGGTAACTGTTCCCTGGACCTGGTCTGTCACAAAAATAATAGTCACGTGAGGATTTGGCAGAAATAATAAGAAAACCAAAGAAATTAGTGGAAGACTAGACTATAAAAATAGATTAACACTGGAGAGCTATCAATAAATTTATTTTTGGGAGGAGGAGAAATTTTGAATTCATGAATGTTAAAGACTAAAATCACTACATCACTTTAAAGACCTGGAACTATGGAGGACTGTCCTAAATAATAACAGTCTTGAAATTTAACCTGCAGATTAGCATGTAAAGTCCTAAATGTTATGAAATAGTAGCCTCCTCTGAGGCAATGGTGGCTAATGCTTATCCTAGAGAATTTATGATCAGTAGTACCGAAGTTTAATTTTGAGGAAATACAGTAACATGAAGATCAGGTTAAACTTATTATAATAATGTTCACTTTGTACTTGATGAAGAAACTATCAAGTCTGTGCTCTAAGGTATAGATTACTACTCCCTTCCAACAATGACTACACTTGTGTTAGCTCAGATCCTCCAAGAAGCAGGCATCAAGACAAGCACAAGGTTTATTGGAGGAGACACCAGTAAAGGAAATGCAGAGGAAACTGGGGAAGGCAGGGAAAAGCCTCAGACCCTGCCGTGCAGGTCCCACCTCTGTGAAGCAGAGAGGGGAGGAAGGAGGATGGGGTAGGAAGACTTGCAGACTGCAGCATAGTTTCAAGGGAGTTTCCACCAGGCAGATGGAGAGTCCTTGAGCCAAAGTTACCCATTCAAGAAGCCCCATGCCTTGCAGAAACAGGCCTGTAGTAGTAGACCCACTGCACCTCATCACTGGCTGGGAGCAGCCCCGGGGAAGCTTGGCCTGGGTGTGCACAGTGGTGGATTCAGAGGGGAAGCAGCTGGGGCCGTCAGTCTATCATGTTCCCTCATCGGGAGGTCTGAACAGTGGCTTTCAGGGCCACTGTATTGGTATTACCAAGAAATGTTTCAATAGTTCACATTTTACTAATTCATCAATACTAGTATAGTTTATTTATTCCTATAAAATGTAAATGACTTACAATAATAAAACTAAAGTTAATAGTTATTAACCATTATGCCAATAATTGGGTAAGCTTTCATAGGTATTATCTCAATCTTTACAATAACCCAATGAGGTAGGTTTATTATTAAAGTCATTGAACAGTCAAGGAAACTGAAGCTTTAAATGGACAATAAGATTACACAGCTGGTTGTTAGGAATGGGAGTTGGATGGAGGGATGTCTTACCTCTAAGGTCTAGGCTTTACAGCCTCCCTTAGGCAGGAAAGATAGCATTAATATATCCAATCAGCTGAACCATTCCAAATAGCTGCAAATTTAGAAGTAGAAAAGCCTCCGAATGGCACAAATAAAAAAACAATTCTGGCACAAAGTCCAAGTAAGCCTGGGCAGCACTGGGAGCTATCCCCACCGTGAATTGACTTATTTTTATATGGAACTAAGATGAGCTATCTCTTTTCTGCCGGCAACTTTTATCTCTATCCAGATCAAAGGCAGAAGCAGAGAGAAGGAGTCAGCAAATGCAGACCTGACCACAGTGCATTTATTAATTCAATTGTTTAATAAACAAATATTTATTGAACACCTTCCTTTGTGCTGGGTTTTCTGAGGATGCTGATACAATGATGAACAAGACCGACACAGTCTCTTACCTTAATGAGACAAGCAGGCAAGCAACGGGGTAAGTGCCAGCAGGGCTAGAGAATATCGGGTGCTAGGGGAGCACACAGGAGGGCCATCTAATGAGGGCCTGGGAAGTCAAATAGAACATGGGAGAGGAGAAAACAATTGCCTCCTCAGAAATTACCCAGCACACAGAAAAGTGCTTACTAAATAAAGGTAATCAACCAATAAATAAAAGGGCTACCATCTCTTTAGTGTCTATTTTGTGCCCCTGTAGGAAGCTTTAAATATGTCTCATTTAACAAGCTTAAGTTGTATATTCCCTACTTTTCAAAGATAAGGAAGCTCAGAGAAACTATGCAATTCAGAAAGGGTGTAGAGTAAGATGGATGAATAGAAAGCTATGCAATTTGTCCAAGATCCCTTAGTACACAAGTAGCAGCAGTCTTTAAAATAGGGTCTGTCCAAGTCAAAAGCTCATAATCACCATATGTACACCTGGCTTTCCAGTAAGGCATTTAAAACCATATTATTCCATAGCATGCATCTACAGGATATTTCCTAACCATGCAATGTTCCAATGCTGTTAGTATTATAAACTAAGCCATCTGCCTAACTCCCTCTTCATTCAATACATGCCCTAATGTCATCATGCAAGAAAACCATAATCTCTGTACAATAACCCCACAATTCCACACATGGTGGTGGTGGTGGTGGTGTTTGGGGTATTTTTCTTTTCCATAGGCCCTGAAATTCCAGAAATTTGATGAGTTCACAGCAAACTAGTAATGTTGTTGACGCTTTTGTAGAGACAATTAGAGAAATTTTAAACAGCTCCTCTAAGCAGCACTCTCACATGTAGAAAGAAATAAACTCTAAAGATTACTGCTTTAAAGTTACCTTTAAAAGGTAAAGTTACTGTTCTTCCTGTTGACTCTTCAGATGCTGATACCATGAACATGTTGCTCTAAGAAAGCATTACTAAATGAGGTTGACATACCATGGTAGAGTTAACTCAGAATGTAATCAGGGATTGAGAAAGACACATTGATAAGGGAGGATTAACCAGAAACAAAACAGGGCTGTTTATGTAGACAAGGCAAAACGGAGACGGGAGCAACTCTCCAGCACACGTCAGCCTGCAGCCACAGAGCACACGGCTCTTCCCGAAACCAGCAGGGCTAATTCCTCAATCTGGCATTTCACTTAGCTGCTCTAGCACAGAAGTAAATTGCTGAAATGAAGTCAGAGAATAAATTTTTTTTTTTTCTTTTAAAGAATAGGGAAAGTTCAATTGTGTGTAACTGCATAGTTTGGAAAGCTCAAAGGACATTACACCCCACTCCGTTTTAGTTCATAGCAACACCGCATCCCATACAAGCTATGCACCTGGTCTGTAATTCCCTTCCCAATTAGAGAGAAACCAATGTAAGAGTATATTCCCAGTTCCATCCTTTCTCCTTAGTTCCAGGACGCCACCTCTGGCTGCCTGTAAGATGGTGTATCTGCTGAGAGTATGTGTTCTGGAGTCAGACAGCCTGGGTGTAAATCTACACTACCTCCTACTAGTTGTGGTCTTAGGTGTGTGACCTGTTCTTCATCTATGTTTTAGTTTCCTCATCTGAAATACGGAGCTACCAAAGCACCCACACTTCATAGGTTACAGTGAGGACTAAACAAGATAATGCACGTAAAAAGCTTACTATAGTGGCTGGTAATGTTTTCCATGTAGGAATTCCTTCCTGGCATTTCTTGGGAAATTTATACATTTTCTGAATCATGAGAAAAATCAGTCAAGAAATTTGAAAAATGTCTAGTGTCTCTAAATTCCCAACAGATATTAATCTTTATGATTTGAGAATGAGAGATAAGGATTCCTAAACTACAAATTATTCTGTATTTTATATGATTTATGCTTTTTAAATAATGAGTGATCATAATAATATACAGTGAGCATTTCTTACATAAAGGTCTCAGAAGTATTCTGTAAAAAAGGATATAACAATAAAAGTATAGTTTATTACATAAAAATTATATATTTCAATGATGTATAAAAATTATTTCAGCCTGAAACAGACATGTGATAATAAGATTGTAAATAAAGGGAATATTTAAATACAAAATAAATGTCAAATAAAAATCTATTTAAAAACTTAAAGATAATACCACAAATACTTAATATTTAAACTCTATCACTCTTAAAAGATAAATTTAAAATACTATACAGCATTGGACATAAAAAATTTTATTTTTGTGTTGACGTTGGTAGAATTAAGACTGAGATGGAGAAGGGACAGGGGGAGAACCTGTCCCCATTATGAGAATGTCCAATAGCACCTTCCAGATGGGTGTTAGGGTATATGCTGCTTCATATTTGCTCAGTCGATGAAAAAAAGAACCATTTTGTCTGCTTGCCCTGATTTTGGTTTTGCCACTGAAATAGATATTGCTTTTGCCAATTCAGATTTTTTTTACACTTTCCATAGGTATTTATTAAATTTATATATAAATACCTAGCTCCAAGTCCATTTTTTTTATTTCAGCATATCATGGGGTACAAATGTTTAGATTATGTATATTTGCCCATTTCTTGTCAGTGTAATCCACAGCAACATCCCTATCTTCTTCCCTTTGCATTTCTGCCATTAAAGTATTCACAAAAAACCAAAGCTTATAGAAAATATTCAAACATTGGAAAACACCAATGAACATTACTAGGCAATATTTGAATAATTTAATATTCAAATCCCCTGGTATCAACAACATTACACAGAATCACACAACAAAATTACCAAGTTAAGGGCTTGTTTTGCTTCCAAAACTTATCACTTGGAAACTACTCTTGGCACTTACATAAAATATACCATGTATATAAAAATATTAATATTTGTAAGAATTATTCCCCACTAGCAACATAGAAAGCCATTAACATGCATTTATAACAAGGCAACAGCTATAAGCAAGACTAACTGATTAGATCCTGACTGCTTCCTCCTAACCACTTTTGTCTGGGTTGTCAGAAATGTCGACTCTGCATTTGCTTTTAGCTCAACATCACTGGATTCTTATGAATCAGTGCATCTCTATGCTGACTGTGAAGCTTTCATTCTGATAGGAGAATGGTAATTAGTGCCCAAGAAATGTTATTATCTCAATCCCCATCTAGAGGTCCCGGAGATCACCTTTCTCAAGCAAACCTCTACGAATTCCTTCTCTAAGATGATTACTGTTTATTCAGTGGTTCACTGCAAGAATCTGATTTAAGTCTGACTCTTCTGAGTCCCAACACTAATCAAGTCCCATATCTTGTTGATTTTTATCCTCAATTTCTCTTGAATCTTACCCTCCTCCTGTCCCTTCTCCATCCCTATCTCTAGGGAGTTAATACAGGCCCTTTTCATTTCTTGAAGGGGCTATCATCACAGCCTCCCATTTATGACCTGGCTACCAATCTTTCACATTGATTGCTGATACTATTTCTAAAATGCACATCTGGCTATCTTCTCTGGCTCTATAAATGTCAGTCAATATCCACAGTCTCAAAGATAACATCCAAACTCTTTGCATGTTTCATAAAGCCTTTTACAATCCAGAGTTGACCTTATCAAACTCCTCTCGGGCCAAACCCCCATGAACTTTTATGTCAGCTTCATGGATCTTCTCACTTAAAAATGTCAAACTTTTACACTTGCAAGATTTTGCATGCATGGTTCCTCCCTCTATTTAAAATACCCACTTTTACCCAGTAAAACTTCTACCCATCATTTAAGATCATTTCTGCTCAGGAATCTATTTCCCTATAAAGTTATTCCTGGACTCCTTAAGGAGAATTGGTATTTCTATCTTAAATTTTATAGCACTATATACCTTTTCATAGCATTAATCTGCAGTACTATAATTATCTCTTTATATCTGTCTCCTCCATTAAGCAGTGAGCTCTGGGATAGAGATATATCTAATTTATATTTGTATTTCTCCACCTTCCTCAACACTCTACACTGAAGTAGTTGTACAGAATAAGGGTTGTATAAGTGCATGTATGTGTGAACACACATACACGTATATATATTTAAAGAATGAATGTATATATGAATATAGTTATGATAATCACTGGCATTTAATCTTTTAAAGAAGAGTGACTACTGAACATGATACGGGACTTGTTTATGTCAGAGGGCAAAACGAAAGGGGAAAAAAAACTTGTCTTCGGTTAGAATAACATTTTGATAAAGCAGAAATAAACACCCATTTATTCATCGACTTATGTGAGTGAAAATTTTTCTGCTCCCCATGAGAAAATTATGGAAACACTCTCACTGGGAAGGGAAACAGCGGCGATGGTTTGAGAAAGACAATTGAGATTCCTGGGCCTTCCAAGCACGCCAAAAGAATGGGAGTTCTTTGTATCAGCAGGCTTTTGGCAAACCTGTTCTCCAGGCTTCAGTCTTTGTAACGTGACATTGTTGTACTACAGTGACAATTAAGATACTCTCTTGTTGCAGCTATGATCTCCAAAGTTCTTCACGGGAGAATCTATCATCTCTCTTCATTGTAGTAAATTATAAAAGGATGAGGACAACAGAAGATTTTTTAGAAACCATGAAGGGGAAATGCATAATTTATTTTAGGAAAAGTTAACCATTAGTAAGGAAAATAAATAATATTGTACTTTAAATTTACCAAGGTAAAAGAATAGATAGGAAATTAATTGCCATTATTTGCACGTAATTTTAAAAGAACTTATTTTAAAGTTCTGTGTTTCTTCAAAGTGTGAGGGTTATTCTCTCTATATAAGCCAAAAAGGAGATTTTTTTTTCTAAGTATATCCCCTCAGCTTTTCTTGAGGAATCCAGGTTTTACTGAGCCATCGTGAGGAGCAACTGTGGTTATCAATCCTTGATTGCCAAGAGGCTGCATGATTTGAAGAGTAGATGTCATTCCAGAAAGAAATCAACCTGTTTACAGCCAGGACCTTGAACAGGTTACTCCTTCAGTGAAAAAAGAATTATAACACACTTGTTTAAGTAATACTAATCACTGAAACAGTTAATATTTACTGCAAATTTACAATGTACAAAGCACTATTCTAAGATTTTTATGACTAACTCATTTATTCATCTCAATATTTCAGGAGTTTGATTTTTTTTTTTATTGTTACATCTATTCTTAGATTAGAGGAAGCAGAAACACAGAATGGTTAAGCAATTTTCCCAAGGTCACATGGCTAAAAATGAGAGGCAAAATTCAAACCAAGGCTTTCAGAATTCACATTCTTAACTGCTATGTTGTGTTCTAACATGGATATAGTTATCTCTACTCTTGAGCTTCAGGTAGATTTCTAAGTCCCCTGTGAGAAACAAGTTCACAAACCTAGGTTACGTTTATGTGTGGAGTCTGATTTTACTTTGCATATATGGTATAGAATTTCCAAGCCAAGAATGTCAATATAACAATTGCTCTCAAACTGGTGAAAATCTCTAGGGCTATTGCCAGGAACAAATAAAAAAACCCACAACCCATAGCTAAGGGCAACTACAGAAAAACGATCGAGGTGAAGAGTTTACATGAGGAAATGATCATCATGAAGGAAAGTTAGTCATACAATCAGCAGGCGGATTAGCACACAAAGAACATGACACTAAAATTATATGAAGATGCCTATAAAATTAGTATGCTTAAGATCATTAAACACATAAATAATAGTCACCATAAGAGTGTGATGCCTTGAAAAGCCAAAAGAAACTTACAGACACAAAAAATATTGTCACAAAAGTTTTAAAACTCAATGGACAGGTTGAACAGCAATCAGAGCAGAAAAGAAAATTGGTGATCTGGAAGATAAAAACCCACAACCAAAAACAACCAGAATGCCTCACAGAAAGATAAAGAAATTTCAAGATAAACAAGGGATTACAAACATGGTATACAGAATTAAAAGACTAAACCAAGAACTAATAGGAAAGGATCAAGAGAACAAAGAAGAGGCTGCATGCAAAGACATAATGACTAAGAATTTTCCAGAATTAACAAATGACAGAATCTCTCAATTTAAGAAGCACCACAAGCCCATGGCAGGATAAATAAAAATTAACGCATACGTACAAATATTTTAGTATCTATAAAATACCAAGTTAAAAAAAAATTCTGAAAAACAAATAGAAGAAAAAGACAAATACGTATAAACAGACCAACAGCAAATTTCTCAATAGTAACAACAAAGGTCAGAAGAAAATGGAATAATACTTCCAAATTCTTAAGGAAAAATAACTGATAATCTAGCATTCTATACTCAGATAAACTGCATTCAAGAATAGGGGAAAAAATAGAGATATTTTCAGAAAAACAAACGTGAAAACATTTACCACTCATAGATCATCGATGTAATATCTACTAAAGGATGTGTACGTCAGTTAGTAAGAATATGGAACATAGAAAAAATTAGTGTGATGAAACAAGCAATACTGAGCCAAGAAACTGGCAAACTTTTGGGTAAATTCAAATAAATTGGCAATAAATGTAACAACAACAACATTGGGGATGACTAAAAAGGGAGAAAGTTAAAAATAATGTAGAACAAACATACTAAAGCCAAGGACAGTAACAAAATTGCAGCAAAGAAAGATACAGAAATTAAAAACAGGAGAGAGAAGCCAAGAGTCATGGTAGATAGAATGAAAAGGCTCAACAAATAGCTAACAGGAGAAAACAAAATTTGTGAGACGAAATGTTATAGACTATGGAAAAGTAGAAGAAATTAAAGCTATTGTGCTACTGTTTGGATGAAAGGTAGAGATATTTTTACTTCCAGACTACATTAAACCAAGTATGTATTTAAGAATTGAGACACTAACAGAAATAAAATTATAACTTAAAAAGTAGAGGAGAAAAAAGATTATAAAGGACACTCAAATAATCAGTAGAAGGTATAGGGAGGGGAGAAGTAAAGAAAAAGCTTAGTAAATAGAAAACATCAAATATTAGAAATTAATTATAATCATAATTACTTTAAATGGATTCCAACAGTTAAAGGATAGAAGCTCTAAGATTACAGATTGAAAACCAAACTCAATCCAGATATAAGCAGTTTATATAAAGATACACCTAAAACATAAAGCATGGAAAGCTAAAAGCCAATGAACCGTAAAATAGAAACACACCAACAAGAATTAATCAAAGAAAGCTACAGTAGCTTTCAATTTTAATAAGTAAAAACAATGCAAAAATCATATTAAGAATACCAATGATATATCACAAACCTGTGAGCACCTAATGACATAATCTCAAGGTGGGTAAAGAAAAATTGGCATAATTGCAAGAACTGACAAATCCACAATCTTAACAATGTGATTTTTAAACACATCTTTGTCATAAAATTATAGCTGAAGCAGATAAAGTATTGATAAAGACATAGGCTATTGAATAATACAATTAACAAGTTTGACATGCAATGTATGACCATATCCCAGCACCTGCAACTGGACATAACAGCTCTTACTATTCTCTGCCTTACTCAGTCCACACCAAACACACTGGCATCTCTGACGTCAAGGCCTTCATATGTCCATTCATTCTCTCTGCCCGGAATGCTTTCCAGCCCCATATTCACATGGCTCATTCCTGCATTACCTTTAAATCGTTGCTAGAATATCATCCTTTCAATGAGTCTTACCCTAAGCACCTACTTTAAAATTGCAGCTCCTCATTCCCTATCTATTTTACCCTGATCTGCTCTTTCCCCATAGAACTTATGATCTTTAACAAACTTTGTAATTTATTAACTATATTCAGACTCCACCCGCACTAGACCATAAGCTCTGCAAAGGAAAGAATATCTGTCCTGTTCACAGATGTATTTCCAGCATCTAGAACAGTGTCTGGCACCTAGTAGGTGTTCAATGAATATTTGTCAAATGAATGAATGAAGTACAGAAATTAATACAAGCATACAAGAAGACAGACAAAATCAAAAGCTGGATTTAGAAAGACAGATCCCAAAAATAAAGGAAAAACACACATAAACAGTATTAGGAATGAAAAGGACTAACTACAGAGAGTTTAAAAGTTTACAAAGGAATAATGATAATATAAATACTAATATTTAGTAAGTCACAACACAAACATTTAGAACATGACAGTTGCTGTTCTAAACATTTCATGTGTGTTCATTTAATCTTCATGCAACTGTGCAATAGTTACAATGATTGTCTCCATTTTACATATAAAAAACCTAAGGCACAAGGTCACATTCCCAGGAATTCCTGGATCCACGATTCAAAACTATGTCCTCTGAGTCCAGAACCTATACTCTTAAATACATTATTCTGCTCTTATATAGAGAATACTGTGAACAACTGGATGGCAAAATGCATAAGAGCTTGGACAAAAGAGATGTTTTCCAGAAAAATATAGACGATACAGAAAATCTAAATAAACCTGTACCATTAGAGAAACTGAATCAGTAGTCAAAAATCTAGCCAAAAAAACATATAAGGCAAGGCTTTCATAGGCAAAATTCTACGGAATTATCAGACGATCCTCATCTTACTCATATTGTTGCAAAGAATAGAAAAAAGGAAAAGCTGTCCAACTCATTTTATGAGATTATTTGGTATTATTACATGATACTAAAACTGAACAACCAGTACAATAGAAGGCAGAAAAAACCATAGGCCACTCTCTCACTGATGCAAAAATTCCATGAAAATATTAGCAGACCGAATGTAACAATTTATTTTTAAAACTCACAATCAAATAGGTTTTATTCTAGAAATGCATAGCTGTTTTAACATTAGAAAATGTTAAATGTAATTTATTTATTGACATTTTAGGCCAGATAATTCTTTGCTGTGAGGGTTGTCCTGTGTATTATAGATAATGCTGCCTTCTTGCTGTGCCCTTCCAGGGCAGTCTTCAGGTGCCCTTGCCCCCCCCCCCCGCCCCCCGCGGTTCTCTACCCTTTCCTGCTTTCAAGTTTTCAAGAAAAACTATAAAATGTGCTGGGAATACAACATCCTGTGTTAAGGAGAAATTGGCTGGAACACCCTGGACTCTGCTCCAGTCGCTCCTAAAAACAGGATGTGCTTCAATGGTTTAGTCCAGTGATTCCTGTGACCCCTGGGTATAAAACCGATGGGGGGGTGCTTTCTGGACTCTCTCAGCTGAAATGCAAGTGGGCATGCGCAGATGAGGCTCTGTCTGCTCCAGGTAGCTTTCATGAGCCTTGGGGAATTGGCTTGCAATGAATCCCTTGCTGTCTGTCTGTAAGTAATAAATTCACTTCATGTAACTTGTTATGTGTATGAATGTAACCAGGACACAGTGAACCTGCTTCACAGTCCTCATACGGTGGAAGGGATTAGCTAGTTCTCTTTTATAAGGGTACTAATCCCAATCATGAGAGCTTCACCCCCACCTCCTAATACCATCACCTTGGAGTTATTTCAATTTTTGAGTTTTGGGGAAACACAAACTTTCAGACCACAGCACACACAAAAGTGAGATCATGCAATATTTGTCTCTGTATGCCTGGCTTATTTTACTTAGCATAATCCTTCAGGTTTATCCATGTTGTTACAAATGAGAGAATTTTCTTCACTTTTAAGGCTGAAGAGTATTTCATTGTGTGTGTGTGTGTCTGTGTGTGTCAAATTTTCTTTATCCATTCATCTGTTGATGGACACTTAGTTTGATTCCATATCTTGGCTATCATGAATAATGCAATGAGCATGAGAGTGTAAACATCTCCTAAAGATACTGGCCTCTACCCAGGTGTGACGACCAAAAGTGTCTCCAGATGTTACCAAATCAAAGTGCCTCCAGTTGAGAACCACTGATATAGAGGCTGGAAAACTGTGTGTTGTGCATTGTTTCCACACCTACTGGAATATGGGTCAGTTGTACAGGTCTTAGAAACACAGACCAAACTGCTACATTTTGGTCCAAATAATATCATCCCTTAAATATAGTTTGTACTTATCTTAGAATTCAACAGTGCTATTTACCAATAAGACAATAATAAATCCACTTTATTATTTCTGTGTAAAAACGACATGTACTGCACAGGATAGTGGTCACAGATTCGTTTAAATCTTGACTATAAATTATACAAGGACAATTTTTTGGCAACTTTTATTTCAACGTAATTTTTAACTTACAGAAAATTTGCAAGAAGACTATAAGGAACTCTTGCATATCATATATTGTCTACCCAGGTTTAACAATTGCTTACATTTTGTCCCACTTGCTTTATTACTTTCTCATTAAATATATAGACTTTTTTCTGAACCATTTAAAAGTTGAAGACATCATGCCTCTTTACCACTAAGTACTTAGTGAATATTTCCTAAGAACAAAGACATTCTTTACATAATCACAGTATAAATGTCAAAGTTGAGAAATTTAACATTGATGCAATAATATTATCTAATCCACAGTTTATATTTAAATTTCACCAATTATCTCAATAATGTCCTTTAGAGTTATTTCTTCCCCTGTCCAGATTCTAATCCAAGATTCTACATTGCATTTAGTCATCTTAACTCCCTAGTCTCTTTCAATAAGGAACAGTTTTGCCTTCACGTTTGTTTATTTGCTGTTTCCTCATAATTAGATTCAGGTTATGTGTTTTTGACAGGAATACCACAGAAATGATTGTGTGTCCTTTGCAGGGCATATGTTAGAAGGTATGTGATATCAGTTTATCACAATATTGGTGACATTTACTTTGATCACTTGGTTAAAGTGGTATCCACCAGGTCTCTCCTTTATAAAGTTACCATTTCTTTGTAATTAATAAGTAATTTGTGGGGACATACTTTAAAGCTATGTAAATAGCCTATTCTTCATCAAACTTTTGCTGGCTATTTTGACATCAGTGACGATTTGTCTAACTCCATTATTCCTTCCATATACATTAGCTGGCATTCTACTGTAAAAACTGCTTTCTCTTTGCCCCCACTTATTTACGCTTACCAGTAGGGATTCAGTGACTCTCATTTTATTCTATGGAATATATATGTATTTTAATGTTCAAATTGTCCCAAATTTGGCCAGAGGGAGCTCCTTCAAGCTAGCTTGTACACATAAAAAAATTTCTAATCCCAAAATATTATTATCCTGTTACCTACCATAATTCTGGGATGCCTTCCCCTGGCTGCAAACATTCTTTCCTCAGAGAATGCGTCATGAGTTTATATGAAATAACTATAAACATAATTAGTAAAGTAAATCTTCTGGAAAAAAATCTAAGTTATTTTGGAGTTACATGCTATTTTGAGATCTACTTTATTAATATGTAGATATCAAGAGGCAAATTTAAATGAAAAATCACACTCATTTAATGTGCATTATGATAGAAAAGGTAACCCAAAGTAATTCTGATAATCAATCCAGAGTTTGAATTATAAAAGACAAAGCTTTTCATTCTTGACATTAAAGTTCACTTTTACACCTAAAGTACCAAACACTATTCAAGTTGCAAAGAGGGTATCAAGAAATTTGACTGATACACACCTATCCAGAAACAAAACGGTATGGGAGGCTCTTTCTTTAGTTATTTCTCAACTTACATACAAATAACCACTGTCAAATGTTCATTTGTAATTCCAAGCTCCATCCAATATTCCACAAAATGTTATAAATATAAATCATGGAATGTTAAATACTGCCATAGAGGACCGTGAAGATGACATTATTAACCCCCTTATTAAAAAAAAAATAGGCCCAGAGAGGTAAACTGTTACAAAAACAGTTACTGGAAAATTTAGAATTTGATTTAATATTTCAAGATAAGAACTATTTTAAGCACGCCCCTTACAATGGTGAGATTAACAAATTTTGTCTACAAAAAAAGCTATTTAGCCAACAGTGGCTGAATAAACTAAATATAGTTTAGAATAAATTAAACATAGCAATGAACAACAGTACTGCAGAAATCATTATTAACGTGACCCAAAAGTTACACTGAAAAGAAGTTTTTAAATAATGAATTTGGGACTAGATTAACTGGAAGATGATGACAAGGTCCATCGATATTTCTGTTGGGATTCCTAAAAAAAACTTATGGGCTCTCTAGAGACTTATGGCCCCTGGTTCTTTAATATGTATAACTTTACCACAGAATTTAGGATTGTCCTTTTCCATGACAGGCATGTACCATCAATATGATTCAAACTTATCAGGCATAATTAAGGTTGTTTGGGGCCTCTCCATTAACTGATAACTCTTTATATTTAAATTAAGATTTGTAAATCTGCCCTGAGAATACTACAAGAGACATTTTCTGTATTAGAGATGATGTAACACTTCAGGCTGCTAAATTTTATTTTCTTAAAACAGAAGATTTTTTTATATAATTCCATAATTTCCCTTCATTTGTTATATAAAATCTCCTCAACTTTGCAAGGATGTTTCCTTTAAAGTAAAATTTAAATAGCTGGTTTTATAGGTAGAAAGCATCCGTGACACTCAGGCCTCCTCCATCTTTACCTGTCTGGTGTGATCAATTCCCGGATCTCCTGTGATCTGAGGCCTTTTTCTGTTCTCCTTCCTGTCTTCCTCCTCTAATTATATTTGAGGCTGAAAACAGGAGAATTAACTCTCTCATGACTCTGTTAATGTTTCTCCTCTTAAAATAGGCAGTGCTTCAAGTAGGAAGTGGATCCTCAGATATAAACTTCAAGAATTGTCTTAGAGTTAACTCAAAGAAGCTATCATTGAGCTATTTTAAATCTTCACTTGACTAGAACAGAATTTCCATATATAGTTATCACTGGATGAGATATATTTCTTATAGGCAACATAGAGCAGCGAAAGAAAATGTTTTACTCACTTTAAAATTCAAAACACAAAATGAACCAGAAAGCTTTTTCTGCAGTTACAGGGTGTTATCTTTCAAAATCTATTGAAGTTAATTACTTTGTGAATCTTAGGATCAGAATTTTCCATGATAACTAATAAAATGGGTAAAGCAGCACTGTACATACCCTGAGTGGCTGTTGGAGGTAGTTTGAGGGTATTGTCTAACTTCTCCCAAAGGTAAGTTGGTCGAGGAATGCCTTCCTCTGAGCTACAGAGCAGGATGACATCGCTGCCAATATCCTGGGATCCTTGGATTTGGCAGTGTGGGGCAGAAGGGGGAACTATAACAGGAAGAGTAAGCAATAAAGTACACATTTACTGTAAGCCAAGTGATGATGGAGGAGACATCAACATTCAGTACACTGAACCTCAGATAATATTGTTCTGGGGGGACACACCAGGAGACAAACTCATGGATGAAGCCAGAGGATAGTCATGTACTAATTCACAAGGATTTGGCAGAGATGCAGGGCCTGCAGCTTCAGCTGGCAGGGAACAAATATGTAAAAAAGGGCTACACCCTTAGATTACATTTTTAAGATATCTCATGATCTTATTTTCACTCTGCTTCCTCTAAAGAAGAATTCTTAAGATTCTTCATGTCAACATGTTGCCTTTAAAATCACTGCTGAAAGAGGGCACTTTTAGCAGAGATTTCAAGGAAAAGCAACACACTTACCCTGCCAGCTATTCTCTGACTAAGACCACCTTTACAAGGTCCTTTGTTACTTTGCAAACAAAACCAGAGAGACCCACTTTATACCAAATGGTGAGGAAAACTAGAGTAAGGTCCAAGTAAGGGGGACGTTTATAGTAATGCATTTTATAATCATTAAGACACATAAGGACAAAAAGAGCATGAAACAAAAATTACCAAAAAGAACACTAAAGGAATAAAGTGCTGACAAGTAGTAAAAAGCAAGCAAATAAAAATATAAACTAAGCCCATGACTTTAAGTCCTGTATTAAAGAATGTAGACAGTAGAGTTTAAGTCTAAATGATGATATATTTGTAATACTCATGACTTTTCAATAAATATGTTCACCCTTTCAGAAATGAATAAATGAATGAATGAAAAATGAATTGAGTATGCAGAGGAAGCAGGAAAGAGAGTAAGTGGAGGAAGAGAGAAGAATGAAAGGTTATGGGTAGAAAAAGTAAAACTCTTAGAGAATCCTAACTGCTATTACTGGGTAAAACAATCTCCTCAATTTACTGCCTTTGACATTGCCACTGTGACGCTATGAAGGGAAACCCAGATAAATCTTTGAAGGTGGCATTAATTATAAAATAAAGGCTTTTTTCTTCCTTTAAAAAAATGAAAAAATAAATAAGCCTGGGTAATGTGGGAAGCCAGTTACCTAACTCACAGGTATAAGCATCAGAATAATATTTAATTCCATTAGCACTGTGTACTCAGCACTCAGAGTATTTTAAAATCTATATAACTTTTAATACATTACAAATGAGTAAGATTTTAAGAATGAAATCACCAGCCTAGTCCTTAGTTTTCTTATTCTGTTTGAAGGCTTGGAGGAAAAGGCACCAAGGTCTATAGGATATTCTTGCCCAAAGGGGGAACATGGCAAGAATCCCCAAAGCAAAATAAATGTATTCTCAAGTGACTCAACAAGAGAAAGATAAAGAAAAGGCAGGAGAATTTGACGAGGACTAGGGGAGTAGATTCTGGGACTTGGGTAGGATGAAGGAGAATCAAGAGCATCAGCCTTCTCTAAGCACTTTCTCCATCTCCCCAAATGAACTGCATTCAGCCACCTCTACTACAAGTGTCCATTTAGAAAACTGTTTTATTTCAGAGACAGGAAAATTGGGAAATCAAACATGTTTAGAATGAATATAATTTAGTGTGAGATAGCCTAACAGCACAGTATAACGGAAAGAGTGCTGGTTTGAGTAAGGAACTCTAAATTTTAGTACAAACTTTGTTGTTGTTCATTGTCTGTGTAACCTGGGAAAAGGCCCCAAATCTATTTGGTCTCACTATCTGGTTGATAATATTATTTATTGTTTGAGCAAGTATACTTTTGAGAGTAAAAGGAGGTATTATTAAAATTATGCCAGGACAACAGGTGCAAGCTGAAAACTGTGGTGATCCTATTTAGTGTGACACAGAAATGAAGTTCCATGTCACATTGTTCTCACACATGAAGAAACGTCTGCTTCATGTCATACTCACAATAAAAAAATTCTTGATTTAATTTGTTCTCAACAGTAAGTTCTGTCCTGTAGAAGCTTAAGAAAAGTGAGAGGCCACTTTTGATGGTATTTTATACCACCTTTCCCCACCGTCAGAAAAAAATCATTGAAGAAGTAAACTTTAGAGACCACCTGAAATGGGGAAAGGAGTGGGAAAAGTATGTGCAAGAAGCATGGAGAAGTGGAGCAGAGCTGGAAATAAGAGAAGATGATGGAAAAGAATATGAGCCGACTGAGAGTGTGGAAGGAAGGACGGAGATTCTTAAGTAAAGCTCAAGGTGCCTGGAACTCCTCTGTCACTGACCTAACACTGTGAGACCAGTGACTCCGATGTTTCTGCCCCCTCTGTCTGGGAGGTTGTTGACCAGACACTGGTAGGTGCCTGTATCTGACAGCTGAGTGTTATTAATGAAGATAGAGACATTGGTGGTTGGCATGGTGCCCGTAAATCCTACCCTACCATGGAACCGGGGGGCACCGTCAAACATCTGTCCACCCTGATACAGAATGACCTGCAAAAGAAAGCAAAATAAATAAGTGGGCCACTGTATCTCCTCCTAGACACATAACAGTAACTTTCTAGTAGATAATACTAAACGTTGCTACACTGAATGCTGGAAAATTTTATTTCTAATTTGAGAGTTGTCACCAACTTTTTACTATTGCCCCTATCCATAGGTATCTTGGGATTCTAAATTCTCACATAACAAATTAGAACATCATTTCTCCCTTACTTAACTCATCACAACACAGAAAATGTCTTTAAAGCTACCCTACTATAAGCCTGTAAATCTTTTACTAGCTCAAAAAATTAATTCCAAAATAAAAAGGTTTCAAAATATTAGCATTGCCATTCTGAGGCTTATTAGGTCACCCAATGATAGATCACAGTTATAGACTGAACATAAATATCATAAAAGGGAAGGAGAGTTAAAAGTACATGACTGCTGTTCTTAAGTCAATTTCTATTGTCAAAGTTAACTCTTCATGGGAGAGGACTCAGAATGGTGTAGCAAAAAGCCCTCTGGGCCCAGAATGAGGAACTTGGTTCTTTCTATTCAGGCTCTGCCTGTTAATGTTTGGATAACTATAGTCAAGTTCTTTCTTTACCTCTTTTACTCTATCCTTGACTCCTAAAATAATGAGCTTGAACAAAATGATCTTGAAGGTGCAATCTAACCACAAAAATTCCATGGTTAAGAAATAAAGGAAGCTTCTATTGAATTTTAGATCATAAAATTTAGCTTATAAAATATTTTCAGGTAGTAATAAGCTTATTAAATCAGAAAACCTTCATAAAAGATATATTATCATTGTAAATAAAGGTGTAGCCATTATCACAATTCATTAGTTTCCTGAGCATTATTTTCTGCAGTAGGAATTACAAATTATTGGTCTTTTTCATGTAATTGATACAGCTTATTGGGGAGCAGCTTCCATTTTTATGTAAAATCTTTTGTGTGCACGTTCTAATTTATATGAGACTCTTCGAGGCTACCTAGTATGCCTAGTTGTGTTTATTTTCAAATGTTTGTAAAATCAGCTAAATAAATCAAGTATTACTACCTAATGTTACTTCCTTACTATTATTACTATCTTTTAAAAGTATTCTCTCAACCACCTGTGTTAGTGCCAGTCCCTTCTGTCTTCTTTGCTTTTTCTGTCTTGGTATTTTCCTATCAGCAATGTTTTTGATAAAATTCCAGGTCCCCACATAAAACTCTTAGAAGGATCCCCTTAACATTTATTAACATACTTTAAAAAAAAGGCTTTTAAAAAGAGGATGGTTGACTTCTGATAGCTGACTCATAATGCAGAGGGGTAGGACCTAAAACAGCATAGGCACACAGGAAATGCCACCTTAGTCTAGAAATCAAATGTGTACTCAGGAGGCTTCCCTGCCCACCTCTTCTAAGATTAATATTGTAGTGGTAGCACAGGATGGAAGAGAAGTACCTGTTCAGGCTGGTTAGCATTGGAGAGAGGAATGACCATCCAAATGACATTGAGGTTAATGAGGGCAGCGCTGGTAGTGAAAGTGCAGGGCAGGACTGCTGTCTGACCCCGGGCCACCTGGATACTCCCAGGGCTCTCTGAAACTTCCAGGGATGCTGCAACACCTACAGAAGAAGGAACAGGGAGGTTATGTGCTCACCTTTTCCCAACAGTCCAAACTCCTTCAGAAAAGTTTTTGTGTTTTATGTTATCACATTATTCTTGATAATGTAAATAAATCTATAAGACAGTCTTAGTAAACAACTGCTAACCATTCACTGAGTCAAAATAATAAAAATGGTTCACCTCTTTACATCTTGGAAACTACAACAGAAAAATATTAAAGGCTATTTACTCTCTTTTGTAAGACACCATCTGGTATTTGCCCAGATTCAAATACAACGTGGGAGAACTCAACTCGTAGGGTTTGAGCAAAACATGCAATGTTGATGAAAGATGAGAGATAAACTGAACTTTTAAAAGCATCATTACAATAGCATACCACAAAATTAAATGCTTATATATAAATCTAACAAAATACATGCAGCATATATATATATATATACACACACATACATATATATACATATATAAGACAATCTAATTTTATAACAGGCAAAAGATTTTAATAAACCTTTGAAGAAGGGCTTATAAGCACATGGAAAGATTCTCAATATCATTAATTAGTGGGGAAATACATATTAAAACCACAGTAAGATACTACTATACATCCTCTGGAATGACTATAATCAAGACAAAACAAAATGCTGATGAGAATGTAGAGAAACTGAAATCTCATACATTGCTGGTACACACATAAAATGATATAGCCATTTTGGACAATAGTTTCAGTTTCTTAAAAAGTTAAACATAAACATACCATACAACTCAGCATTCCATTTCCTAGGAATCTACCCAAGTAAAATGAAAATATATGTCCATATAAAGACTTGTCTATGAATGTTCATAGCAGCATCATTCATATCATGCCCTAAAAGGGGAATAACATAAATATTCATCAACTAGCCAATAGATAACAAACTTGATATATCCATACAATGGAATACTCTTCAGAAATAAGAAGCATCAAACTACTGGTACATGTTACAGCATGGATGAGCCTCTCAAAAACATTTTGCTAAATGCAAAGAGCCAGATACAAAACACTGCATAATATATGATTCTGCATATATGAACCATCTAGAAAAGGCAAATCTATAGAGATGAGAAGCAGATTAGTGGCCACCTGCGGCTAAAAAGGAGAGAGTAGGGATTGCTGCACGTGGGCTCAATGGGACTTTTCAGGGTTGATGAAAAGCTTCTAAAACTAGATTGTTGTGATGGTTACACAACTCCGTAATTTCAGTAGAAATCACTGAATTTTTAAATTATACCTCAATAACACTGTTAAAATTCAAAAAAAGAAAACTGACTCACCAGAGCCAACTCCTGGGAAGTCAAAATAAATGTTATCTCTTCTGCAAAGAATGCCTGCCTCCCTGGGACTATGGAATAATACAGAAATAACACGAGATCAAAACAGGTCAGGGAGACCCTACAAAGAAGTTATCCTAAATCATGAAAAATACATTAAGTCTATGGCAATACCTCAAACTGTTTTAAGTGATAGTATCTCAATTCTCCAAAAAAAGTAACACAATAACATACTGTTATGACTATAATTAGTTTAAAAAATAAACATACATTGACACCTTCCGTCTACAGAACTTTATGTCCTTCACATATAGTCTGATGATGTTCTCAGGAGTTTTTTGCAGAATTAAATGTTTCATAAAATAAGTCATCTGTGATAGAACATAAAGCACTTGATGATATCAGGAAAGTCTCTAAGTTAACACTAGGGGAAGCCTCTAAGTTTTAAAAAGGGAATTGGAAGAACCTCAGGTATCAAAGGCAGAAAGGGAAGGTTATTTGATAACAGGCAATGAATAGAAGAACAAGGAGTATATTTGTTACAATGATATGATAAAGTTATGATAAATGCCACTAGATGTTTTTAAGAATAACTAGAAGCCAAACTGGCGACAGAACCTCCATCACGGCATTCTTCGGACCCACTGTAAGGAAGAAGTGAATATGACCCCCTTACACCATACGAGATGACGACGCATACTGCCCACCAACAATTCACTACTTTTAAGCTGAACTCACATTATCTTTGTCACAAATTTTTAAAAGAAAATAAATGATGAATATGAACTAAGCATGAAAGAGAAAGATGAAGATGGGAAAAACGACCACGACAGGGTAAGCAGAGGGCAAGGAGCTGCGCAGTAGGGGTGGGGGCCCGGAGGGAACAGCAGGTCTGCTGGCACAGAGCAAGCCTCCGGGCGGCAGAGGCTATGAAAGACCACTTCATTTACTTCACAGTTTTACAGGAGGTTAACTCTGAAATCTCAAGTTTTGACATAGCTGCAGAAGAAATATTCTAGATAAGCTGCCTTCAGAACTTGTAAAGGTGTGGGCTTGAAGCTGGACAGATCTGGTTTGGAATCTGGCTCTTTCATGTACTTAGCAGTATGGCCCCAAACAAGTCATTTAATCTCTGAGTCTGTTGCTTCATCTGTAAAACAGGGCTAAATACTGTCATCACATCATCAAAGGGGTATGATGAGGGCAGTGCAGACACTGAGGACTCTCCCCACGACTGCTGTTGCTACCTAACATTGGGGTACACTGGCCATACCAAGCCACACTAAGCTCTCTCTCCACACACACACACAGAGCTTATAGTCACTCATTTCTATAAGGTGTCTACTGACACTATCTCCACTTTACAGAAGAAATTGAGGCCCAAGGAAAATTAAAACCAGCTCAGGGTCACACAGTCACATAGCAAGGAAGTGGTAAGGTCTGTATTCAAACCCAGGCAGTTTGTCTATAAAGAACATACACTTAAGTACTACATATAACTCACAGAAATCATTCCATAAATTTTCATTATTATTATCACTACTATATCATATGATCACAAAATATAAAACCAGAATGGACTTTTACATAAAGGCATTAGAAACTCCTTCTATTTCCTTCTTCTAAATCTACAAATCTGTTTCAGTATGCCTCACCCTCATCTCTCTCTCTCCTGTTAGATTAGAGGAGTTTATCTAAGACCAACCCTTTACATGAGCTTTAATTCCATCCTCTTGACTCTCTGAGTAACCTTATCACAGATTGCTCCCTCTCTTGTAGCTTCAGTTCCTCCCTCTGCACGGGAGACTTCCTGATGGCATCTAAACATCCTCAAGTATTTCAACTTAAAACAATGCTAATATCTCCCTACACCCCACAGTCATTTCCAGAAACTGCTCTCTCACATGCACGCTCTCTCTCTCTCATGTTTCACGTTGATCTTTTTGAAAGATCTGTCTGTACTCACTCTCTCCACAGATTCTTCTCCCATTCAGTCTTCAATCCACTCCTGCCCCCACCACTTCTTAAAAGTAGTTCTCCCTAGGCTTCCCAGAGACCTCCTTGTGGCTACATGACACTTGTAATCACTCTTAGACTCTCAGTAGCATCTAACAGAAATGACCTTTCTCCCTTCCTTGAAACACACCTTTCCCTTAGCTTCAGCAACATAATCCACTTCTGGTTTCCTTCTTATCTCTCTGTACACTTTTTCTCAATCTCTTTTGCCACCTCAGTCTTTTCCATGTGGCTATCAAATGTTGGTATTTCTCAAAGGGCTGCCTTGACTTCTTATTCTAAACTACTGTCTACAGAATCTCGTCTACTATCATGAATTCATTTCTCATATACATGCTAATGGCTTCCAAATATATATCTCTAACCCAAACTTCTCCTCTTAAATCGGAGTGCCTCCTGGACATCTCCATGTGGCTATCTCAAAGGTACCTCAAAAGTCTACTTGCCCAAGACCAACTCTTCCCCTCCATGCCCTCCTCCCCTGTGTATTCTGGCTTCTTTCCAATGTTCCCTATGGTAGTGACTGGCTCAAACAAGAGCAAGTTGGACAAGCCAGGAATTTAGAAATCTTCCTTAACTCCTATTCTCTCATTACCTCCCAAATCCAATCCATGATCAAATCTGATACATTTGACTGACTAAATTTCTCTTGACTTCTTGAATCAGAGCCTTTGCTCTGCTCTCTTTCCTCTCCTCTGTCTGGTTTGCTTTGTTCCAAACTCCAACCTCTTTACTTAGTAACTTACCCTTCCTTCATATTAGCTCAATTGTTACCTTCTCACAGAAAAGCCTGCTCTGACTTCTCAGTCTAGGTCAGGGTCTCACAAAGCAGTGTCAGGACACCATATGAGCTTGTAATCATACCTTCATTAGTGTGATTATTTAACATATCTTCACCAGTATACCGTAAGCTCTAAGAAAGCACATAATAGGAACTAAATAAATATATGTTGTTAAATTGATCTAATCCAATTCCTTCAATTTCCACATGAAAATACCAGGGGCCAAAGAGATAGGCTTGCTTAAGGTCTTAATATCTGGACCTGCATCTTCTGAATTCAAATAAAGTATGTTTTCTTCCATACCAAACTCTGCCACAGATCATGTCTCAGAAAACAAGTGATGAGGACACTATCATTTGTATTATGATTAGGCTGAAAGGATATTTCTTTATCAATGGGACTGACAATGAGTGATAAAAACTCTATTTGTAAATATACCTATTCTACTCTAACATAGATATTGACATTTAACATAAAAAGGCTGTTTTTTTCTTTAGCTACCAGAATTCTCTACGGAACAAGATTTTAAAAGAAAGGCATCCAAGACTCTAAGATATTCTGTATCAGATACCAAAGAGAGTTTTAAGATACGCTACCCTGAAGAATTTGTGTAAAGAAGATAGCTGAAAACTGGTTATATAACTTCAAGGACTACACAGAGAATAAATGTGTCAGGGGTGTAAGTTTGTAAGGAGGCTTTGTGGAAAGAATTGTTAATTTACAGCTATGGTACGCTGTAAGACCCACCCTGAAAAAAGGGCCTCATTACCTAAATGTATTAGGGCAAAGAATGCCCAAGTAGTTCTAATAGATCAGATGTGAACACACATAAGGTGATCCTGCAACAGCTCTTAGGTTCTGCCAAGAGGGCTTCCTGACAGGACCTCAGTAGAGAGAAGCTGGAGGCAGGTCTCTGGATTCCTAGAGAGTGCATCACTGGCCTTCTGGGAACCATATATAAAATTCTGTATATAAATTAAGATTTTCTTGTTTTGCTTTATTTTTAAATTCAGAGTGATAAGAAAAGTTGTGTAACTTGCTTTAGTTTTCATTAGGGAAAGAAGAGCTTGCTCTCAATTAAATTTAAAGGGATATGGAAGACAAATTAAAGTTGCTTTGTGATCGTGTCTCAGGACTCCTCTCTAATATATCAACTGAACTGAGTATAATTAAAAAGTTTCCCAGAGAAAATAAAAAGGAGGGAAATGGGTATTTTTTACATTTTAAATGCTTGATTTTTTCCCATCCTATAAAAAAACAACTAAAAAATCCTGTTTACTTTTAAAGTGTATTTCCATATTTAAAATTCTAGGCAAGAATTTAAACTTTAATGCTAAAATACTGGATTAAAAATTCACTTAAAATATCTTACAAATATTTACATGTAAAATACACAAAATTTAAGAGTTGAATTGAGAGTATTTTGCAGACTTGAGTCTTTTCTTATGCTTTCACCCAAGAAAAATTAAGTCAGCTCATAAATTCTGAATTTACATAATTAGCAATTACATAAAAAAGACATAAACATGGCCATGTTTCCTCTGAGGAGTTGAAATCATAAATTACAGTTGTCCATACTCTTTCTTTAGACCCATCTCCCAAGATTTAAAGCAGAAAGAAATTCACCTTATTTCAAACAAGAAATATACGTTAGAGGAAAAGAAGCTGGCAACAAAGAATCCTTAAAGTCCTAAGAGGGATCATTCACACTATACAGCCAAGAGAAAAAAGGACATTTTACGGTAATCTCCCTACTGCTATACACAAATGACATGAAATCTCCCCTGCAAACTCATCAGAGCTACAACATCAGAAATTCACAATGGAGTTATGACTACATGGTGAGCGCCAGGCGCACTGTCTGGAGAATGGACACGCTTGTGGCTCTGACTCAGGGGGATGGGCGGGACACGGACAATGTATATAACCTGAGCTTTTGTACCCCCATGAAGGGCTGAAATTAAAAAAAAAAAAAAAAGAAAAAGAAAAAAAAAAAGAAAAGAAAATTAGGGAAAGAGATTATCCAAAAGAAAAAAAAAAAAAAAGAAATTCACAATAGGGACTGGTCCAAGCAATCCAACAGAGATTTCAAAATAGAGTGCTCTCTGATGTCTATGGAACAAGTGCTTATGTCTCAGGATCAGCCCAACTGCCAGAACTCTTTCCTCTGGAAATATAATCAGCAAAGCATTGAAAGGACCTTATGGCACTTTTGGAGCCTATGCTATCCTTTTGCCCAAAACTTAATATCAACAGTTCACAAAATACTTATTGGCTAATATCATTCCCATATGATCTCACAAGTGTTTCTTGCATATAAAACATGTAATATAAATTTATTTAACCTATTAAAATTAAGCTTATAATTCCATAAGACTTAAATAAATTTCAAAAAATAAAAATTCTACACTATACTCCTAGTTTTCTGAAGGAAACTAAGGAATAGTGCAATTCCCTAATATTGTAGTAATGTTTTAAACAAATCATGCTTCCTTCATATTTTAACCAAATTTAGTAAGATTAAATAATCCACTTTTATACTTATTATACAATCTTTTTAAAAGCTTTCACCTGAACTAAAAGGTATGTTTGTGTTAACCGAAATTAAATTATGTTTTAGCCATTTACATTTATTTCATGTACTAAATGAAATAAAGAGTAATATCTGGTTAATTTTATCAATATGGATGGCTCTATTACATACTGGTCATCTACATTAATCAATTTACAGGATCACTGTCAAATCTCTACTTCATTTTATGCCCTATTACACAAAATATTTTGTTGTTAGTATGCAAAGGCAGTCTACGATAAAATTATGTATCTTTATTTTCTTGCTGAAGCATTAAACACTCATTACATAGTCTATGTTCCATGGTATTATATTTCCACAGTACTACAGTTCCCCTGTAGATGTTCTGTCAGTGCCTTCTTGTTGACTTCTTCCCTACAACCACAAACATTCCTCAGGGACCATCCCAAGGTCAAACAGCATGCCTTACACTGAACCATGCTTACTCTCTAGATTATCACTCCTTTAGTAACTTTTCAAAAGATTCAAAAGTACACATATATACACTTATTTGACTCTTACAGGCCATGGCATATATAGTATGTGGTGGTATACTCCGCAATATCTCCTACATTTGGTATGAACTTTATCAGAATTCTCTTCAGCATGTCTCCTATCACTTTCTCCTGATTTCATATCTGGCTATGGCCTTAGGTATTGTGTTCCACTTAGAAATCCCCTTGCAGGGGTGATGAAACAGGCAACAGATAATTTATATATATATTCCATTTGGCCCATATTATATGACCCACTCAGAGTTTTAAATAACTTTCAATTACTTATAATTAACTAACACAAAAACCTAGATTACCAACTTACCTTGAAAACTCTAAGAGTCAGTAACACTGGGCCTACATTTCACAATGCAATTGATTATTGCTGCCCCTTTAGACAAAGCATGAGCTTTGCACGTTGCCACAATCTCATAATATATTCCACTTATATTCCACTTTACTGTCATGTTACCTGCCTGATTCCTGTGAGCTTTGTGTTTTCAAACTCTTACTTAAAACTAAGTGAGTAATGAGATTATAATTAACTGCAAGGAAGCAAGGCACAAAAGCAGGTTTTGCAATGCTATGAAGGACATGATACTATGATTGCTACCATACTCGAAAAATTCCCTTTAGAGAAAGCAGAAAGAAGCTATTCCTTGAACAAGGGTCACCATAGTTTATGACAAAGGATCTTATTCACATCCTGGCTACAGCTGATTGTATTAGCAATCAGCATTTGACCAGAGAGTCACCTACAGGCTGGACAGCTGCTTATGAGATAACTGTCATAAGATCCTTGTCAAAAAATATACCAAATACAATTGTGCCTGGCATATCCAATTGGAGCTTCCTTCTTGGTAGGGAGTTTGAGAAAGCAGCAGCATGTGAAAAAAGAAGAGTGAGATCACTAAAACAGGCATAAAGAAGGATATTAAATAATGATAAAGGGGTCAATTCATCAAGAACATAACTGTCCTGTGTATGAACCTAACAACAGAGCTTCACAGTACATGAAGAAAAAACTGACAGAACTGAAAGGAGGAAAAAAACCCACAATTATGGTTGGGGATTGCAACATTTTTCTGCCACTAATTCATAGAGCAAATAGATAAAAATCAGCAAAAATAACAAAAGATGTAAACAACACTACCAATGAACTTAATATAAATGAGAATTTTAGGACACTCTACCCAACATCATAGAATACACATTATTTCCAAGTGGACATGGAACAGTCATCAAGACAGACCATATTCTGGGCTATAAAATAAACTTAAAAAAATTTTAAAAATTAAAATCATACAAAGAATGTGAATTAAACTAGAACTCAATTAATAGGAAAAAATCTAGAAAGTCACAAAAATTTTTTTAGAACCTACTTCTAAATTATTTATGGGTCAAATTAGAAATTGCAAGGAAAATTAGAAAATATTTTTAATTAAGTGAATATGAAAACACAATATCAAAACTTATGGGAAGCAACCAAAGCATTACTTAGAAGAAAAATTAATAGCACCTAAATGCTCATGTTAGAAAAGAATAAAGCCTTATAAGCATCAACCTAAGTTTCCACCTTAAGAAACTAGAAAAAGAAAGCAAATTTAAATCAAATGCAGGCAAAAAGAAGAAAAGTATAAAGACAGAGTAGAATTCAATAAAAATGAAGGCAGAAAAACAACAGAGTAAATCAATGAAATCAAAAGTTGGTTCTCTGAGAAGCTCAATAAAATTGATAGATTTCTAACCAGACTAATCAAGAACAAAAAAGACAAGACACAAATTACCACTATCAGGTATGAAAGAGGAAACATAACTACAGATCCTATAGAAATTAGAAGTCAAATAAAGGGATAGTACTACTATCAATAACTTAGACAGCTAACATATACTTAAGGGTAAAAGATTTTCCTCCTATAATCAGAAACAAAGCAAGAATGTCTGCCCATGCCACTTCTATTCAACATGGAAGTCCTAGCCACTGCAAAAAGGCAAGAATAAAAATTAAAAGACATACAAATTGAAAAGGAAAAAGTAAAATTATATTTTAATGCATTGTTAAATTCAGATAATACAAGTATGTTAAAAATTTTTACAAGTCTACAAAAAAGTAACTAATTCTAATAAATGAATTTAGTAAGGTTGCAAAAATCAAGGCCAATATACAAAGACTAGCCATACTTCTATGCAGTAGCAATGAATATTTGGAAAATAAAATTTTTAAATTATACCACTTATACTAGCATCAAAAACATGAAATGTTTAGGGATAACTTTAACAAAATATTTGTAAAGCCTATACAATGAAAATTACAAAACTTGCCTGACAGAAATTTAACCATTTAAATAAATGGGAAATACAAGCTGTGACCGTTAATCAAAAGACTCAGTACAGTTAAGATGTCAAGTCTATTCAAATTTACCTATAGATTTAATACAATCTAAATCAAATTTTTCAGTGAGCTGTTTTGTAGAAATAGGCAAACTACTTCTAAAATGTATGTAGAAGTGAAGATTAGAATAGCCAAATTTTAAAAAAGAAAAAAAGTTATGAAATCATGAAGATAAAGTGGTATTGGCATAAGAACAGATATATAGAAATAGATTCATATGTATATGGTCAACTGATTTCTAACAAAGGTGTCAAAGCTATTCAGTGGGAAAAGGATACACTTTTTGAAAAAACAGTGCTAGAAAAAATATTGACCTCCATATGCAAAAATAGTAACTCCACACATTATATAAAAAAACTAAAAATAGTTTTTAAAAATGTGAACATATCAAAATCTATAAAATTGCTAGAAGAAAATATAGGAGAAAGTCTATGACTTTGAGTTAGGAAAAGTCTTCTGGGATAGGGTACAAAATGCATTCAACAAGAAACTTACTACTACATTTAGATACTACAAAACATTAACCAGAATGAAAATTACATTAAAATGACTGACAATACCAACTGTTGACACAAATGTAGAGTAACTCTGACTCATACATTTCTGGAGGAAATGCATAGTAGTACAGTCATTTGGAAACATTTTCACAGTTTCTTAAAAAAAATAAATATAATTTAACTATATGATCTATTATAGCAATTCCAATCTGATGTATTTATCCAGGAGAAATAAAAATACATACCCACAAAAAGACCTGTATACAAATGTTCACAGCATCTTTATTTACAATAGCCAAAAAACTAGAAAAAACTCAAATGTCTATCAACTTGGAAATGGATCAAACCACTATGGCATAGCCATACAATGGAATATTACCAATGAACAAAAAGGAACGAACTACCTCATATGCAACATGATAAATATCAAAGGCATTATGCTAAGTGAAATAACCCAGGAACAAAAGACTATACACTGAATGCATGCATTTTTTTAAAAGATCTATATTATGGAAAAGGCAAAACTGTAGAGGCAGAAAACAAATCAGTGGTTGCCAGATACTCTAGCTAGGCCTGAGGGATGGAGTGGGGAAGAGAATAATCACATAAGGGCATGAGGGAAAGTAACAGAAATATTCTACAGCATGGTCTTGGTAGTGAATAGGAGACTGTAAACACCTGTCAAAACACAACAAACTTTACACCTAAAAAGAAGGATTTTATTGTATGTAAGTTATAGTTATAGAAATCTAATTTTTAAAAAAATGGGGTGCTGAGAGGCTCAGAACACTGAGATGGCTTGAGAAACAAGTTGAAGGCTAATCTAAAAAAATACCCAAAACTATGCTGTAGAACTGGCTTGATGAGAAAACTGCTGCAGCTGTCCCTGTCACCAAACCCTAAATGCCAGAACATTACTGCAATTGCTAATGATGTCAGTTCTATATCAAGAACTCAACCCTACCTAACTACCATGCTACAAAGCTATATTTTTTCTGCCGCTATCTATGCTAGCAACAGAAGCTCAACATAGAGCCTGTTTCTTCATGTTGTTCTCTCTTCCAAGTCATGGTCTCACCTATGTGAATCTGACTAGAAGTCCTAAGCCCAAGCTGCATAAGATGCCAGAAATTTGAGCTCTCATATCTAACACTGGGAAGGTCAAGTCATAATGTGGGAATTTCTCCAAATATTAAAAAACTTTTCAAAATATGATGCACAGCCATGAATAAGACAAATGTTGACCACAGCAAGCAGTGGATGAAAACGTTAAAAACTCTCTCTTTCCTCTCCACCACCTCTTCTAGGCCTATCTTTGTCAAACCCTCTGTATTCCCTTACCTCACAGGCTTTGCAAGGTGGAAAGCTGAAACTACTGAAGACCTACAGGCTTCCTGTCTCCTGGGAAGCCTGCATTAACTGAGGAAGCTACACTGGAGGGGGGCATGTGGGAGGGGCTGCCTTTGAACCTGAGAAAGGAGAAATGAGACCACTGGGAGGGGTATGGAAGTTGTCCAAGTTCCTTGACAAGAGGGGACTCACACTCTACTTTGCTCAGAGGACAAAGGAAATAACAGCGCCTCAAAGAGGATGGCTGTCCTGGACACTGGCGCTCTGTCATCACAAGATTCCTGTGTTCTATAAGGCACAGAAGCGGCAGAGCAACAGGATTCAAAGGACCCAGTAGGCTTGAACAAGGGGAATGACAGCAGTTATTCCACAGAACAGAGAGGTCTCCAGCATTTGGGCTCTATAAGAGAGAGGCCTTGCAGTGTGCAGGAGAGAGATCCTACAATTTATAATAAACTTCCTGCCACACTGGTAAAAAGAGGGTCTCGGATTTGAATTTAACTTGATTTTTAAAAAAAGATAAGCAGACATTTCTTACAAACCTTTGTGGGACCCAGGAATGATAAATATACTTTTAAAATAAATCTTAATGCCCCACAGATTAGATGAAAACTTTTTTATTCATCTCTGTGCTTTCAAATTTCAGAAGTCATAGTTTAGAGACATAGCAGGGGATGGGAAAAGAAAACTGACAGAATTTATGGGCTATTTTTTGAGCATTTCAGGACTGCCTTTTATTACACTGGTAACCCTCTAGCCAAATCTCATCTCACAAGTTACTGGCCTCTATCAGGGAAAATAAAGTAAAATAAAAATCCCTTGCTGCTTAGCTTTCTAAAGAACTTCTGAAAACCTAGGCTTTTATTAACAATTTGGAAAATGACTAGGCTGAGAAGAATGTATTTTTCTTTACTGGTTTAGTTTTACTCTGTTTACAGCGTACTTTAATTTATACTCTGATAGGGATGCCACTGTGATACTGTGTTGAATGTCTGTATCAGTCTGGTTACCAGACTGAGGATTTATATTAGGAAATGCCATCTAGAGTTTCCAGATGGCAAAAGGCCAGATAAATGGCCTTTGCTGTTAAACACAACCATGTACTCTCAACTTCACCACTTGGTTGAATACAGCTCCACTTGGCTATAATGAGCGAGCTCCATTTGTTTAATGAAGCATTCATACTACAAAAGTAGCTAAATCAACAAGTAGAGTTATTTATGAACAAATAAAGCCATCTGAAACCATCAGGAAGGATGTTATATTCTGAAACCAATTAAATTCTTCCTAAAATTGGCTCAAGTGAAATATTTTATTCTTGTTCACCAATAACATTGCCTCTTTCCAAACTAAAGACTATTTTAAAATTGTTTTCAATTTTTGGATATGTTTGTGTCAGTAGTAGTTTAGTTTTTAACTAGTTTAAAACATTCGTCAGTTTTTGACATGAAAAAATTACGGGAGTCTAGTTATCTATCATGTTAGAATCTCTTAGAAGTCTAAGAACAGAGAGAGGCAATATGGAATTATAATTAGATCCAGACACTATATAACCAAGTATTTTCCAGGACCCTCAAGGCCCTGCTTAATCTGACCTTTCCTATTTTTCCAGTCAGCCCTACGGCACGTTCTCCCTCAGTGAACTTTTCTCAGGTCCAACAATACACACTGGGATCTCCCACCTCAAAATTTATATGGTCTATTTTCTTATCTTGAAATAACACACACACACACACACACACACACACACACACACACACATACACACTTGATCCTTCTCTCACTCATCCTTCAGATTTCAAAATTCCACTAATCTCCAGGACAGGTTATACTTCCTTTTAAATGTCCCCATGGCACCCTGTGCCTCCTTGAAATACTCATGACACTTTAATTTCTCTTATCATAGGTCTTTCTCACTTAGATTCTAAACAGAACCTATATGCTCAGGTCTCAGTACACAAAGACCATAAATAGTACGTTCCAATATGTATTTGATGCTATTCGCCAAGAACTTATGTGCCTAGTACTGTTCTAAGAAATTTACATAAAGCTAGTAACAGACAAGACTGGGAGGTGGTACAATTATTAATCATATGTTATAGATGAGGACACTGAAGCCCAGAGATGGAGCTGGGATCAACAATGTCTTGTGTGACTCCAGACCCCGTCCTACCTCCTACCCCACACAGCTTCCTAGTCCTGTTGAAAAAGAGCTCAGGACCTAGAATCCAGGTGCGGCCACTGACTAGCTGTGTAGCCTTGGGCACGTTCCTTAAATTCTTTGAGCCTTAGTTTTTTGGCAATTTTAAGAATAGTAATAAAAATATCTACTTTACAGGATCACTTTGAAGAAATGTACATTAAAGTGCTTAGCACAAACGAGGTTTGTAACAAATAGTAACTGAATCTGATCTCAGGAAAACAACCAATAGTAGTAATAAGCAGTAAGAAACAGAGAACACAAGAAAGAAAACAGTATATATTCACCTAGACTCATAATTGTCCCAGTGGCATGAAACTTCTCAAGAAAATTATGGTGGTACTCTTATTTTGATACAGACCTACAGCTGTGATTTTTTTATTATGAAAAGCAATACAAAGTTACTGTTAAGCATATAAGAAAAAGCTTATTTTGGTATTTCAGTTATTACATATCTATACCCTCCACCCCCCAAGTAAAAAGGCAAAAGACTGAATATTTTACCATGACAAAGCAGTAGTGAAATTTAAAAATAAAATATAAAGGAAAAATAGAAAAGAAACATTAGAAAACAAAAATTGGTAGGAAATAAAAAGATAAATCTAAATGAAACTCAAGATAAAGCAGGAATAATAAGCAAAGAAAGAACAGAGGAAGATAATGGGTATAGAAGGCACTGTATTGTTGACAGCATCTGATCTGCCGATTAGTGTTATTTCTAAGCAGATTAACCAAATCCCAACTGTTCTACATCAGGTCCTTTCTCTATGAGTTTCCTACCTCATATGAGCAAATAAAAAATAAAAAGAATTTTAAACACAGAAATAAAATCAAAGAAAACACACCCACACAAACAGAAATGTTCCAGGTTGATGATTCACCCTAAGATGCCTACTCTCTCCTCCCATTCTGTGCCTATATTAAAATGATGAAAGTGATAAAGCTTAAAAGAAGTAAAAAAGAAGAGAATTAGTTGCTCTGTGTAATTTTTAAATATAGCATCAAACCATCCTCCCCTCAGCAACATGCACTGCAGTATTGAAGATCATCACATGAGGGTGCAGAACGTTGTAAAGCGATGGTGTGGTGGGGGCTTGTTATTCCTGTCCCAGATACAGAGAAGAACTTCTAACCTTATTATGCTTTTCCTTATCATAACCTTCTCCATAGCAACCAAAGAACCACAGTGGCAAAAAACAGATGGGAAGATAAAAAATATACATACAGCACTAACCATTGGTTACACACACACAATTATATATATAAATCCTGCAGAACTGCCGAATTCAGTAATGGTTCTTTAAAAAATCACACATTTGCCCTGAAATCTCATATTGTTGTGGAAGACTAACCACTAAAAATCAGAATTAAGCTAGTATGGTATTATTGTTATTTTCCTATAGCATTTACATTCGTAGCATATTTATAGCATTTTACAACAGATTTAATCTCTAAGATGAGCCTATTGTACTAAAAAAAAAAAAAATCTTTTGAGGCCCAACATATTTCCCATTTTTGGTCCAGAAGAATGAGGTTTTACCCCACTTACTATTCCTGAATAACTAAGACTATTACAATGATGTTACAGTATTGTGACTTTATGCCCATTGTACATCGTACTGTTGATGAAAAGCACTTCTTACCCCTATTAGTCATTCTCCAGAATTTAAAACTAGAAAACCTAGAAAGGGTCACCACTACTGACAAGGATTTTCATGCCAGGTAAAAGCAATAGAGGAGTACAGTCATCCTAAGGGCACCACTGGCCTCAGTTTGCTGTCGCTGTTACTTTATTTTGGCTTACCTGTGATATTTAACTGCTTAATTAACAAATGCACACAAAACATAAGGTTTCTGCATGAAGAGCTTCTGCAACAAGGCAGGTATGGAGAAGCATAATTTTATCAGAAAAAGCACAGCGCCTCACAGCACCTCTTTTCAGAAAAGAAAACAAATCTCTTAGGTTGAGATGGCAATGACAACATTAGATGAATCTGTCCCCTTTGAGACCTGCTTTTTGAGACACATACTATTGCTTCCATTCCTAACCTCTGCATGCCTGGACATCCCAGAAGGTGCCAAACACCTGTTAGAAGCCAGAATACGCAATATAAGCCAGAAAGCTTCCCCATTAGGATATTTTAAGATGTTCACTACTAAATTATTTATTACATATTATGACAACCTAGGTTTTCTCACTAAATAGTGAAGTCCTATTACTGGTTCAGCTGATATATTTACATCCAGTAATTTGAATGTCACAGGAAGATAAAATTTTATCACTCCCTTAATTAAATTACTGGATGGAAAAGGCAATAAAAGATATGGACACAATAGGTTAAGTGGAGGAGAAATGGGGAGTAAATATTTTGATATCAGATATATTATTAATGGCTTAATAGGAAAGAACATACCTAATTCTTTTTTAGAAAGGGCAGGGAAATGAGGCCTGATAATGATTGTGTCTGTGGTGGTGTGGGAGAGGGGGACGGAAGAAGAAAAAGGCAACGGCTCAGGGCTGGAGGCCTTGCACCACCGACGGACTCACACTCTTGGTGCTCCCACTTCAGCCCACGTGCTCACATGGGCCCAGGCCAATGCAATTCTGCACTCCTCAACTCAGGCAGCCAACCACGTGTCAGCCATGGGACATGGAGTGGTGAACCTGAGAGACACAGATCCTGCCCTCGTGGAACTTACAATCTAGTGGAAATACAGCTGTTAATCGAGTAAACACATGGTAATGAACATTTATACAGAAGATATGCACTTTTATTTCTCTTTTTCAGATGAGGTAGATTGTGAGGTTTGGTTTTAATTTGAGGGGCATTTCACTAATAAGTATGGCTACTTCTAGAACCACTGTCAACAAATGGTTGAGTCCTCAAATCCCAGGAAAAATAACATGGAACCAAGGTCTGTGGCCTTGGTCTGTGACCTACACCAGTGGCCCCCGATCTTTTTTGCACCAGGGACCATTTTCATGAAAGACAATTTTTCCACAGACCAACGGGGTGTGGGATGGTTTTGGGGTGATTCAAGTGCATTACATTTACTGTGCACTTTATTTCTATTATTATTACATTGTAATATATAATGAAATAATTATACAACCCACCATAGGTTAGGGACCCCTAACCTATACACAAGGGCCCAATGGGGGAACTGGAGAAGGCAACTCTTCTCTGGAGTCCTGGGACTCTGTGATCTGAGGAACAGAGGGTCTGTGGGCTCCCACTCTGGCTATACAGCCCTGCCAGTGCTGCCTGAGTTTCAGAGAGAATTTCATTGGAATTTTGAGCAAACTGATCTTCAGAGAGGCTGGAGGATATTTTCTTTGGCATGAGGAAAAAAATGACTGTGAACTAGAGATACCAAGCAGGACAGATAGAACTTTCTACACAGCTGCCATTTTTCTGCAAAAATTTAGCTGCTCTCTGCAACAATTTGGCCAATGGTTTGAGAATGAAACTTATCGAGCTCTACTTTAGTCACAATAAAAAAAAAGGCTGTGTACAATAAAATGTGTGCTTCTACCAACTTTTGAGTTAAAGTGGCAAGAAAACTATACTATCAGATCTAAGGTACTACAACTACTTAACCAATATTAGTAAGTTCCTTCCACCAATCTTTAAAGTTATTATCTCCTTTTCTCCCCTCCCAAACTTTCCACTTGGAGACTAGAAGCTGCAGCAGTCCTAGAGACTGACTAATTACTCTAACACTATACCCTAAGATGCATGTATATATATGCAAAATGTGTGTATATACACATACATATATATAGAACATAGTGTGCATATAGTGTTATATTTATATAACATTATAATATTTATACAAATATACACTATATATTGTATATAATTTATTTATATATAATTATATATAATTCATATAATAAATATATTTATATATATATTAAAAAATACTAACAAAGGAAATGACTGAAGAATGAGAGCTGAATCAGATAAGCAACTCAGTTTAAAATTCACCATTTGTTTCCCTTAAAACAATGATTTCCTATTTTTTACTTAAGAGCTGATAGGAAGAGTTTTCTCTAGATCTGCAGTCCCCAACCCCTGGGCAGCAGACCTGTACCAGTCTGTGGCCTGTGAGGAATCGGCTGTTCAGCAGGAGGTGAGCAGTGGGTGAGCGAGCAACACTTCATGGGTATTTACAGCCACTCCCCATCACTCGCATCACCACCTGAGCTCCACCTCCTGTCAGATCAGGAGGGGCATTAGATTCCCACAGGAACATGAACCCTACCATAAACTGCACACGTGAGGGATCTAGGCTGCTTGCTCCTTATGAAAATCTACTATCTGATGATCTGAGGTACAGCTGAGGCAGAGATGCCAGCACTGGGGAGTGGCGCAAATACAGATTATCATTAGCAGAGAGGTTTGATTGCACAATAAATGTAATATGCTTGAATGATCCCGAAACCATCCCCTGTCCCTGGTCTGTGGAAAAATTGTCTTCCATGAAACTGGTCTCTGGTGCCAAAAAGGTTGGGGACCATTGCTCTAGATGCTTACTAATATCTAGAAGTAAGTGCCATTATGCAAAACCATGTTATCTGTGCTAGCTCTGTATTTGAGATAGGAATATGAGAAGAAAAGAAATTCAGACAGTATCTATGAGTTCTGATTGAAACAGAAGTGACATTCTCCAGCCAATCCAGTGATCAAATGATAGATACCTTTATTAAGTTAGCTTTTAAATAAGAGTGGTCTACAACTATTCAGTTTCCAGCCAATCCAGTGGTCATGTGATACCTTTATTAAGTTAGCTTTTAAATAAAAAAGTGGTCTACAACTATTCAGTTTCTCAATTTTATAATCTGGAGCTTAAAAAATTTAAATTTTATAGATTGTTTCAACTTACTTTATTTACTAGTTTTCATTTCCAAGCTCAATTCAGATTAGGGTACTGCGTGATCAGTGT
Source organism: Lemur catta (assembly GCF_020740605.2). Taxonomy (NCBI): domain Eukaryota; kingdom Metazoa; phylum Chordata; class Mammalia; order Primates; family Lemuridae; genus Lemur; species Lemur catta. The sequence goes on along the minus strand of NC_059128.1, from coordinate 225,982,624 downwards.
TTCCACCTACAGTGAGTTTTCTATTCATAAGAGTATCAGTTACCCAAACTGTGTTCAGAAATCAAGTCAGCGACCAGATGGTGTTTGCTGTTATTGCTCTCCTGGCCTACTTTCGTTAACTTAAAGTTTCAAAAGTCTCTTTGAAAGTATTTATCTTGGATGGTTTTATGTACCACCTTTAAGATTTCCTATAGAACGAATTACAGATTTTTTTCAATTTTCATGCAAAAATAAAGGTTTAAGGTAAATCCTAGACACTACATGTCATTTTAGTATTTGTGGTTTTTTACTTTGTAGCTTTTCAGAATGTCAACATTGTGGAATGTGACCTTAAATATCATCTAAATGAATCCTTTTATTCCATAAATGAAAATAACTTGGGCCCACAAGAAGGAAGTCATTTGTTTGAAATTGCAGTTAATGTCAGTCTTTAAATTCTCAGCTGAGTGTTATTTCCACTGTATCAGATTTGTTGCACAAAGAACAGAACTCAAATACCCAAGAACAAATTCAAGAACTTAGGAAGCCTGAAATCTCTGCTCCTTTACATCTATTCCACTATTATTTATTCCATTACTCATTTGGACATTTACCAAATGGCAGATGATGGAGATAAAGAAAATGACTCTGAAATCAAACTCTTCTAGTAATTTCTAGAAATCTAGCTATTTTAAAGTTTTTGGGTAAAAGGGGGTTGAAAATATAAACAAGAAATACAACTGGTGATTTTACAAATTTCGGTTATTTATTTCATTTCTCCTCATCTTTAAATATATTAAGCCACAATCCCCATGAAAATTCAATAAATATTCCCTAAATTAGAAAACCAAATATTTGTGTTAATTTTTCTACCTAAGCTCGAACCACAAGAGCTTCAAAAACTTACTCTGCCATAGGAAGAATGTCTAAGAAAGATCTGGCTACAATTATTGCCAGGATATCCCAGTTGTGGTACTCTGATTGCATTGTACATACAAATTTAAATATATATTTTAAAAGTTAGTGAATGTGAGAGTTGAATTAGATAAACAAATATGAAATCATAAAATACGCAAATTATGGGACATATCCATGTACAACTGAAGCTGGTAACATTAAGTTCTGTAGAAAACCTACAGGCAACTCCATAGCTATTTAAGAAGTAGAAATAAAAATATGATCATAGTAAAAATATCATGTGGTCTAGAAGCCAAGTCTCATGTACTGTTAAAACAAAGCATATTGTTGGATAAGGCTGATGATATTATCAAAATGGTTAGGATAAGAAAGTTGCCACTAAATGTTAGTTAAAAAATATGTAATAATTTCTACTCCCAGCCATAAAAGACTAAATGGTACCATACTATCCCTCCCATTGTAAATAACTACAAAACTGAGCAAAATATATGAAGCCATTATTTTCAGAAGTTGGAAAAGAAGCACATGTGACTGTTACATGATTGTCCCAAGATTGGGACAATATCACAGCCCAGTGATTGTCTAGCCTTTGCCCTGAAGCACATCCCATATTGAGTGTAGAGAGGTGGGATCAAAGCAGAGTGCAGCAGACCCACTAAGCTAAGAAGGCACACTCAAGTTTAGGGCTATTGAAGTGGATAGAATTAGTGGAGTAGGTTAACAAAAGAGTAGAAGCTGTGAAAAGGAACTCCAGAAATCTATACGGAGGTCTCCTTATGTCTTTGGTTGAAGACTTAGGTGCATACGCAAAGGGTAAGATTATATGAGGCTCAATAGAGAAGAACTATTATGGAATGTGAGGTGAACAGAGATACTGTAGGTTGCATGAGCTGGGAAATGTTGGGCCAGCCATAGTGATGAGATCACACTGAATCAGCCAGAGTGGAGGGAGCTTGTTGAATACTCCAAGTGTTTAATTAAGACCCCCTAATGCCCATGCCTTAGTAATAGGGATACTCTAGCCCCAGAATAAAAACAACTCTGGGCCCACCCTAACACAATCTAAAATCAACTCAAGTGAATAAAATGTATACTCCAGCAAATTATTTTTCTGCTAGAAGAAAACACTCTGACATCAAAATCTGGACTCTCAAAAACATAGCATCAATCATGCCTAGCATATAATAAAAATTATCAGAAACAAGAAGAAAATGTGACCTATAATGGGGCTAAAAAGGAGTCAATAAATGTCATTATTTAAAGGCAAAGATGTTAGAACTAGCAGACAAGTACTCCAAAACAGCTATTTTAAAATATGTTTAAGGATTTAAAGGGAAAAAAATTGATTTAATGAGTAAATAGATTTTAAAAGCTCAGTAGAGATTTGTTCCTATAAAAAGAAATAAAATAGAAATTCTACAAATAAAAATATACATAATAAAAATTCACTGGATGGACTTAACTGAAGACTGGACACTGCAGAAGAAAAAAATCAGTGAACTTGAAGATAGGGCAACAGAAATCATCCAAACTGAAGCACAAAGAGAAAAAAAATCATGAAAAAAATGACCAGGATCTCAATGACCTGTAGAACAATATCAAGTGGTCTAAACAAGTGTACTTGGAATACCAGAATCAGAATGAAGAGAGAATAGAACAGAGAAAATACGTGAATAAATAATGGACAAATTACCTCCAAGTCTGATTAAAAATAACCCAAAAATCAAAGGAGCTCAATGTCACCAAAACAACTGAGCATATCATGGTCAAATTACTAAAACCAAAGAGAAAATCTTAAAAGCCAGATTCAAAAAAGCCACATACTACATGATTTAACTGATGAGACAATCTCAAAAAAGGCAAAGTTATAGGGATAAAAAACTGATCAACGTTTCCTAGGGGCTTATGTAGGAGATGGAGCTGATTAGAAAGGGACTTGAGGGAATCTTTTGGGATATGGATCTCTTTTATATCTTGGTTATATCAAGATTATATCTTGGTAGTTACACAATTTACATGCTGTCAAAATTAATAGAACTGTACACCAAAAAGAGGAAATTTTACCTCATTTTACAAATGCAAAAAAAAGCTTTAAAATAAGTAAAATAAAAATAATTTCAGATAAATGAAAGATGAGAGAATTTATCCCTACAAGAAAGGTTAAAGAAAATCCTTCAGATTGAAGGAAAAGTATACCAGTTAGAAATCTGAAAGTATATAAAGAAATCAATAATGTCCAAAATGGTAAGTATGAGAGTAAACAAAGACATTTTCTCTCATTTCTTAATTTCTTTAAAAGGTGATTGTTTCACACAAAAATAGTAAAAAGGTATTGTGTGATTTGTAAAACATACCAAAGTAAAATGTATAACAATAGCACAAAGTACAGGAGGGTGGTAAATGGAAATATACTGTTGTTATACTCTTGCATTATACATGAAATGGTATAATAATATCCCATGTAGGTTGTGATAAAGAAAGGATGAATATTGTAATCTCTCCAACAATGACCTCAAAGGAGGGATGGGTATAGCCAAACAAGCCAACAGAAGATATGAAACATAAAACTAAAAAATAACTAATTCAAAAGCAATTAGAAACGATAAAAACAGGAACAAAGATCAGATGAGACAAATAGAAAACAAGATGGTACTCTTAAACCCAATTATATCAGTAACTGCATTAAATGTAAAAGGACTAAACATTTCAATGACAAAGCAGAGATTGTCACACTTGATACATAAACAGATAAGTTAAAAGAAAAACATAAGAAACACACTTTTATGTATAAACAGGTTAAAAGAAAATGATAGGAAAAGAGATACCATGAAAACATTAACCATAAGAAAGGTGGAGTAGCTATGTTAATATCAGAAAAAATCTACTCTAAGACAAGAAATAGGGACATTCTGTAATGAAAAAAAGTTAATTTTTAATAAGAAATAATAGTCCTAAATGTTATGCATCTAATAAGAGAATTTTAAAATATATGAAGCAAAAACTGACAGAACTAAAGGAAGAAAAAATATATACAATTACAGTTTCAGATTTTAATACTCTCTCCGTAATTGACAGAATAAATAGACAAAGAATCAGTAAAAATATAGAATATCTGAATAATAGGATCAACCATATTGATCTAATTGACATTTAAAGAACCTACACCAAAAACTGAAAAATAAATATTCACATGCACAGAGAATATTCAGCAAAATGCACCTTATGCTGGGCTATGAACAAGTCTCAATAAATTTTAAATGACTGATACCATATGTCCACTAACTTCAATGGAATTAAATTCAAAATAAGTAACAAAAATATATTCTAAAAATCCCCAAACAACTGGCAATCAAGTAACACACTTCTAAATTCCCCTTGGGTCAAAGAGGAATTCCCAAGTAATGTCAGAAAATATTTATGTAGTTGCCACTTTGGCAGAGGTGAGATGGACTCTCACACAGACAAAATTTGGTTTGGATGTTGAGATCAGTAACACCACACATGCACGGAGAAGGTGAAACAGTTTATTAGGCACATAATGGCAATTTCTGGGAAGAGCAGGTCAGGCTCTCAAGAAGGTCCAAAAATTGCCTGAAAGAACATAGAAGAGGCTAGCTTGGTTTTACTGTGGTTATAGGGTGGGGTTGGAAAGGGTTCCTACATGCTCGGTACAGGCCTGAGTGGTCTGAACATCCCACCAGTGCCAAAGAAAGAAGCACCCAGACTTCCCTATCAGCTTTCTCTAAGGTCTCCTTGCTTGAAATGAAATGGTACTTACAAAACAGAGCCAAACCTCGGCTCTCTGGTGAATCCTACCTGTAGGAAGGGTGGCCTGCCCTGTCTTCAGTCCCTTGCCAGAAGTCAGAGTGCTAGAGGTGGACATCCCTCACCCACACCCCTTGACTACTTGTGGAGTCCCTTGGGATCCACTGAGTGAAGAGCAGAGGGAGTTCTTCATAGACTGTACAGGCAGCCACGTCACCACACGTGTGATGTGGCTATTTTTCATCCCTTACCTGGGATGTCCCCAATCAAGGATATAACCCAACAATTAGTACAAGCCACTAATTTCAGAGAGTCATCTTACTGCTGGATGCCCTGGCTGACAATTGACCCCCTCTGCACATTTTTACAGACTCTTCAAGGCCATTGCCAATGGTCTGATTTGGCAAAATGCAGAAACAACTCCTTATTGTCCCATTTGGTGTAAAAAAACACTTGGAATCTTTTGCCTTATAGATATCCAAAATATAAATCAAGGTCACACATGTTTCTGCACATACTACAGCTATAATACAAGGCCTCTTTATACCCTTTGGAGTTCCAGACACTATTGATAGTGACCAGGATGCTCATTTCACTTCTCAAAATAAACGACGTTGGTCTTTTGAACAGAAATTTAATAGACTTTTTACCTCCCTTACCAGCCTCAGGCTATATGCCTCATAGAGCACCATAACGGCTTACTTAAGTTCAAATTCAGTAAATGAAACATGGCACACTTTTATCATCAACCATTAGGGGTGAATTTTAATAGTGTCTGACTGCATTTCTGATGTTTGACTGCTAATAGCTTTCAAACCTCCCTACTCCCCTTTCCCTTCTGTCCCACATCTGAGGTATTGGGTTATATCTTTGATCAGGGATATCCCAGGTAAGGGATGAAAAATAGCAGCTCTCCAATAAGCCACATCACACATGTGGTGACGCAGCTGCCTGTACAGTCTATGAAGAACTCCCTCTGCTCGTCACTCAGTTGATCCCAAGGGACTCCACAAGTAGTCAAGGGGTGTGGGTCAGGGATGACCACCTCTAGCACTCTGGCCTCTGGCAAGGAACTGAAGACAGGGCAGGCCACCCCTTCTACAGGTAGGATTCACCACAGAGCCCAGGTTTGGCTCTGTTTTGTAGGTACCATTTCATTTCAAGCCAGGATGCCTCAGTGGCCATGCCAAGCTTGCAGGGTGTTCCATGACCCAAGGAATAATAGACAGCTGGGTACAGGGGGTTAAGGACTCAGGGTCTGTGAGAGCCTCTATTTCCTAGAGATCCCAGTATGTTGTAGAGGCACCAAAGTTAATCAGTGCCTTTTTATCTTTTTGATCTATAAATTCTTTTAGTAAATTTTGGAGGTCCAATTGAGTAACATTGTAGACCTCTGTTTCAATTTGTTTCCTTTGTCTCTATCCAAGTACGGTTTTGTTTCCTTAGTTTTTGGTTTTCTGTTTGTTTTGGGTAGTTATTGGTTATACTTTAGGGGTGGGTAGCGTCCTCTCTATACTGCTTATATTTATAAGTTTCTTCCTCCAAAAGGCCTCAAATGAGTATCATCAGGGTTAGGGGCCTTTCCCATAGCAATGATGACTTTATGAGTCAGCTATGAATTAACCTCTTGGCTGTGCCATGGAGTGCCATGAGTGTTTTTCTCTATAACCCTGAAATATCTGGGATGCAAGTAAAGTAGTACTTAAAGGGAAATTTGGAGCTCTAAATGTTTGCATTAGGAAATCACATAATAAATCAAATAGAATTTATAATGGTTGTTATTGTTATAATCAGGAAGGAAATTAAAAAATAAATGTTCTTTAAACTGATGGATATGTAAGAAAGACAATATATTTACCAATAGTAAATAAATCCAACACTTATAAATAAGATAAAATTAGTTATAACATTTTGATGTAAATTTTTTGAAGTATAACAGAGATAAAGAAAAACACACAGATCTCAAGCATATGTCTCAATGATTTTTCAGGAAGAACACAACACACCCGTGTAACCAGCACATTGTGTAAAATCAGAAACAAAACCTTACCAGCCTCCCACAAGCCTTCTTGTGCCCTTCTAGTCACCACTCCACCCTACCCAGGGTAACCACTCTACTGACTTCTAACACCATAATTTAATTTTGCCTATTTTTGAACTTGATATAAATAGAATCATACTGTGTGTCTGGCATCTTCTGCTCAGGCTTTTTTTGGTAAGATTTATACAGATTGTTAAGTGTAGCTGTAGTTCATTCATTTCTATAGCTGCGTAGTACTCTCTTGAAAAATATACTACAACTTACTCATGCATTCTGTTGTGGATAGGCATTTGTGATGTAACTATATCCACAGCTGTAGAACAACCACTTTAAAAATGATTTGGCAATTTTCTAAACTTATGCAATTCTATGAACCAACAAGTCCATCTTTCCTGTGTATATGTGTATGTATACATTCACACACATTAAATGTATAGAGAAACAATTGTGAAAGTACTTTGCAAATGATAAAATGTAAGGAATGTTATCAAGGAGTTGAACTGGACTACCTGTTTTTTGCAACACAGAATCTTGGATATTTCCGGTAATAAATGCCTTTTGCACTGAAAATAAGATACTGTCACCACTGCCTTCAGAAGTTACTATAAGAATTCAAGGATCATGAAAAAAAGAGTAGGGGAGTACTTAGCTATATGAAATCTGCTGGGTCAGGACATGTCCCGAGGATTTGCACTGGAGTGAAAACTTAAGATCTCTGGAATGGGTGGAGGTGAAAGCAGTCTATAGAGCCAAAACACCAGAAATGAGGCTCCCACAAAATGGGAGCTAAAGGCACTCCTAAAACCCTTCATGCAGTGCCCTCAGTGACCAGAAACTAAAGCTAAGGGAGGAGAAAGCTCTGGTTTGGGAAAGAGGGTAGTGATAGTCAGTGAGGAGAAACAGCACTGGGTGTCATACCACATAGAGCCATTTGTCCTGTTCTCTGGCACAAACTTAGGGAATTTATCCCTAGTTCCTCAAGAGGAAGCTATAAGAACCTTAAAAAGCAAGAGTATATATTTAAAGAAACTTAAAGTGCAAGAGCTTATATTTAAAGACACTGCAAATTTTTTTAAAAAGGTAGCAAAAGCCAAGATATCCTGGTAAACCTCATAAATAACTCTGGTGCAAAAAGGGCTACACTCTGGCCCCCAACTCAACCAGTCAGCATCAGGGGACACTGGGCACAAGAGGCACCAGAAAGTCCACAGAAAATGTTGATGGCTACTAAGACTATCTGTCCCAAGAAACTAGGGAAGGGAAAAACAAAGATTTTTTTGCCATCCCATTATTGAAACATAAAGTCAAAAACTGCTTAACTTCTCTGTTACTATTACTCACACACTCTCCTGGGGATCGCTTTGGCCACATGAAAAATAAAAAGGTTATATTCTGCCTCAGAGTTGCCTAGAAGCTTAAAAACCCCTATCAGCAGTCTGATGATTCATACCACTGAAAAGAAATCCAACACACACACACAGACACAAAAACACACACAAACACCACTGCAAGAATAAGATTCTCCTGAAATCCAGGAAGACTATATAGCTGTGTTAACATCTAAGAGGCTTTTATAATGAAATATGCATAGCTGAAATGTGACAAACCTGAGCCTGAGATCTGTTGCCTTTCCTCTTGAGGGCTCTGAGCAGTTTTGCTTTTTCATATATTATTCTCAACACTCTTGTGAATTAGGTGGGCACTGGTACTGTTATCTTTATTTTACACACCGAGAAAATGAGAAACAAAGTGATTAAGTAGCTTGCATAAAGTAATCCAAGAAATTTGTCAAAGCCAAGACTAAAATGCAAGTCTCATGATATCCATTCTTTTTTTAGGGTAACACATAGCCCCAAGAGAAAGCATTAAGCAAAGAGCTATCCAGGTCGGCCAAAATGTCTCTGCATACCTCCCCTCTGGGAGAAGTTATGCATTTACTCTAATGTGAGGGTAATATTTGAAGTTAATTTACCTATGAAAATTGTCCTTAGTCCTTAAGCTCACAGCCTAGAATAAATTAGGTTAGGTTGGAGAAGAGAAGGGACAACTACCAGTGTAAAAACTCAATAAGGAGAGGAAATCTAAAGAATTATCCTTATTTTTATTGAATCAGGAATGGAAGTATAAATTTGTTCAGATAAAATAGATAATTCTCTATGTCATATATACTTGATGCTACTGCTCTTTCTAAAGAAAGCATGGTACACACAGGCTTCCTCTGTGCTCTGTGCTTTCTCTAAGAACTAATATGGCCTCTATCATGAATGGCAATGGAGATGCAATCTTATTCATTAACCCAAACAGCCCTAAGGGATCTGATCTGTTACACCACCCTGTCACCAGCTCAGACTTCCTCTCCAGCTAAGTTTTAACAAAGTGAAAATTCTTCAAATCACCATTAAATGATTAAAAGTGTGCTATTTCCCATTATGAATGATAAAGCATTATTCTAGAAATAGCAGATATTGATTACCACTATGCGATACAACATTTTGACACAATAAAAGAATTCCTAAAGCAATATGCCTTTTATATATTTTATAGAGAACATTAAAGGTTAAGGCTTCTCACTGATGCATTTCTCTTAGGTGAAAAAAATACACACATGCAAACAAATACATACCCCAATGCAATTTTCCCCTTCATGCCTAGAAAGGCACTGATAACGTACCCTTTGAAGTTCAGGGGGGAAAACCTCCCTTTTGCTGTTCCCCTACAACACTTTCTCCTCAAACTAGAAATTCACCTAGTACCAAAGGCCTACAGTTACCATTTTTTTTTAATACTTCAAAAACAAACTTATAAGCTACTGCTAGGGGGTGGATTAACTGCTGTAGTGTAGGACCAATCTCACAGTACTGTGTATTACTGGTCTACTGGCTCCGGCTAGGTGATTTCCGACCAAGACACATACATGTTGGTAGACAGAAATGAATGAATATGTTTATAAACCATTAGATCAACTCCATCCAATAGAACTTTCTGTAATGACAGAAATGTTCTTTATCTGCACTATCCAATATGGTAGTCACTAGCCACATGTGGCTATTCAGCACCTGCATTGTAGTATAGCTTGTGTGACTAGGAACTGAATTTTAATTTTTTAATTAATTTAAATTTAAATATCCACATGTGGCTATTGGCTAGCATAATGGATAGCAGAGATGCAGATACTCAGTCTTTTTATAGAGGTAAACTATTTTTCATGCATGGATCCCCTATACAAGGGATTGCAACTGGTGATCCATGCACCAAATCTGGCTGACAAAATGAGTATGGTTTGGTGGTAATCACAGTACTTTTGCTTTTAATTTAAACATTGTAGAAGAGTACTCCCCAGTTGGCAACTATACCTTAACATTTTCTGATTCTACTTCATACACACACATACACACACACACACACACACACACACACAAGCATTTGACTTTTCTACTACTACAAAATGTGTTGGTATTTTTCAGATTCCTTTTCACAAAATATCACTTCCAGTAAACTTCAATTGGTATTTCTTTTTAAAATAGAAACACTAATTCTAATAATATTTGTCCCTTTATTGAGTACTTACTATGGGTTAGGGAACCATTCCAAGTTCTTCACATGTATTAATTAGTTCAATCCTTATAATGCTCATATAAGACAGGTACTGTTATTATACACTATTATCCAAATTTTATAGTAAGGAAAGTGAGACATAAATTAAGTAATTTTCCAACTTATTGCTAATGAAAGACAATTTTTTAAACTTTTTTTCTTGGAGCAGTTTTAGGTTTACAGCAAAATTGAAAAGAAAGCACTGAGACTTCTCACATGCTCACTGCTCTCCCACATACATAGCCTCTTCCATTGTCAACTCCCCCATCAGAATGGTACAACTGTTACATGATGAACCTACACTGGCACAGCATGTCACCCAAAGCCCATAGTTTACATTAGGGTTCACACTCACTGTTGTACATTCTATGGGTTAGGTTAGGACAAATTTATAATAGGTATCAACCATTATAGTATCTGTTTCAGTCCATTTGTGCTTCTGTAACAAAATACCTGAGACTGGGTAAGTTATAAAGAATAGAAAATTATTTCCTCACAGTTCTGGAAGCTGGGAAGTCTAAGTTCAAGGCACTGGCAGGTTCAGCATTTGGTGAGGGGCCAGGTCTCTGTTTCCAAGATGGTACTTTGAATATTATGTCCTCACAGAGCAGAAGGAACAAAGGTCAAAAAGGGCCTAAGCAAGTTTCCTCCAGCCCTTTCATAAGGCATTAATCCATTCATGAGGGTGAAGCCCCCATGACTTAATCACTTCCCCAAAGACCCCACCTCTTAATAACACCACAATGGGGATTTCAACATGAATTTTGGGGATACACATTCAAACCACAGCAGTGCCATATAGAGTATTTTCATAGCCCTAAAAATCCGGTGTTCCACCTACTCATCCCTCTCTCCCCCAACCCCAGTCAACCACTGATCTTTTTACTGTCTGATAGTATTGTCTTTCTAGAATGTTACATAGTTGGAGTCATATAGTTTATAAATTTTTTAGATTGACTTATTTCATTTAGTAATATGCATTAAAATTTCCCCCATGTTTTTTCGTGGCTTGATAGCTCATTCCTTTTTAGTTTTATATATTTTATATATTTTAACAATATTTGTATTGTTGAGTTTTGTATATTTTGGATAACAGCCCTTTATCAGATGTGTCTTTTGCAAATATTTTCTCCCAGTCTGTGGGCTTTCCTTTTATCCTCTTGACAGTGTCTTTAACAGAGAAGAGATTTTTACTTTTTAATGAAGTCCAGTTTATCAATTCTTTTTTTCATGGATTGTGCCTTTGGTGTTATATCTAAAAAGTCATCAACAAACCCAAGATCATCTAGATTTTTCTCCTATGTTATCTTTTAGGAGTTTCATAGTTTTGTGTTTTACATTTAGGTCTGTGATCCATTTTGAGTTAATTTTTGTGAAGGGTATAAGGTCTGTGTCTAGATTCATTTTCTTGCATGTGGATGTCCAATTGTTCCAGCACCACTTGTTAAAAAGACTATCTTTTCTCAGAAGTCATTTTATAAAAAAGACACCTGCACTTGTATGTTAATCACAGCACAATTCACAATTACAAAGATATGGAACCAACCTAAGTGCCCGTCAACTGATGAGTAGATAAAGAAATGAGTACACACACACACAGACACCATGGAGTACTACTCAGCCATGAAAATGAATGAAATAATGTCTTCTGCGCAACTTGGAGAGAACTGGAGGCCCTTATCTTAAGGGAGGTAAACCAGGAACAAAAATCAAATACCGCATATTCTCACTTATATATGATAGCTAAGCGATGGGTATGCATGGTCATACAGAGTGATATAATGGACTACAGAGACTCAGAGAGTGAGGGTAAAAGAGGATGTAGCATGAAAAATGAGCTATCCAATCTCTCACGCTCACTGTAAGACCCTGTTGCAGGGGTCCCTATATCTATCACCATGGCCCCCTTTGAATACAAAGTCTGCCTTAACGTGTTTAACAAGTGTTTGGACAAGTTTTTTCTTTAACAAGGGATATCCTTCCTTTATTCCTAATACTACGAAAATTTCTAGTTTCTCACCATTAAGAATGAAGTTAGCTGTACATGTACTTTTTTTGTAGATAATCTTTATCAACTTGAGGAAGATCCCCTCTATTCCTAGTTTACTGCAAGTTTTTATTATAATTGGGTATTGAATTTTATCAAATGCTCATTCTGCATCCACTGATATGATATGATTTTACTTTTTTAGCCTGTGGATGAGATGGACTATATTAATTGATTTTGAAATCACTCTTGCATACCTGTGATAAATTCCACTTGGCCATAGTGCATAATTATTTTTATACATTGTTGGATTTGATTTGCTAATATTTAGTTCAGGATTTTTACATCTATGTTCATGACAGATATTGGTCTGTAGTTTTGTTTTCTTGTAATGTCCTTGTCTGGTTTTGGTATTAGGATGATGCTGGCCTCATTCCCTCTGCTTCTCCCTTCTGAGAAAGACGATAGAGAATTGGTATAATTTCTTCTTTAAATGTTTGATGGAATTCACCAATGAACCCATGTGGGCCTTGTGCTTTCTGTTTTGGAAGGTTATTATATTAGTCCGTGTTCTCCAGATAAGTAGAACAAATAGAGGATATATACACAGCCAAACCTTGGTATACATGAGGGATCAGTTCCAGCCCCCTCTAGAAACCAAAATCCCCAGATAATCAAGTCCCTTATATAGCGTGGCATAGTATTTGCATATAACCTACACACATCCTCTCAAATACTTCAAATCAATACTAAGTAAATGCTATATAAATAGTTGTTAGACTGTATTTTTATTTATATTACTTTTTACTGTTGTATTGTACTGTTCTTTTTTATTTATTTTCCAAATATTTTCAACCTGTAGTTGGTTGAATCCACATATGCAGAACCCATGGATATGGAGGGCCAACTGTATATATACAGACATACCTCAGAGATATTGTGGGTTCGGTTCCAGACCACCACAATAAACCAAATATTGCATTAAAGAGAGTCACAAAATTTTTTTGTTTTCCCAGTGCATATAAAAGTTGTGTTTACACTATACTGTGGTCTATTAAGTGTGCAATAGCATTATGTCTTAAAAACAATGCTTCAGTGAGCTATGTTTTGGCTGGGGGAGGGTCTTGCCTCAATGTCGATGGCTGCTGACTGATCAGGGTGGTGGTTGCTGAAGGCTGTGGCAATTTCTTAAAATAAGACAACAGTGAAGTATGCCACCTTGACTCTTTCTTTCATGAAAGATTTTTCTATAGCATGTGATGCTATTTGATAACATTTTACCCACAGTAGAGCTTCTTTCAAAATTGGAGTCAATCCTCTCAAACTCTGCCACTAATTTATCAACTAAGTATATGTAATATTCTAAAGTCCTTGTTGTCATTTCAAAATGTTCACGAATCTTCACCATAAGTAGATTGTATCTCAAGAAACCATTTTCTTTGCTTATCCGTAAGAAGCAACTCCTTACCCAGTAAAGTGTTATCATGAGATTGCAACAACTTAGTCACAACTTCATGCTCCACTTCTAGTTCTAGTTCTCTTGCTGTTTCTACCATATTTTCAGTTACTTCCTCCACTGAAGATGAACCCCTTAAAGTTATCCATGAAGGTTGGAATTAACTTCTTCCAAACTCCTGTTAATGTTGATATTTTGACCTCCTCCCATGAATCACAAATGTTCTTAATAGAATCTGGAATAGTAAAACCTTTCCAAAAGGTTTTAATTTGACTTTGCCCAGATCTATCAGAGGAATCACTATGTATTATTTCTTAAATAGTATGACTTCAAAGTCAAAATTATTCCTTGATCCATGGACTGCAGAATGGATACTGAGCTAGCAGGCATGGAAACAATATCAACCTCCTTATACATCTCCATCAGAGTACTTAGGTAGCTGGGTGCATCATCAATGAGCAGACACATTTTGAAGGGAATCTTTTTTTTCTGGGCAGTAGGTCCCAACAGTGAGCTTAAAATACTCAGCATACCTTGCTATAAATAGACAAACTGTCATCCAAGCTTTGTTGTACTTACAGAGCACAGGCAGTAGATTTAGCATCATTCTTAAGGGCCCTAGGAATTTTGGAGTGGTAAATGAGCTCTGGCTTCCACTGAATGTCACCAAATGCATTTTCTCCTAACAAGAGAGTCAGTCTGTCCTTTGAAGCCAGGCATTGACTTCTCTCTAGCTATGAAAGTCCTAGATGGCATATTCTTCCAATAGGAGGCTGTTTCATTTCCATTGAAAATCTGTTGTTGAGTGTAGCCAACTTCATCAGTTATCTTAGCTATTAATAGATCTTCTGGATAATGTGCTATGGTTTCTTATTAATACACCGGCACTTGCTGCTTCGCCTTGCACTTTAATGTTATGGAGAATGCTTCTTTCCTTAAACCTCATGAACAAACCTATGGTAGCTTCAAGCTTTCCTTCTCAGCTTCCTTACCTCTCTAAGCCTTTGTAGAATTGATAAGAGTTAGTGCCTTGCTTCAGATTAGGCTTTGCCTTAAGGTAATGTGTCTGATTTGATCTTCTATACAGACCACTAAAACTTTCTCCCTATCAGTAATAAGGCTGTTTTGCTTTCTTATCATTTGTGTGTTCACTGGAGTAGTACTTTTAACTTCCTTCAAGAACTTTTCCTTTGCATTGACAACTTGGCTAACCATTGGTGAAAGAGGCCTACATTTTGGCCCATCTGGGCTTTCAACATGCCTTCCTCACTAAGCTTAGTCATTTTTAGCTTTTGATTTAAAGTAAGAAACACGTGACTCTTCCTTTCACTTTTCCTTTCACCTGAACACTCAGGGGCCATTGTAGGGTTATTGATCGGCCTAATTTCAATAAGTGTTGTGTCTCAAGGAACAAGGAGGCCCAAGGACAAGGAAAGAGACACAGGAATGGCTGGTTGGTGGAACAGTCAGAACACATACATACAACATTTATTAAGTTTGCCATCTTACATGGGAACTATTTGTGGTGTCCCAAAACAATTAAAACAGTAATATCAAGAATCACTAATCACAGATAACAATAACAGATATAATAATAAATTTTAAAATATTGTAAGAATTACCACACTGTGATGCAGAGACACAAAGTGAGCACATGCTGTTGGAAAAATGGTGCTGACAGACTTGCAAGACACAGGGCTGCCGTGAACCTTCAGTTTGTAACAAAGTGCAATCTGTGAAGCACAGTAATAAAATGAGGGAGTGTGTGTGTGCGTGCGCACGTGCGTGTAGATTTCTTAGGAGGAATTGGCTCATTCGATTACAGAGACTAAGAAGTCTCATACTGGCTGTCTACAGACTGGAGACACAAGAAGCTGGTGGTGTAATTCAGTCCAACGCAGAAAGCCTGAGAACCAGAGGACCTATTATGTAACTCCCAGTCCAAAGGCAGATGAGCTCTCCCAGCTCAAGCAGCCAGGCTGGGGGGGGGGGCGCAAATTCATCCTTCCTTCACCTTTTGTTCTACTCAGGCCCTCAACCGATTGGATGATGCCCACTCACACTTAGGTGGACAATCTACTTTACTTAGTCTAACTATTCAAATGCTAATCTCATTTGTAAATACCCTCAGAGACACACCCAGAAAAATGTTTAATTTGGGTACCCATAGCCCACTCATTTATACATAAAATTAACTATCACAGTTAATTATTGATTCAATTTCTTTAAGAGATACAGGCTTATACAGATTGTCTATTTTTTCTCGTGTAAGTTTTGGCAGATTGCGTCTTTCAAGGAATTAGTCCACTTCATCTAGGTTATCAAACTGGTGGGCACAGAGTTGTTCATGGTATTCGCTTATCAGAGCCAAATTCTGAATATAAGAAAGAAGTCTAGTTCCAGAGTCCTTGCCTGCTCTTAAACACCACGTTCTCCACTCCTTGCAGGCTAGTTTATTTCCCTCAGTCATCAATTATTTCACAAGCAACATATTTTAAAGATAACTTTTTTCCAATGCTATTTCTAATCCCCACTTCACCCCTATTTTGAGGAGTGAAAGTAATTCTTACTTTGAAACGGCTGCCAAGGGCCAGCAGAGCCCTCCGTGGAAAGTGCCTTGCCTGCAGGCTAAAGGAAAGGAACACCCGATTTTGTGACCAACTTGAGCAGAGGTGAAGTAACCAGCAGCATTCCTTTCTTCACCTCCAAAAAGGATAATACCCTTCAAATTTCTATATTTCACACTGTCTCTGGGCTACTGAGCCTGTTACTTATTTCCAATTTGATTAGGAAGACATTAGCAAAATGAAGGGGTTTATAGTAGCTGAACTGGCCTCCTCATAAAATCAAAGGTGCTAAAATACACAAGGGAAAATTAAGAAAAAGGAAATCCTAAACTTAACACTAAGTTATTCTACATTCACCTGAAAATCACCCCTTTTCTTGTATTTCTTAGAATCACAGACACCACTGCCACAAACTTCTATACAATATTTCACAAGAGGTGGGGAAAAATTCAAAGACTCACTAAAGGAAAAGTTAAAGTTCACAATAAACCTTGTGAATGATGAACATCATTATCATCCTTCTATAAGAGAAGAGAAATTAATGAAAGCTGACACATGTGGCACTGAACCAGAATTCAGAAACCATTATTATTACCATCACTATGACCGCCATTCATGCTTTACAGGGAACATAGGCATATTTTATGACTAAATTTAGTAGTTTAATTTTTTCCTTTCTTTATTTTATCACATCATACTCAGAGACAACTTATATGAAGACCATGGCCAGGAATCCTAGTCATGCTTCTCATTATTCTCCAACTTTCTCTGTCAGTGGAAAAAACAAGGACAATGTTATAAGCAGCAAAATAAAATTATCACAAAGGAATTCATGTGCATTCACTACAGTTAACTTCAAGAAATATAAACATTTCATAGTTATGATTGCTTATGCCACTGGAATAAATTAAAAAATGAAGAATGCTAGATTTAATTGCAGTGAGAAAAATCTGAGATAATGACTAGGTCAGTCTGTGACATGAAGGATTAATAAGTATATTTTATAATAGATGTTCTTCAACACTTAATTATCACCAAAGGCATTATTATAATAATACAATGAAATAGAAGTATAGCCAAACAGAGAATAGATATTTATTAAGGGCGAGTTCTGTCCTCAGCATTGAGTTAAGCATTGTGGGGAATACAAAAGCAGCAAATGAGATTCTCGACATTCATAGAAGTTATCATCACATTTCATAAGTTCCAAGTGCTAATTCCCCTCTCTTTCCCAGCAGAAATGTTACTTCTGCTGAATTCTATAGACCTGCAGTCCCCGACCCCGGACCAAGGACTGGTACGGGTTGGTGGTCTGTTAGGAACCTGGCTGCACAGCAGGAGATGAGCAGCAGGCAAGTGAGCAAAGCTTCATCTGTATTTACACCCATTCCCCAAAGCTGGCATCACCACCTCCGCTCCACCTCCTGTCAGATCAGCAGCGGCATTAGATTCTCATAGGAACACAAACCCTACTGTAAATTGCACATGCGAGGGATCTAGGTTGTGTGCTCCTTATAAGAATCTAATGCCTGATGATCTGAGGCGGAGCTGAGGTGGTGATGCAAGGGCTGGAAAGTAGCTGCAAATTCAGATTATCGTTAGCAGAGAGGTCTGACTGCACAGAGATCATAATAAATCAATTGCTTGAAGACTCATATTAAACCCTTTCAGTGAGTGGCAAGTAACAATTAAGCTGCATCTGCTGACAGGCTTTAAGTCAGAATCCAACACTTATTTTAGTCTGCACGTGGGCCACCCATTATTTTATTTACCACTTCCACCCACACCTCTTTCCCCACACTGTGCACTTGTCTCAGTCACAGTTTTGGTAAGCCCACAAGCTAACTCCAGCAAAAATGAGTAAAAAACAAACATTGCTGGAGAGCTTCTTTGAAAGGGAGGAAAGACCCAATGATGAGATAGCAGAAGACTCTAGGACTGCCAACAAAATGAAAGCTGCATTTAAAAGAAAATACCAAGAGTCCTACTTAAATCACAGGTTCATTGCAACAGGTGATTGACATTCTCCGAGCCCACTTTGTATAATATGTGGCAATCAGCTACCCAAGAAAGCCATGACAGCTTCGAAACTGCTTTGCCAAATGGAGACCAAGCACCCTGCATTATAAGCCAAACCTTTGGAGTTTTTCAAAAGAAAAAAAATGTGAACATGGACAACAGAAGCAATTATTGAAGGTCACCACTTCATCAAATGTGTCTACATTGGGAGTATCATTCTTAGTGGCTAACTGCATTGCAAAAAGCTAAGAAGCCCTTTACTATTGGTGAAGAGTTGATCCTGCCTGCTGCTAAGGACATTTGTTCTGAAATTTTAGGGGAGGCTGCATTTCAAAAGGTGGCACATGTTCCTCTTTTGGCTAGCACCATAAATAGGCAAATTGATGAAACAGCAGAGGATACTGAGGCACAGTTGTTAAGGATTAATGAGTCACCATGTTACACAATCCAGGTTGACAAGTCTACTGATGTTGACAAGGCAACAATGCTTGTTTTTGTGCCATATATTTTTCAGGAGGATGTGTGTGAGGATATGTTATGTATACTTTTGTTGCCAACCAACACCACAGCTGCAGAACTATTCAAGTCTTTGAATGATTACATATCAGGAAAACTGAATTGGTTATTTTGTGTCAGTGTGTGCACAGAGGGAGCAGCTGCCATGACCCCGACAGCTTTCTGGTTTCACTACTTGGGTCAAGGAGGTCGCTTCTGAATGTGAGTCTACGTACTGTGTCATCTATAGTGAAATGCTGGCTAGCTGAAAAATGCCCCCTGAACTAAATAATATTCTTCAGGATGTGATTAAGATTATCAAGCACAGTAAAGTACATGCTCTTAACTCACATCTGTTAACACAGCTCTGTGAGGAGATGGACACAGAGCACACGGCTTCTCTTCTACACAGAAGTGAGATGGCTTTCTAAAGGTAGATCACTGGCCAGAGTTTTTGAGTTATGAGAGCCATTCCAAAGATTTCTTTTAGAAAAAGTCACCACTGGCAGCACATTTCAGTGACACAGAGTGAGTCGCAAAACTTGCTTACTTGTGTGACATATTCAACCTGCTCAATGAACTCAACTGTCACTTTAGGAGAGAACGACAACTGTGTTCAAGTCGGTAGATGAGGTGGCTGCATTCAAAGGCAAACTGCAATTATGGGGGTAACAAGTGAACACCGGGCTTTTTGACATGTTTCAAAAATTAGCAGAGATTTTGAAAGAGACTGAACTGGGGCCTTCTTTCTTCCAGCTGGTGCATGATCACCGATCTCAGCTTTCAAAATAGTCTGAGCATTACTTCCCAGCCACAAAAGACCCCCGAACTGGAAAGGAATGGATCCAAAACTCATTTGTGAATAAGCCAGGTGAATCGACTTTGTCCGTGTTAGGAGAGGATCAACTGCTTGAGATTGCAAATGATGATGGCCTTAAAAGTATGTTTGAGACAACTTCAAATCTCCATATGTTCTGGATTAAAGTCAAAGCAAAATATCTTGAGATTGACACAAAAGCACTGAAAAGCTTGCTTCCATTTCCAACATACTATCTTTGTGAAGCAGAGTTTTCTGCAGTGACAGCAACACAAAATGAGATTATAGAGTAGACTGAACATAAGTAACACACTTTGGGTGTCACTGTCTCCCGTCACCCCCAGATGGGACCATGTAACTGCAGGAAAACAAGCTCCCACTGATTCTACATTATGGTGAGTTGTATAATTATTTCACTATATATTGCAATATAATAATAATAAAGTGCACAATAAATGTAATGCACTTGAATCATTCCAAAACCATCCTCCCTACCCCGGTCTTCCATGAAACTGGTCCCTGGTGCCAAAAAGGTTGGGGACCACTGCGTATAAAGTCACCTGCAAAATATGTGTAGTGGAAGAAGGCTGTTTTGCTAATACATAAAGTTGGATACATCATATTTCACTAGATGTTAAAGCTGCACTTTGGAGGTGCCATCTGGATAGGCAAGGAGTATAAATAGTCTACCTACACTGTAATACATGTGTAGAAGATTTTTCTTCAGACAAGGAGTCAATGATAATGCTCCCTACCATGAACTGTGGGCCACAAGTCTCTGCTTAGAGGAGATAGAAGCCTCTAAGTAAGATTTCTGATTCAGATTAAATATGCTATTGGATGTCTGGAAAGGAACAAATTGACATGGCTTAGCTCAAAAGGGAAAGACTGGATAGTTTTGAGTCTCGAATGAGATATGGAAAGACAGAAAAATAATTGAATAGCAAGGAGGTAGGACAGTACTTTCAGACAGAGAAAACAGCAATAAATTCCCCAGAGAGAAACATGTCGAGGGTTACTCAGATGGAACAATAAGTGAGTAACAGCATTCAGGGATAAAGCGACCCCACCAAAGATATGACTACCAAAGCCATTCTTTGCTGGCTGTCATTTGTTAAATTCATAGAAGGAGAGCAACTACTATGAATAAGTTTCCCTCAGAGAAAATACATAGACAATAGATGTCCTAAATTTTTAGGAGAGTATGGTCTGAGGAAGTCTTAACTAGACCAAACGGGGGTGGGCAGGTGGGGGAGTGAGTGGGTGTGTGTGTGTGTACTCATGGGTGTTTAATTATTGCTGCTGCTGTTTTTTGTTAAGAAATAAAAGAAATGCATAGAATGAAAAGGTTATACACAGGCAACATAGCTCAGTCCCTAGTTAAGTTTCCTAAAGAATCACTGAAATTAAAATTGTCTAGTATCTACAACTTTGAAAATGTTCTTATCATCTGGCCCAGTAATTCCACTGGGAATTTCAAGGAATATATCCCAAGAAAATAATTAGGTATGCCAAGACTTACAAAGAAACGTGTAAAGCATTATTTAAAATGGTAAAATTTTAAAAATAATCTAGATGTCCAGCAATAAAGAAATGGTTCATCAAAAAACTGTTATGCAGCTATTTTTTAAAATGCTTTTGAAAAACATTTACGGAAAAAGGAAACATAATACTAGGTGATAAAAAGCAGGATACAAAATTCTATAAGAAGTGTATCAAATCTGTATGTGTAAAATGTGTACTATACAGGTATGTAATAATGCAAATATAACCAATAAAAAATTGTTAGTTTTTACTGGTTGACTAATTTTTAATAGTAATTTTTAATAGCATTTCTTTCTTCTAGCTATAAACTATACAATTTATTTGAGACAAATTAAGGGAGGAAAAAAACAGAAAAATAGAAAAAGAAAATAAAAATTACCTGTAATACCACTACTCAGAGATGAAGACTGGTGGTGTATATATTATCTAATCTTTCCCCCAAGAATTTATTATATTACTCTTATAATCACACAGCAGTGTTACAAATCTATTTTGGCAGGGCTTTTTGTGGTAAAATATTATAAATTTAATTTTGAAACATTTGGCTATGTAAAGAAAACGCAGCCTCTTTAATTTCTATAGTTGATTTAATCATCCTTATGAGCCCCATCCTATTGGATAGTGGGAAAATAGACTTGCTAATCAGCACTATTTCTTTCTTTTCCAACTTAATGATCCTTTAGTTTAAATAGCCATCTATTCAAAATCTAACTTGCCAAAACAGCTGGTGTAAAGGCTCCCCTTTGGATGACTCAGTGACTTTAGGACAGTCTCTCAAAGCTCCACTCCCACCCCTGCCCTATTACAGGAAGATTCAAAGAGATACTCTACAAGGCGGCTCACAAAAGCCTTCTGCATAAGGAAAGAGCCTTGATCTAGCTGATGGCCTGACATCACTCCTGCTGTCAGCTACATTGTGGCCCTCATCCTGGGACTGGCTCCTGCTGAGCTGTGACTGGTCCTAGGCTTTTTTGGAGAGACCTGCTGGCACTTGCTCTGGAGCCTGGGTCCCAGACAGTTGGACCTGTATGCTCAGGAAGCCCTTGCACACAGCCCCTCTGCTCCAGCGCTGGGCAGGTCCACAGGCTCTTTCACACATCCACCCCATACTCCTTTCTCAAAACTCATGGCACAAAGGGGCAATTTTACTATACATAAATAATACCTCAAAAAAAACTATTTTTAAGTGGTAAAGAGAAATTTGCCAAAAATGTTCACATTAACAAAAAGAAAATTCTCAAAATTAATAAATTAACCATACAATGAAGAAGCTAGAACCTGAATAGGAAAATAAACTCCAAAAACACAGAAGAAAAGGAATTTTAAAAATCATTTTTCATTTATCTTACTTTTTATGATTCTAAGGTTCCTGGCTTCAGATGAATGTGTGAATGATGGGACCCAGCAGATACTAAGGGCATGGGCCTCAGTACAGAGAATAATGAGGTGCACTGTTTGCAGTCAATTTAAACACAACAATATAGCTGATTAAAAGGCAGTTTCTTAATGTCATCATGAACTAGCAATTCTAAGCAATGTCATTAACATATTACTCCCTGAGAAGATGTGCTGGTCTAAGTTCTAAACAATTGCCATGGTTACTGTTAAGTTTTAGTAATATATTATATATGCAAACATTTAATTAGCACATTTTCATTTCTTATCCTTAAATAAACATGGTATGCTATGTGGAAGGTATTTCAGAAAGATCACTAATTATATGTGAATTACATATATGTAATTATATGGCCTGGCCTCAAATACGTGTTGGAAAGGATTGGAGCTCACTTCAGGTGTATTTCCTGTCTCCAACCCACATATGTCTCCAACTACATATTCCTGTGCTCAAAGAGTAGATTCTAAATAAACATTGAAAGAAGGAAACACAACTTGAGTTATATCAATTTTGTTCTTCTACCTACAAATCATTCTCTGAATCTTGCAGAGTTCACTCTTTTGGAAGTGTTTCTTCACAAGTTCTCCCCTCCTTTTTTCAATTATTACATTACTATAATTTACAAGTCTTTCTTTTTGTACTATAATATTCATTTTGTCACTGATATGATTATATGGGCAAAAATTTCAATAAGAAGAATTCTGTTCTGACCATTATTATTTGTTTCATTTCAGAATTATTATTGAAAATAATTGTGTCATATGGAAGAGGGGAGTGTTAAATAATCTACTTTGGTTGTCAAGTACTCTGGGTAGGTTAATGGTAGGATCATTTACTGAAATTAGTAACTATAGGAGGAGGAAGTATTGGGGGGAATGATTTTAGGTTCAATTTTAGACACTGAGTTTGAAGGTTTTGAGGGACAGGCAGATAAAAATGTCCAGTAGGTGGCCAGAAACATAAGTAAAGAGCAAGATCTAGAAGTCAAAGACAAATAAGTGGGCCACTGAGGTCATGAAACTGAACAAGAGATCATCCAAGTAATCGACAAAAATAAAGCCAGCACTTGGTGGGCATACCCACATTTGAGGGATAGGTAGAGGAAGGGGAACTAGAGAAAGAGAATAAGAAGGAATGACTGGAGGGTGAGACAAGTACCTAGAGAAGAGAGAAGTAAGAATAACCACAAGCATTAAAAGCTACAAAATCAATTTGTATGTTTAAATCAATTTATTATGATGCCTACAAGCCAACCACACTGGATTTGGCAACCAGAAGGTCTCCAGTGGTCTTTACAAAAGGAGTTCCCAAAGAGTGGGAGACCTGGCTACTTTGCTGACCCACAGGACTATAGAATTAGAAGGCCACATTGCTCACACTAGGTGAGCCATGTTGGGAATCTCTGGGTTTTCGTGACCTATAGAACGAGGGCCCTGAACCACATGCATCAGGATTATCTGAAGCACTTGTTTAAAATGCTGATTCAAGGACCTTACTTCAGATATTCGGATCAGAATCTCAAGAGGTAAAACTCAAGACTATGTATACTAAATAAGCTCCCTAGGCAATTCTTTCTTTCTTTCTTTTTTTTGAAACACAATCTCACTCTGTCACCCTGACTAGAGTGCAATGGCATATCATCATAGCTCACTGCAACCTCAAACTCCTGGGCTCAAGCGATCCTCCTGCCTCAGCCTCCCAAGTAGCTGGGACCACAGGAGTGTACCACCACGCCTGGTTAGTTTTTCTATTTTTTGCAGAAACTGGGTCTCGCCCTTGCTTACGCTAGTCTTGAACTCCTGAGCTCAAGTGATCTTCTCGCCTTGGCCTCCCAGAGTGCTAGGATCCCAGGTAATTCTTACGCATGCTAAAATTTGGGGACCACTGTACTACATGCTCTTTTCCACCTCTGACATTCTGTACGTCAATGGATTGTCTCTCTGTGAAAAAAGGACACTAAAGCAATGATTACTAAAATCCATGCAGAAGTCAGAAGTTACTCAACAAACATGCAATAATCAGAGGTACTCAGTCAGAAATAATATTTTTTCTTTTCATTTACATCAATTCATTTCAATCATAGGGTACCTTCATTCTGATGAGGGTTGAAGTACTATAGCCCTGGGGAAGAATTATAATATGTTCACAGCTAGGAAACTCATGGAGATAGGGCTGAGGGCCAGGTAAACTATATGAAACAAAAATGAAAAAGTTCTGTTCGGTGATACCGAGGTGCTAAAATGAAGTCTTAGAACCTAAAAGCACTAGAGTACTACTATTAGACATGTTCAAAAAATATTCAGTTATTGTCTTTCTTTTGGTTAGGAAAAAAACTATATTTCTATTTATCTATATATAGAAATAGAGAGTCAATGTTTTTATCTATATGGAGAGACAGAGAATCAATGTTTTATTCCTTAGGGAGGTTACAATTTTAATTAATATTCCCTAATTGATATTGATTTTAATTGACTGATGCCAGTCTTATGATGGCCCTCTCTGCCAAGCTTTCTGGGTGAGGAGCACAATGAGCTCCATTATGCACAGCAGCCTTTTTGTTCTCACTGATCTCTGCCCGGGCAACATTTTAAGTCTCACAATATTGGAGCCAGAAAGATCCTTGACAAGCCATCTAGTCCACCCTTCTGTACCTTGTTTTCTAAAATCATTACAATGCCTCCCCACCTCAGCCCACCACAGTCTAAAGGATCTGTTCATTTGATGTCTTGACTCATCTATACTATTCCATACATAGGATTACCTTGGGAAAGATGGTCTTGGAGTATCATTACGTTCTAGGTTTGCATATTTGCTTCGCAGATTTTTTAATAAAAGAATAAGAAACTGGAAAAGAAATTAAGAGTGTTGGGTGGGTTACATCTATATATGTATACTAATGATAGTGCGCCACAGATAGTTAACAGACATACAGATAATGAGCACAAGTCAGAGGCTGGGCTAAAGGACGGGCAGAGCTAACGAGGAAAGGAAGGGGGTCAGAAAACACCCCACCAGTATGTCTCAGGCTGAGAAGAAGGTTTGAAACCTCTAGCATAAGAACACACTTTACAGCAAATACACAATTTACTAACACTTGCAGGAGGAAAAGCAGGGGGAATGGAGGAAATGCAAACAGAAGTGAAGACATTTTACACTATTATTAATAACTACCTATTAGGGTTTTTTTGGTTTTAGATTCTGAGCATATGGGCTACTTCACAAGAAGTACAACCTATTTTAACTTCAAGTAAAAGCACTTCTAATCTAAACTCCTATATTTCATTCAAGTAAAAATCTTATCCAATTTATGAAGAATTACAGAGGAGAACATTACACAAACTCATTCTAGTGTTTGAAATTCTTATTAGGAAAAGTGTCCTTATAATCTACCAAATCTATCATACTAGAGTGTAAAGCCAATATCTATTTTCTCCTCAAAATCCCATAGCTAGCCTCGGAATACAGTAACAATAGTTTATATGGTTCATATTGGCAATATACTATCCCTTGACTATTTTCCTAGCCAATAAACCAAATTTGTCATAAATTTTTTTATTTTATTTTTTACAACTTCCATGTACACAAGTAACTCCTCTTTTTAGAGAGGTTATGTGCCTTGCCCAGAGTTGACAACATTTCAAGGGCTATGCCACAACCAGATCTAAGTTTCAGATCCTGAATCTTTTTTCTGGTCACAGAAGAATTTAAAAATCTGATGAAACTTATGGACTGATCATCTTCCCAGAAAAATGAACACATAAATATATTCCAGCATACAATTTTAGGGAACTTAGGTACCCCCCAGATGGGGGCCATTCAACTTAATCAGTATATTTTCCAAGGGGCCCTACTCAAGTCCTAACATGGGTCACACAAGGCACTCCAAAGAGATCTACTGGGACTCCACACCCTAGCTAAGTTGGTGAGCTTAAAAGGGGTATAATACAGAGAAAGGTAAGAGGGAAAAAAAGAAAACTGACTATTTGTTGAGCATCTAATATGTGTCAGAAATCACTAAAAAAAATAAGAGAGAGAGAGAGCTTTTCTCTCTCCTAATTTCCACTTCATTGCTTCCTTTTTGGCTCAAAAATGAATCAAGATTAGTGAACATAGTAATCTTATACCAGATATGGTTTTCTAGAAAGTTCCTGTAGATGTGATTATTAATTCTTGAAAAAAAATAGTTTTAAATTTTTAGAGATCATAAATAAATATGGTGCTGTTACCTTCTAAATGTAACAAGTCTATGTGGGTTACACTGAAAATCCAAATATTTCCTATAATTTTTTAAGAGAACAGATATGTCAAAACTCTAACAGATACAATCTCTAGATGTTAAGCATTATGGGTAATTTTAATTTTTTACTTTGCACTTTTCTACCTCTTCTAAAATTTCTGAAAAAATGTATATTATGTTTGGAATTAGGAAAGCATCCATTAAAACATGTTTACTGCATAGCAATATGTGTCATTTTAGAGAGATGAAAGAAAGATGGGGAAAGGCCAACTTGTTCTATATTCAGCAGTTAGGTAGATGAGTTCTGGGAGTACAGCAGTTCATAATGGTCAGAAAAGACCAGATAAGAAGATTAAGGAAAGGTAAGAAAATGCCTACAGAAAGAAAAAATAAAAGAGAGTGAAAGGAATTGCATGGACAAAACTGCACTAGTAGTAAATCAAAGAACCTAGCATGACACAAATACAATCAGAATCCATATCAGTGCCCCAAAATACCATCTCCTTTTTTATACAAAATGCACAGTGAGTAACACCAATACCAGATGCTTACCCACTTAGTAAATTTTACGTCGCCCCACACAGCCAGCCACCATGTCCAGGGTTCATCAGAGTTTCACCAAGCGATCCCTACCTGTGACTCTGCCACATTCCCAGCATCATCCCATGTGATCTCTTCCACCCATCCTGTTTCTGGTGGACTGACCCTGACTTCACCAACTTGGGTAGCAGCCAAACCAGGTGATTCCTCCACTGCCTCATCACGTGTGGTCTGGCAGGATGGTGATACAGTCTGCTTCCTGTCCTGAGGTCCACTGTCTGCAGCAGGACCCCGTGAGTGACCCCTGTCTGGTCTGGCATGATGCGGAAATGGCATCCAAATGCTTCTTAACACATGGAGCAGCTATGAAGGACTCAGGTTGCACAGCTACTGAACTGTGAACTGCTTAAAGGCAGGGCCAGGAATGTCTTGTTCAGCATAACCTTGCACATAACGTGTGCTCAAGCATTATTTAATTAAACTCATTTGAAGGTTAGGGATCATGCATACCTCTGTTGAGCACTTTCATATGTACTGTGATCCTAACAAATGACCCTAATGAGGTAAGCATTGTTGTCTCCAATTCATAGATAAGGAAACAGCTCAGAAAGTATTTCTGATCTAAAGTCACATGGCTGTGTGGCAGAGCAAGGATGTTAAAACGCCCCCTGGCTCCAAACTGCTATTCTCTACACTCCAGTTCCTTTACAAGCTTGACTGAGCTATTTAATTTACCTTAATTATATTCTACATATGCTAAAAATCAGAAGGGTGTGGTAAGTCTACCAAAAGACATCTAGCCTTTCTGATTTCTTTCTCATTTCTTTGTCCAGCATTTGACAATGTACTTACTAGGGAATAGAATTAAAACAGCAACTTTTTATTTCCATATTATGTATCTTCAGTGGCTAATATAACAACTTCCAGGTTCAAGTTAGTACAAAGGCAGCATTAAGACAGCATATCAAAGATTCTATATTTACCCAAATTAAAAGCTGCCAGATCACATTAAAAAGGGTCGTATTTAGATGTAAATTTCAGAAAGTCAAGTGAAAAACTATTCGTGACTTCCTGTTCTTTATATCCAGTTTATCCTTTCATAAACTGGATGTCCATGCAGCTTAGCCAAGCCAATACTCCTCTCCCTTTGTCTAATTTCCACTCCCAGGACATCCTGGGAATGCACAGGGCTCTGCCTGCACAGGAGGTGGTGGTAACACAGCACTGCATTTAGAAGAGACAACTGCTCCTACCTTCTGTAATTCTACCTAAAAGATAAGCTAAGAAAAGGAAAGGAAAAGGGGGAAAAAAGATACACTTTCCAAAGGAAACTCAGGATTTTGTAGAAGGGCTCTAAGTTAACCATATTGTTACATTCTCAGTGAGATAAATTCTAAAAGGTTCCTAAACATATAGGGATGCTAAATAAACTGAATTTCAACAATGCCAAAAATATTAAACTAAAAGACAGATATACACGTATATATAATCTTTTAAGTAAATTTCCATATGTTCCACTCATTACTTGGAAGTAGAAGAGAAAATGTTTATAAAAGCCACTGATCATACAGCACGATAGGTGTTAAATTTTAAATCTCTTCTCTAGTCTTTCTTTACATTCCCTATTAAGATTTAAATACAACTTTACAAGAATCTGCTGTTTCAACATATTAATTCTCCAAAACAAACTATTTCACTTTCCACAGCTATTTGACAATCATGAACCCAAGAATCATGTTCTAAAAATTAAACATTAGCATTTCGTAATGAAGCTGCCTCCATTTCCTGCCATTCTCCCCTCAGTCACTGTGCCAGGCTGCCTAGCCTTCAGGTCCTCCAACACGTTGCCTGGCTGTTTTCAACTTCAAGGTAACAGTCTCTTTAACTCTCTTGCTCTCTAATTCCTACTTACTTTTCAGGTCTCATCTTAGATATTACTTCCTTCAAGAACCCCCTCATAGCCAGGTGCAGTGGCACACGCCTGCAGTCCCAGTTGCTATGGTGGCTGAGGCAGGAGGACTGCTTGAGGATAGGAGTTCAAGATCAGCCTAGGTGATATGAAGAGACCCTGTCTCAAAAAAAAAAAAAAAAAAAAACTCCCTTGTAAAGGCCCCCTCTCCTATACATGCTTTCTCATAGTACCCTGTGCTTTATTGAAGCATGTCAAATAACTAAGTGAATGAGAAAGTAAGTAAATAAATATAGTTGTATTGCCTTCTCTTTGTAAAAGCTTTTCTATTGCATTTTACTTTTTATTATGCATGGGCAAGCAGTGCCACTGAATGAGGCAGGAATTCCTCCCAAAGTTAGAACATGTCCTTCCTTATTCTCACCATAAGGACACACATTCCAGTAACCTTACTGAGACACAGGATAGTTTCAGGGTTATCACCAGTAGGAAAGTTGAGTATGAGGTGTATTTTTTTTGAGACCTCTTAAGCAAAAAGTACCCCAGGTAAGGTTGACTTATAGGCAGAGTATTATAAAACTCAAATTATTTGTTAGGGGCCATTTGATATTTTTAAAAATATTAGATGAACTACATATTTTTACATGTGAAAAAAGATACAAGTTTTATAGGTCATCCCTAAAGAGGGTATATGGCCTACTTCTGCAAAATGGGTTTTGTGTTCTTCTCTGGGTCTAGGGAAAACTGGGGGAGGGTGACAAAGGGGACAGAATAACATTCCTGCATCTGAAGCCTCTCAGGTTTCAGTTCCCTCCTTCCCAGGTCTCTTGCCTGCTTTGGGCCCCCAGGGAATTACAATAGCCAAAGAAGTAATATCAGAAAAGAAGATCCAGCCTTTCTAAAACCTAACAGAGAAGAATCCTTCTGTGAAAAGGCCCCTAACATTGAATAAAAAACAAAGTGCAGAACAAGACAGGAAACCAGCCAAGTTTCTTTCAAGCACATAAATGAAACACAGAACTAGAATCTATGACAAAGGGTTTCCTTTGATGCTGTGTCAGAAAAGAACCCTAATTAATGTCAGATAATTTGTCACAATTAAAAAAATACTATACCAGACAGAGCAACAGCTCTCTATTCCTTCAATAACTTTCAGCAAGTGTTAACTAAAGATGTTAAACCTGTGATATACTCATACTCCAAAGGCCTCTTTACCAACGTATACCACTGCATTAAAAACACTCAAAGTACTTATTTAGCTACTCATTTTTAAGTGACACTTGGAAAATTAACACCATCAAGCTTTCTAAAAATAGAGCAAATCAGCTTAGTTTTACTTGTCACAGACGTGCACAGTACATCCACCCACTGCTTGCTTCTTTAACTGCAGTAGCGATATGGAAATACATAAAGGATAAAACAGATAAAGATAAAATTCATCTCACACACATAATGTAAATAGCAATGGCTTCTACCCTATCGATTAATGAGTAATTTTTCAGTATCTGCTCCATGCCCACCATTCAAAAGAACACAAGAAAAATATGGGGTGTGGCCTATGTTCCTAAGAAGCTTATCATCTAGTTGGAGAAAAAAACTAACGGCCATAGAACAAAAATCAAGGAACAGGGGGGGAGAGGGGCAAGGGCAATATACGTAACCTAAACATTTGTACCCCCATAATAAGCTGAAATAAAAAAATAAAATGAAAAAAAGAGATCTAACATTTCACAAAAAAAAAAAAAATTAAAACCACAGTGAGGTATCACCTTAAAAAAAATAATCAAGGAACAAATAGAACGATGTAACTAAGTGCTAAATGGTATTGTAAATTTTTTTTAAAGCCAAGAGCATTGTGAGTTTGAAAATAAAAAAAGTTTAAAAAAGGCAGCACAAACTGGGCTAAACTTTGAAGATGCATAGAATTTAGACTGGCAAAAAAAGAGGAAGAAGACAACTCATTTCTGAATGTAAGGGGGAGAAATATTACATAAGCAAAGAAAGAGCAGTCGAGTGGAAAGCTGAGAAGTCACCAGGCAAACATGAGGCTGTGAGGAGACTAACCCACCCGAATGAGAGGTTCAAGTGGGAGAATCATAAGAACAGGGTGGACCCTAACTATGGTGAATGGAGATACCCAGACTACATACTACAAACAGCCATGGTAGATTTCCCCAGCGAAGGCAGCAAAATTAGAGAGGCAGCATGGCAAAGGAGCTAGTGCAACAGGTACCATGGCAGAGCAAGAAACTGGAATTTTTTTCTGTATAACTGAACTTAGTTTCTGTTTTAAGACCCCTATTCCACGGAATGGTAAAAACTAAATTTCAGTCAACTGAGAGTAATCTCAATTTCTGGTTTCCCCTTTCACAAGAGTTGCATCTAAATTCAAAAGGATTACAAAAGCTAGATTTGGGGGTAGAGAAGGGGAAGGAGTGGAGGTCCTTAGCCTTTATCCTCAAACATCTGCAGCTCTTCCACCAGCACATCTACCTAGATCTTTTCCTCATCCTCTTCATCCCTGCCACAAGCCTCTGTCCAGCTCTCTCTTGGCTACATCCATCCCCGCCCCCGCCCCCAGTCACACATACATCTCCTGGTGCCCCCCAAGTTATCCTTGCCATGGGAAATGTGCACAGCTGCCACAGGTCCACCTAACTAGACAGCCATCTCTTCTGCTCTCCAGCCACGCCATCCTCCCAAACTGTACTTTCTGGAGGACAGGAAGAACTGATTGGGATTCTTCCAGATCAATTCCCTTCATGCCTGGAACCTGACTTATAAAATTCAAAAGTCAAGAATTTGACTCTTTTGTATTATAGTATGAGATATGCTATATTTGTCTTTTCCTGAAAAAAATAAGTCATATTTCCAAACAAAAGGAAAGGGTAAGTATAATAGGAAATAACAGGGAGGGACACTGATTAATACCTCTAGTTGTTATCATATCAAACTAAACAAGATGTAAAGAGGACCTGACCTAGGGGATCTTTAGGAATGGAGAATAAATAGGTAAGTTGAGAGACATTAAAAGGAAAAACCAGAAGGAATGTTAGACAGATAGAAGTAGGGATACTGAGTAAGAGAGGAAAGGAAATCAGCCCAGCAGAACTCTGGCATTATCAAAACAGACGCCAGTTTAGAGTGAAAAGGTTTTAATTACATTCACATAGACTTTTCTAGTTTAAGGTGATGATTTAAAATAGCAGCAAAAAGGATTTGAGTCTTACTCTAGCAGTTAGTCCTATCGAGTTGTTTCTCAGTAACATACTCATTACCCTGGTTTTCAAATATCATTAGGTTTCAAAACAGCTACATAGTTTTATGACAAAGAAAACACAACTAATCTTTTTTAAATGTCTTTAAAATCTTAAAACACTAAGACCTGGCTTTCCATTTGCATCTATTAAATGGTCTCTTCTTTTGTAGGAATAGGTACATGAGTTACTCTTTCAAAAAAAAAAAAAAAAAACTCAGCTGAAAAGGAGACCATAATAGTGTTGTGGTGTCACAGCAGCATTGGCAGCTAATGCAGAATGGGCAGCAATAAGGCGGATGATAATGAGGTTCTGGCCCAGCTTGACACAGCCCATCTAAACCTGGGGGTGAACCATGGTGAGCCTCGGAACTCACAGACATACCTCATGCTACCTCACCAACTAACTCTCTGCCCAGATGACAACCTAAAGAAATATAAGGAAGAGTTGATTATAGCATTAAAGAGCAAAAAGCACTGGAATGACTGAAGTAAACACTGGGCATTTTTGGCAAGCTGTATTTACAGGGGCAGAGAGCAGAGAGAGACTTTCATGTTACAAATTATTAGGTCAGCTTCAGTCAGATTAGCAAATTTCAGGGAGTGACAATCTAGCAACAAGAAAATAAATACCAAATGAAAATATTTTAGGTTTATGTGTAAACATGAAAAATAGGCCATCGAAAACTTCAGGATTATGCCAGGTCATGTGCTATGTTCTTAATTTTGAGGTATATTTCCCCATTTCAATTGCATTAATTATCCTGAAAAGAAATGACTGGAAGAAAAAGAGACAATGAAAGTATAGGTGGTGGACAGAAGAACCTCCTCCTGCCCCCACGGCCTTCTTAAGCCTTCTCTCGTACCTGAAAATTTTAGTTTATAAATTAAGAATGAAGAATGTCATGTTTAAGACGACATATTCCCAACATCATATTTAAATCTATTCAATAAGATGTTCAATCAAAATCACCTAAAACTCAAATTATTATTGCAGTACATTGAAGACAATTATTAGAACAAGATGCATGTCTATCTTTAAGGAGAACCTCCTACATCCAGAAGAACAGAAAGGAAGAACTCGAGTGTCTTCTTGGTTTTGAGGCTTCTTCTCATTAATTGTGATCCATACTTGAGATTTTGGGGTAAATTCCTACCCTTCTCTCCAATCTCAAATGGTCAATTATTCCTGTAGGGTCTAGATAGATACAAAGATCTGAATGCCTGATTCCTCATGGTCCTGTGATCTTAAAATTTATTAAATATGTAGGCCAGGCACAGTGGCTCATACCTCTAATCCCAGTACTTTGGAAGGCCAAGGCAGGAGGATCACTTGAGGCCAGAAGTTTGAGACCACCCTGGGAAACATAGTGAGACCCCCGTTTCTACAAAAACTTTAAAAATTACCTGGGCACAGTGGCGTGCGCCTGTATTCCTAGCTACTCAGGAGGCTGGGGCAAGAAGATCGTGTGAGCCCAGAAGTTCAAGATAACAGTGAGCTATGATCGTGCCACTGCACTCCAGCCTGGGCAACAGAGTGAGACCCTGTCTCTAAAAATAATGAAATAAATTTTAAAAAACATGAAAAGGTTTAAATTTACGCAAATTGAAAATATAGACTATTTTTAGTCTTATAGACTGTATTTCATCTCATTCACATATTTTTGACTCATCCTCTTACCACTTTTTCTGTTTTCCAATGTACTTATGACCTCCTAACACACTTATTAGGATCATTATACTTATTATGCTTCATGTTTATTGTCTTTTCTCTGGCTAAAATCCAGGTTCCATGAGGGCAAGGATCTCCATATTTTTTATATCAGAGAATGATGCCTAATTAATAGCTGTTGAATGGATGATTTTGTATATACAAAATCTATGCAAACTCTGAAGCAATAAAATCCATGTGTCTGACACATAACACATGGGTAAAGTGCTGGACAGGTATATCCTGGTTACTCTGGGAAGACATCATTACTAAATTTATTGAAGCTATAGCTTAATGATTGGAGGGGTATAATTCAAGGATAAATGAAACATTTCTCATATGTAGCCCAGGGTCTCACTGGCATAAACTAAAAGCAAATTAAAGAGTTAAGTAGCTCTTGCAGAACTAAAATACGGACATCTTTAATAACAAATTAACACCTCCTTAAAGTAGAGTTGGGATAAGGCATAGGCCATACCATAAATGAATAAAGAGCTGGAGTCAGTGATCTTCAGATAATGCTGGGACTCAGGTAAATTCTAGGTAAAGATGCATGACACTGAGAAAGACATTATAACCCTGCTCTACCCGGCTGTTTCTACTAGCAATGCGCATATCAATTCCCTTTATTTTTAATATCTCCTTTTATTTCTGTTCTAATTGCTCAATCCCCAGAGTTTTGCTCTCTCTGCTGCTCTCTCACTCATGATCTTTCACCCAGGCATATGCCCCACCCAGCAGGGAGCAGAGCTTGTCATATGTAGAGAGAAGCCAGGCCTCTCCTGCCCACCAGCATATGCCAAGCACAGCAGTGGCTGGCACACATAAATGAGTCCTGATTGGAATAGAGTGGAGCACGGACAGCCCCTAGAATTAACTGTTCTATGTATAAGGCACTGGGCATGCACCCAGAAGCTAAATGCATTCAATGCATCCAGGATAAGTCCCCTCTAAACTGGAGAAAATGGTTTCCTCTGTCAAGTGCCTGAGCTGGGTGGAATTTGGTGACACCAGGGCTCTGACAGAAGATTAAACAAAGGAATGAAATAAAGACCCAACTCATTTCTTTAAGCTGGCTTGTCTGTCTGAGTTCCCAAAGGCGTGGTGCCACAGCAACCTGAAACTCAAAATGAAGTGAGCTATCTTGATCTCTAAATGTTCTTGTCCTTCTAAAGGTCTATGCTTCAATCACTAACACCAAATTCTCAGCCTCTACTATACTACAAAAAACTATGCTGAGCACCATAAGGACTACTAAATAAAAAAGTAAGAGACAGTAAGTGGCAGGATACAATTAAGACAGGTACTGAGCTGGACCTTGAAGGATTTAGGACTTAGAGAACCAAGCAGGGTTTTCGGCAAGAACAATCATTTGTTGCAGAGAAGCAAAAGCAGAGATGAGCATGACATTTTAAAGACAGGCAGGACAGATCCTAGCTGAAAACAAGGTTCAAACAGAAGAGCTAGAGGAGATAAAGCAGGTCAGTCTCCTTTCAGGTAACCTTGAATGTCAGGATAAGAAGTCTGGTATTGTGGGCAATGCGAGCCTTTGCTAAAAGCATCTGAATATAAAAGAGACATGGATAGAGTAGTGTTTCATAAAAATGCATTTGGCGGCCACAGGTAGGTTGAATTGGAGTAGATAATGACCTGAGAAAGATACACTGGAAAAATAATGCAATATCTCAGTGTTAGCAATGAGAATCACCATTAGGGTACTGGCAATTGCAATGAAGAAAAGGGGCAGAGAGGCAGACAGAATGGGAAGGAAGAACTGTCAGACCTTACAAGAAGCCCACAGTGGCACACATCCTAGGTGGGCGTAGAGTAGCACTGCAGTCTACCCTAGGATACCACAGTGGTTTAGCACATCTGTGGCTGCAGTACCTCATCTCCTTGCCCTTCCTCAGTAAGCAAACCACATTCATGTGACTGGCTTCCCAAAAGACAGCTTTGTATATCTCTAATTTTGCCTTCTCTTTTATTTTTTTTTAATTTTATTTTTTAGAGAGACAGTCTTACTCTGTTGCCTGGGGTAGAGTGCAGTGGCGTCAGCCTAGCTCACAGCATCCTCAAACTCCTAGACTCAAGCGATCCTCCTGCCTCAGCCTCCCAAGTAGCTGGGACTACAGGTGTGCACCACCACGCCTGGCTAATTTTTTTATTTTTTGTAGAGACTGGGTCTTGCCATGTTGCTCAGGCTGGCCTCGAACCCCTGGCCTCAAGTGATCCTCTCACCTTGGCCTCCCAAAGTACCAGGACTACATTGCCTTCTCCCTTAAATCCTCCTTCCTCCTTTTCTCCAAGCTGCTTCAAAAATCTGGAGCAAAGTTTCTACGTATCACTGCACCACAGAGGTCCCCTCCTCTCTTTTATTCTACAATCTTTTTCCTTATCATTTTCTTTATCATGATCACTTTCTTATCATGAGTTAATCTCATTAAAAACATATTCATCAAAATACCTAGTTACCATGGTGATAAGAAAGCAACATTATAGACAACAAAAAATAACTGCTCTTCTCCTTTTCCTTGCTTACACATTGCTTAGATTCCACCAGTTTACCTAAAAGATTAGGCCATTAATCTCCAATCTTTCAAAACAAGCCTAGAAATAGCTCAACCATCCCTCCAAGACCAATATATGGCACAAGCCTCATCCTAATTGCTCTAATTACATGAAGAACATAATGAGATACAGCAGCAGATGGCTACAGATTAAACTCCACAGAGAAGAAATTCTCCTCTATCTCCTCTTATGGAAGAAACTTTGCCTTGAACAGAAAACTTAAAATTAAATCATTTTGTTCATGCAGCCAAATATGTGTTTTTTAAATGTTACCTCACTTTTCTACTTCTTTTCATAGTATCTTTCCTTAAAAAAAAAAAATACTCATTTCATGCAGGTTTATGTTACTATATGTGACAGATAAATCTGTAACCCTGTTGGACAAGGAAAATATGTGCTCATAGAATTTATATAATAAATCATATACTTCCACAAACCTGCACTATAATCTCAAAGATATACTCTATACTCTATCAAATGCATAATTGTGAGGCAGTCTTTAATTTGGGCCTAACAACAAAATATCTCTGTCGGCCGGGTACGGTGGCTCATGCCTGTAATCGTAGCACTCTGGGAGGCCGAGGTGGGAAGATTGTTCAAGGTCAGGAGTTCGAGACCAGCCTGAGCAAGAGTGAGACCCCGTCTCTACTAAAAATAGAAAGAAATTATCTGGCCAACTAAAAATATATATACAAAAAAATTAGCTGGGCATGGTGGCGCATGCCTGTAGTCCCAGTTACTCGGGAGGCTGAGGCAGTAGGATCGCTTAAGCCCAGGAGTTTGAGGTTGCTGTGAGCTAGGATGATGCCACGGCACTCACTCTAGCCTGGGCAACACAGCGAGACTCTGTCTCAAAAAAAAAAAAAAAAAAAAAATCTCTGTCTAAAATATCTCTATTGCTAGTCCCAGCTTTTCACAAAAGATGGAGTGTTAAACTTCCAACTGCCATTTTAATAATCATCACTTCAAACTCAATGTCCAAAAATGCAGTCAATGTCTCAGTTTGTTTTTAGCTTTTATTTATTTATTTATTTATTTATTTATTTATTTATTTATTTATTGGCTAATGGTAAAGACTCAAACCTTGAAGCTTTCTTTTCCAGCTTCTCTCAGTGCTATCAAATAGTATCGTGTACACAGGGAGTCCCTATAGCATGACTCCAAACCACCATCATCACTGAAGTGCCCAGGGCTCTTCTCACCTACATCCTTATACCTCAAAGGAGGTATCTGCCACTCTGCCATGATCTGGGACTACAGGGAAGTTCCCATGCCACTAGAGAAAGTGAGTGCAAGAAAGGCAAACAAAACTGCTACTAGGGAAACTAGAGATAGAATCAAACTTTTCATTCTAATCTATCCAAGATAAAGGATATTCTGAAAACTGGATACAGGCAACTCTTCTTGCCCAAAGTTGTAAGTCTCTCACTTTATTTCTAATATAATTTCTACCTGGATTATTAATGTGCATCAAAGTTCCTACTGCCATGGCAATCTGCAGTGGACCAGGAGAGAGAAAAATCACAGGAAGGTCCATTCTTTTTTTCCCCACAATGTAACACTCTAATCTCAATATCAGAAATTGTTTCACAGTCCTGTCTTTCAAAAAATATGAAAGTGGTGAGTTCTCTAAGGAGTGAACTTCCTGTCACCCTCTTCTGTAGGAAAAACAGACGCTGAATGTTATCAGCTGCTCTGATGCAGCATAGCAGCACTAATCATTAAAAGAAAATTAGAGAAACATTTTTTTTCTTGTCGTTTCTCAAAAGCAGGCCTTATGGTAACATAAAGTGAACATATGGGATATGTGAC
Organism: Lemur catta; assembly: GCF_020740605.2. Lineage (NCBI taxonomy): Eukaryota > Metazoa > Chordata > Mammalia > Primates > Lemuridae > Lemur > Lemur catta. The sequence continues at coordinate 225,944,012 of NC_059128.1, read as the reverse complement.
CACTGATCCAATCATGCTAAGGACCAAATATTTTTTCACTTATCAATTTCCATTAATAAATGAAGTTGGCCTGGCTTAGACCTCTAAATAAGTCACCTTAATACTTGATTTGTATTTTTCTTACACTTTATTCTGGTATTTCTTTGCTCATCTTCGTAACAAGTCAATCTGAGAAATACAAGAAAAATTAAAAACAGAGAGAAAAATGATAACAGAAAACATTTTGAGAAGTCATATTGTCTTGTCAAGTGTTTAAAGATACTTGAAAACTCATTTTCCAAGAATCAAATCCATTCACCATTCTATGTGCTACCCGGGGAAACAGAGGAACTCCTGGGACATCTGTTGAGACCATTTTGTCACTCACCAGGTTTAACCTTAACCTCGTTGAGGATCATTTGACTGAGTTTATGGATGGACCAGCCCTAACTACTTCTTTCATTGTAGCAAATTCTTATAATTTTATATTGCTTTGTCATTCATTTTAAATACAAGTTGGAATTTCTCATACCAGAAACACGGCTCAGTCACCCTTGATATGGTTTCCAGTTCTCCACCTCCTCCCAGTTCCTCAATCCAAACATCTGCCTTATACAACCGCCTCCTGGTGACTACCTCCCCATGGGACAGCTAGATACAAGCTACCTGACTTGCCCCACTGACCCTCCCACTTGAGTGAACTGCAGAGATATGCCACAGCCACCACCTTTCCATCACAGTGTGCCTTCGTGGAACTTGTGCGTTCTTGCTCTAAATCCACCAATTAGAACTCCCTGCAGGAACCCCTATCTCTCATCATTTACAAAATTTAAATTCAAGATGGATAAAAAACTTAAATGTGAGGCACGAAACCATAAGAATTCTAGAAGAAAATGTAGGAAAAACTCTTCTAGATATCAACCTACTGCAAAGAATGTATAACTAAGACCCCAAAGGCAACTATAGAAAAAATTTAAAAAATGGGACTTGATTAAATTAAAAAGCTTCTTCTGCACAACAGAGAAAATAATCAACAGAGCAAGCAGACAACCTACACAATGGGAGAAAATATTCACAAAGTATACATCCAATAAAGGGCTAATATCCAGAATCTACAAAGAACTCAAACAAATTGGCAAGAAAAAAAAACAAACAACCCCATTAAAAAGTGGGCAGAAGACATGAACAGAAGCTTTTCAAAAGAAGATAGACCAATGGCCAACAAGCATATGAAAAAATGCTCAAAGTCACCAATCATCAGGGAAACGTAAATCAAAATCACAATGAGATATCAGCTTACCCCTGTCAGAATGGCTCTTATTAAAAAGCCCAAAAACGATAGACGCTGGCATGAAAGCAGAGAGAAAGGAACACTTATACACTGTTGGTAGGACTGCAAATTAGTACAATCTCTATAGAAAAAAGTAAGGAGATTCCTCAAAGAACTAAAAGTAGACCTACCATTCGATCCAGCAATCCTACTACTGGGTATCTACCCAAAGGAAAAGAAGTTATTTTATCAAAAAGACATATGCATTTGAATATGTATTGAAGCACAATTCACAATTTCAAAAGTGTGGAATCAACCCAAGTGCCCATCAATTCATGAGTGGATTAACAAAATGTGTGTGTGTGTATATACATATATATACACACACACACATACATACATACATACACACCGTGGAGTACTACTCAGGAATAAAAAGGAATTAATTAATGTCTTTTGCAACAATTTGGATGAACTGGAGACCATTATCCTAAGTGAAGTATCTCAAGAATGGAAAAACAAATACCACATATACTTCCTAATAATTTGGAACTAATTGATGGGCACACATGGGCATAGAAAGAAATATTAATAAAAATTGCTGAAAATCAAAAAGTGGGGCAGGGGAGGAAAGAAGGGGTAAAAAACCTACCTACAACGAACAATATTCAGATGATGGGCACATTTATAGCCCTGACTAAAGTATTATAAAGCTATCCATGTTAACAAAAACATTTGTACCCCCTGAATATTTTTAAATGAAAAAATGATTTAAAAAAATCCCTGTGGAAAAACCTGCTTGGGTGACATCATGGACCCCAATAAAGGCCTCAACCCACCAGCCCATCTCTCTCTTGCTCCCCACTCTCTGGTTGAGCATAGTGTACCAGACGACTCCCTCTCTTCCTGTTGGCCCTGTGATTGGGATTGGTAAGTAATACAATATTTCAGTTATTTTGCGTGTTTTGGTGTGCTGCCTCCTGTGTCTCACCTGACCGACACACCAAATCTAGCTTTCTCCAAGTCATAGCTTTCCTAGAGAGTGGCTATCAGTAGGAATAAACTGGACACACGTCAGACAAGAGTCACAAGGGTGCCTGCCAGTATTAACGAATTCTCTGTGAGAGGGACACCTAGTCACGAGTTAGACACTTGGGCATTGTGCAAGACACACTGTAAACATCCAAGACCACCATCCTGCAAGGAAGGGCTAGAGTTTACAGCCACCTTCCAGAGAGACAGAGATCTCCATACCAAATTGTAGGAAAATATAACATCCACTGTGCTTCATCCTTAGCCTGCATATAATGTCCCCTCCTTTCCTCAAAAACCTAATTGGAACTCTATGTTCTCTCTTCCCATACCCTTTGATAAAAACCTGCTCCCCAATAAAGGAGCTAATAAACTCAATCATTAAAAAAAATTATCAATGACCATTCTAAAATACAACTGTTTGACATTTAAGAAGATATAGAAGCTTTAAAATGGGAATTTGTACTATAGGATATGGGACAGGAAAAAGAAGGGCAAAATATTTTATCACCCAAATATGTATTTACATGAAACCCATTTCAAAAAGAAAAATTAATGTCCCTGTCTTAACCCTGTTTCTGTTTCCTTAATAAAATCCTCCCTCCTTCCTAATATCTTCATTGAAAAGGCCTTCTGCTATATTAATACCCACATTAATCCACATAAACTAGGTTATGCCTTGATAGCAAGAAAACTAAAATTTTAGCAGTTTACATAAAGTTTATATTTCTTGCTCACACAATGTCCTCTATAGATCCAGAAGCTATTTTCCCAATGGTGACTTAGGAATCAAATCATCTTATGAATCCACTGTCTCAACATGTATCCACAACTCACGTGGCAAAGAGCTTTGGCTCATAAATGACACATATCACCTCTACTTATAGTTTACTAGGTATTAATAGAATAAGCACATGGCCCCAACCTAATTGCAAAGAAGGCAGGAAAATACAGCCTCAGTTTAGCTCCAACCAAATAAATAAAACAAAACTAGGTGAATACATAGCATTGTCTCTGTCACAATGAGTTGTTTACTCTATGCATAATTAATTAACATGTACCCAAGGTCTTTATATGTATTAATATCTTTAATACAACCACCCCATGAAATGAGGTATTATAATCATCTCCATTTTACAAATAAGGAAATTGAGGCCCAAAGAAGTTAAGTAACTTACCTAAGTGCATAACTGGCCTACCTGAGGTTCAAATTCAAGAAATGTGCTCCAGAATACACTATGGCATACTGCTTCTCGAATATGCAAGACACAGTTCTAGGGCACTGCTAAGGACACTGGCCTTCAAATATTTGTAGGGCTGTCATGTGAAAAATAGATTTAGATATATTCTATAAGTCTTGAGAACATAAAGTAAGAAGTGGTACTGAGAGAAAAATTTAAGTGAAGGAAAGTATTTTTAAATACCTATGTGAGCCATGCTCCGTTCTACATACTGTACAAATATCTCATCCAAGCATCAAAACAATCCAAAAATGATGGGTATTATTATTCCAGTTACACAATTGAGAAAACAGACTCAGAAAGATTAAGTAACTCAACTAGAATATTACATAGAGACAGGATTTAAACCCAAATCAATCTGGCTTCAGAGCCTAAGCAATTTTCCACTCTATCTCACTGCTATTCAATATAGATATGGTAGATCCAAATCCTAGGCCACAAATCACATGGGCAAAAAAAGTGTAACATCATTCTTTATATTTTTCTGTAACTAAACAACTTCAGTTGTAAGCCTCCATTTAGCTCAGAAACAGAAACTTGATCTTTGCATTTTTACTCTTAAGACTTTCTGCTTTCTTAGATTGCAACAAGAGGTGGAGTGAGTTGTGGTAGGGAGAAGTCTACTGTCCTCTAGACTTTGTCAAACTTTTCTAGGGGTTTCATTCAAGCACAATGCCAATATGTAGGTTCTCTCAATTCCCTATCCTACTCTTCTTCGTCTTCTCCTACTCTACAAAATCTTTTTTCCTGACTTTTCTCTTACTCTCCCAAGTTTAGTTTATAGCCAGACCCAGGCCTTGTAATTCCTGAAATTCAAAAACCAGAAACTTGCCTCTTTTCTGCATCCTGCTGAGGTATCCCTACCCTTTCCCAATAAACAGAAAAAGTAAAACCATCAGAAAGCTACAGGAAATAATTGGAACAGAAAGCACATTGGTTAACACATGACAATATCACCATGTTACACAAAGAAGACCTTTAACAATTAAAGTTGCTGAAAATGAAATGAGCTATGTGAAATAGTGAACTTCCCATAAGGAGGGTTAGTCATGTAGTTAGAACAATATAGAGATTAAACATATATATTCAGATTGGCGGGGAGGGTATGGTGATTGGATCTAGAATATGCTTTACCTTAATGGCTAGAGAAAATGGAAAGAAGGAAGGAGGGAGGGAGAGAAGGAAGGAAGGAAAGCAGGCTGGGAGGCAGGCAGGCAGAATGATAAACCTATAATTTCGAGGAAGCCAGAACAGAATGGATCATTTTCTACACATATTCAAATGGAAGAGGGTAGGAAGGGACAGGTTACCATAAACCTCAACACTGACAGGAGGATAATTAAAGAAAAGTATTATTATATGTGTAGACCATAAAGGAACAGAACAAGGACTCCTGAGAATATGATTTCCTAAGGTCCTCTGAAATAAAATGAAGTCTGCCTTCCTTGCCGGGAAAAGGGGAAGGAGTGGAAAGGGAAAAGGGTGAAGCTGTAGAAGATTATCCCAAAAATTCAGAGCTGCAAGAATTCTACCACTGAAGGCTGCCACTCAGTGACACCTTGATTCTGATCTAAAACCACAGAGCTGCTCCAGGAGGGAGAAGGCAGGAGGAGTCAGGTGAGCAGATAAAAAGCCATTGCCACCAAAGCATTTATATTTATCCCTTCCACAGCCTAGGGAATACATCCTGACTTTTCAAATAATTTATCTAAACTTTTATCTGAGAACTAATAATAAAATAATAATAATAATAAATTACTTTGAAGCACTCCCAGAGGCATCAGAAGATATGCTGAGCCACATTAAAATGCAGCTTGGAGTTATGTAAAGTATCACATTAAAATTTAAGACCCTTCAAAATTCAGTCTTATTTAATTTCAAAGCAGTATTTCAAACCAAAAGGCACTATGGGAATTGAGAGAGAAAAGGGAGATAACAATATTCTATCTCCACTGAGGAGAGAATTGAGGTGGGAGGGAAGGGGGATCTATCGGACATTTTTAATGACAGCTTCATTTGTGATATATTAAAAATTTCTGTCCCTCTGTCACGATGCAAAGACAAAGGGACCATTTTACTTTTTGTTTCTAATGTCATTATTATCAATTAAGATTAAGGTTAAAAAGCTGCATTTCTGGCCCTGACCTCTGGTAAGCCCCAGACCCATGTATCAAACTGCCTGCTGGTCTTCCCTCCCCTTGGATCCCACAAGCAGAACAAATTCAATTTGCCCAAAACTAAATTTATCATCCTCTCCCTAAAATCGGATCTTCTTCCTTTATTCTCCATCCCAATTAGATGCACCCAAGACAAGAACCTAAGAGATTCACCCTTGACATTTTTTCATCTTTTACAACAAAGCTACCACTGATTTTACCTCCTAAATTTCTCTCAGTTGGTGTCCTCCACTCTATGCCTCTGCCATTTACTCGTATAGTTCTGGCCATCATTGTCTCCCCTCTGAACCCCTGAAATAAGCTTCTTGACACATCTCCCCTCCTCATCCTGTCTCCCTCCAACACACTGTGTGCACCAGCACCACAAAGATTCTTGTAAGAGGCAAATTGGATCTTGTCACAACCCGGTATAGAGCCTTGGAATGAATGGCCCCCTTTCTCTATAGCTGTGGTCCCCATCCCCCAGGGGCTGCAGACCAGCACCAGTCTGTGGCCTGTTAGGAACACACAGCAGGAGGTGAGCAGCAGCCAGGGAGCAAAGTTTCATCTGTATTTACAGCTGCTCCCCATCACTCACATCACTGCCTGAGCTCTGCCTCCTATCAGGTCGGCAGCATTAGATTCTGCATTATGATGAGTTGTATAATTATTTCATTATATAATACAATGTAATAACAGAAATAAGGTGCACAATACATGTAATGTGCTTGAATCATCCTGAAACCATCCCCCCGACTTCCATCCGTGGAAAAAAACGTCTTCTATGAAACCAGTCCCTGGTGCCAAAAAGGTTGGGGCCCGCTGCTCTACAGGGTACAAACCAAGTTTCTTAGCATTACAAAAAAGCCTTCCAGGGGCTCCCCATTGACAGCTTCCCCTCTCACCACTTGCCACTCATGTTCTACAATTAAGCAAGCCTGAACAACGTGCATTTGTACTCACTATGCTACCTTATACTTTTTTATCTTCCCTCACACGCATCCTTCTGCCTGGAATGTACTCCTCCTCTTCAACAGGCCTCGTTCAAAAGTCCCTTCCTTCAGACACTCTTCCTTGACGTTTTGCCACCCCGCACCTCCTCTCTGCTTCACCAGAGCAAGTGTTCTCCCTCCTTATTTGCACAGCAAACCACACCTGCCTCTACAGCACCCAGCACATGTCATTTAAATGTCTGCTCACTTCTCTGTATTCTTCATTAAACTGTAAATTGCTCAAGGAAGTTGTCTTCTCCACTCATAGTGCCTTGTATGAAATAAGTGTTCGCTGAACTAAACTGAATTTTACTCATTAAGTGCCTCGATTTCTACTTGAAGCCATTTGTAACATTTTCTCTTAGTTTTCAATACAGGCACAATCAAGGGAGTTATAGTAAATAATATTTTGCATGCTCAATTTAACAGGAAAATGGAAAGGAGCCTTTAGTAAAGTCTTCCCCAGGTAAACAAGCAGTGTACAGTGCCAAGTAAACACTCTCATCATGTTATTTAATATTTAAAATAGCCATGTAAGTGAAGTAGTGGCAGTAGCCTGTTTTTACAGAGAAGGAAACTACAGCCCAGAGAGGATAATAAACTCTTTCAAGGTTACACAGCTGGAAAGTGGATGGGTCAATATTGAAATATAGGTTTCACATGAACACAATAGCACTTCTCACATAACAAGGAAAAGAACACAGAAATTAAACAGAAAGACAAGGCAATACAAACAATTTTTAAAAGAAATTTTTCTAAGTTCCCTTCCAGTCTCACAGTTTTCTCTTTTCTCTACATTCTTCAGCAGAACAGACAGGTAACTGTGGGTAATGAGGTCACTCTACGACTGTGGCTGTTACTCAGAACAAGTGTTAAGGAGAGTTATGGTTAGCGATTCAATAAACTTAAGCATTAATTTCATTTCACTAGCCATCCATCCACTAAGCCTGGCAAACCATCTCACAAACACGTTCCCCAGGAAAATGTGTGCAGTTCTGTTTAAATCCATCATCACTATTACAAATACAACTCGAAGTACTAACCTTCCTAATGGTGCTTTAACATTTTGGTATATGAAAGATACCACAAAGAGGCACAGGCGCTGCTCTGCAAATGGAATGCTAAATGGAATGCCTGACTAGAACAGCCAGGCCAGCGGTGTGAGGGTTATTTCATGCATTCATCCCAGAGGATGAAGACATCCTTCCTCCAGGAAATGGGTGAGGACAAGCTGCCTCTTACAATACCCACACATCTCCTATGTCTGAAGACACTATACCCACACACACCCTAAGTTTTGGGGATACTCTGTGGGTACTGAGGACTATGAGCCAGTATAAGTCAGGACTTCAAGTTCAGGAACGAGGCCTAGAACAAGTCCAGTGCCTGCCACTTCTGGAAGTCCTGCCTGGTAGTGTGGAGCCATAAAAACATGCCTGGCCTACTCAGTGGGTAATCTAGGCCCAATAAAGTTTACTTCAGCTGCTAAACAATGTTTGGCGTTCATCACGCAGAGAACCTAAGGGGCTACAATTCAGGGACACCTGGCAGAAAGCCTAACAACAGTAGCCTTGAAAAAGACAAGGAAGAAAAAATGTAGCAGCAATTCACTGGGCATGTGACTTGAGACTTGGCAGGCTGCCTTGCAGGGCTGGACAGTCTGTGGGTAGAGAATCCATGTCTTTTTTCCTGCAGTGAGAAGCCAAGAAGGCACAGACAGAAGAATACCAATTCAGATCCTTCATCAGGCTAATAATCAATAAGACTTTTCTAAGGAGAACAATGAATCAATAACCACAATTTTCATCTGTTTTACACATGCATGTGACTGATCAGCATGACTCTAACTGGGCTTCATGACTTTTATAACTTAAACAATTCTGTAACATATTAATTGGGTATCAAATATGCAACCAATGCAAGGTTTCTCACCTGATAGGCAGATTGCTAAACAAAGCTGTGAAGCAAAAACAAGGGACAGAGTTCAGCTTAACAAGTTAACCAACATTAACAGGGCCTGAATTAAGACAGTGGGCCAAGAGCAGCTAATACAAAGATGAATAAGATATCTTTGAGGAAGCTAGAGTATACTGTAGGAGGAGTAAAAAGCAAAAGAGAATGTCAATATAATATCCTATTTGCTGGCACAGTATGTACATAATAGCATATAAAGATCACTAGCCAGAGTTTAAAGACCAAAAGCAAGGCAAGCAAACATCAACCCTCACGAGGACCAAAAAGAAGAATTAAAAAGCAACCTTAGAAATAATTTAGTCTGGATTTCAAATGAGGACACATGTTAAAAAGGGAACATGACCCACCCAGAGCCATGCAGTCAATTAACAGCAAAGCCTGGGCTAGAACTCAGGTTTCCAGTGCTTTCCACCATAGCAGAACACTGTTTCAGAATCATAGGAAATCAGGCAAGCTCCAGGATTCTGAAGCTGGGAATATGAATTTCAAAAATGCAAACTCTAAAGACATTTAGACAAATGATCTCTGAATGAAGATACAGGAAGGGATGGGAACTGACTGTGTTAGGATGGGAAACCTGGAGAACAGAATGACATCTGCATGTGGTCTGTCAGTCAAACCAGGAAAAGTAAAAACATTTCATTTGTAACTGGCAGCAACTATTTGCTGAAAAGTTGTTTTAATGGTGCTACTAGTTCTTTCCTCCTCTGCTACAGCAAAGAGCTATTTGATTATTTGAGCTAAGAATGTGGAGATTTCTCTTTTCTACACTCAGAATTTCTTAGAGACCATAAAAACTAAGGCGTATTACAACGTAATTGCCTCTACTGCAGACTGAGTTAGCAAGCACTTTCCCCAGCAAAACTCCTCTATGGTATTATGAAGTTCAAAGTATTATCCATATAAACTAAAATAAACTCTTCCCAGGCTACTCTGCAAAGTGAAATGCAAGCCAGTTGTGATTATAAGGCAATGATAAAGGCTACACTTAATTCATTCAACAAACATTTACTCATTAGTTCTGTGTCATGTACTCTTTTAAGACCTAATTTTTTGAGAGAAGGGAACAAAAGATGGGAAGCCAGACAAAATAAGATCAATAAGACACAGCCCCTGTCTAGTGAGGAAAGCAAATACATAAGCAAATAACTGTAAAATTGTTTGATAAATGTCACAAAGCAGTGCTACTAAAATGTGGCCCACGGACCAGTGCCAACCTGGGAATTGTTGGTTGTTGGTCCACAAGAAGATGGCTAAGTACAGAAACGGCAAGTAAGTATATAGGCACTTTTATAGCAATTTTAGGTCTGTTGAATCTAATAATTTTTAAATGAGGCTTCTATTTTGTATGTCTTCTTTTAAATTTCATTTTGCTAGTATTTCATTTTTATTACATTTTACAAAATCATCAGTGCACAAATAGTTTGAAGACCAATACAATAAAGTGATATAACAAATTACTATTTGCTATACTATTCTATGGTATACCAGGACAGATGAAGAGAAATGGCCTGTGGGATTTGAGAGGCTCTAGCGATAGACCCTTTGAGCTGCAAAGGATAAACAGGGCTTTTCCAGACATAGCAAGGAGAGAGAAGCACCTCAGGCAGACAAAGCACCATCTGCAGAGGCTTAAGGGTCATACAAGTAGATGGTATGTTTAGAGAATAAACTCTGAGGCACAGTAATAAACAGCAAAAGTGCAAAAAGGTACGTTACAAAGAGATTCACAGAGACTGGCATGACTTGGCAGTTTAGGCTTCAGGCCAAAGTGCAATTGTGAACCACTGAAGGTTTTTATAAGCAAGAGAAGGATGTGTTTATGTTTTCATTAAAGTCATTCTGACAGCAGTGTGGTAGGCAGATCTGGAGGGGATACAGAATAGGGGGAGGGACACAGACCAGTTACATACTGAAATAATCTAGGTGGGAACTGAAGAGAACCTACATTACATCAAGGAAAACAGGTAAGCGAGAATGGCTTAGAGAGACGTTTTGAAGGTAGGAATGCATACTATACTAAGATGAATCAGAAGCTGCAGTTAGATAGCTGTTCACGTAATTCCTTAAGTGGCCTGACCAGATGAAGGAGAGATCAGTGAGTACAAGGATGATAACTGAGTTACTGAGCGATATCTGGGGGTGAAATATTAAATTCTAGAATGATCTTGGGCTTTAATAATCTTAAATAGATTCACATATACTTAAGTGGAGAAGATGAATGGATGAAGAGTTATAGTCAACACATTTAGGTCGGGCGAGGTGGCTCACGCCTGTAATCCTAGCACTCTGAGAGGCCGAGGTGGGTGGATCGTTTGAGCTCAGGAGTTCAAGACCAGCCTGAGCAAGAGCAAGACCCCATCTCTACTAAAAATAGAAATTACATGAACAACTAAAAATATATATAGAAAAAATTAGCCGGGCCTGGTGGTGCATGCCTGTAGTCCCAGCTACTTGGGAGGCTGAAGCAGGAGGATCACTTGAGCCCAGGTGTTTGAGGTTGCTGTGAGCTAGGCTGATGCCATGGCACTCTAGCCTGGGCAACAGACTAAGACTCTGTCTCAAAAAAAAAAAAAAATTTGCTCTGCATATTTTATAGAGAGAGTAGTATTTTAGACATTGTGGGAGATACAAAGGGAAATAATAACAGTCACTTCGCTTTCACTGTTTCTGGCCCCAGGGCAACTCTAGGGTCTAAGTCCACCTAGAAGTTAGTTCTGGACCACAGCAGGCCTGAGGGGTACTTACTTCAAAAAGTATCAAACCAAGACTCATTCTAACCCAGACAAATTCTATGGGTTCAGGGAATCTCTCTAAAGGGCAGGGATATATACATGTCTCTCTCTCTCTCTCTCCCTCTCTCTCTCTCTCTCTCTCTCTCTCTCTCTCTCTCTCTCTCTGTGTGTGTGTGTGTGTGTGTGTGTGTGTGTGTGTGTGTGTAGGGAGGGAGGGTTCTTGTCTGGAAGAAATATTTCCTGAAGTGTCTCTAAGAAAAATATGAGCCCCTCAAATGAAATCTGTTGAACCAACCAGCTCCTCTGGAGTCACCTAGTCTCCAGGGAAAATGCAGCCCTCTCAAATCCAATGTAAACCCCACAAAGATCCAGAAAATTGAATCTTAGAATAGATATCACAGGCTTAGTGAATTCCTGAAACTCAGTAAGTTAGAAAGGACTGAAGTGGGGAACACGGGGCAAGTATATACCATTTTTCATGGAATATTTTGAAAAAATAACAGACAATTAGATGGAGTCAGAAACATTCAACTATTTTTCTATCATGGATATATAAATATTTTGTGCCTCCACTAACCATAATACACACAGGAACACCATTTATCTTAACACCACTGTTGTAGGCAGTTCCAATATTCATGCTATGGTGGCCTGATTGTGTTTTGTCAGGCTCTCATAAATGCCTGCTACATTTCAGGGCACATGATTTTACCAAAGTATATAATAGGCTTAGTTTTATAACAACTTCCACTGTATTCTAGTCATAATCTGGGACAAATAACCCCTTTTGTACTGTAAAGCTGTATCTGTACAAGTGAAATTCAGCAGTTTACCTGTGAATTTAATCTAAATATGCAACAAGTATATAGAATTAAATATTAAAAAGTTTAATTTACATGAACAGTAATAAGCTATTAACCTAAGATCAACTGTCACTTCAATTTATTTTGTAAAAATACAGTATTGCCTATGTCTTTATGAAATGACAATGGTATAAGGTAAATGCTCACATATAAGAGAACAGAACATAAGATTATCTCATAAAAGCATTGATTACCATTTTTTAATTTAGAAAATGAATAAATTCTCAATCAGTGCCTACCATCTGCAAGACACTATTGGAAATCAATGGAAAACAAAAAGATCTAATTATCCACAAGGTCTGGAAAAGACAGAGAACAGAATCACTTAATACCAACAGTGTATGGAGGTAAGCAAGGAGAAGCTCTCCATTCAGTCTCCAAGATCCTCTGCAAGTCCTGCACAATGCACCAGCACGGAAAGTGATGAATAAGCTTCATTGATAATAGTGACTACGTCACAGCTGGCTGAACATTCAGTCCACAAACAGAAGGCTTCTGTATTTGCTCGAATCAACCATAGGAAAGTTTTAGCAAAAAGACTGTTATATTCAAATGGAAATCAGTACTTTCCAGCAAGAATGGACAATTAGCAATTCCTTAAACTGGCACTAAAAGGAAGAGCAGGGAAATGTACCAAAAATGATCACAAACAACCTATATTCCAAAATGTGAAATAAATAAGAATGACTACTATAGTTAACATTTTGGAAAATTCATCTAGCAGACATAAGGTAAGTCTCAATGTTATGGGTCCCCCAGTTATCAACCTACAGCAGTAAGTTTCATCTACATACTCCCCTTTAGTAAATCTCTTATAACATACAAGTTTAAACTGTAGTCCAAGATTTCAACACGTGGTTAATTTAGATGGTGGTGTTTGAACATTTAGCAAAAAGTGCAAAGTCTCTTTATACAGCATTTGAATCTATATTTTAAAAGTCTTTATTTATAAGATTAACAGATTCTAGCAAATACCTCTCTGGTGGGGCACAAAGTTACCATCCTCACCCTCACCTCCAAGCATACACACAATTACGGCCTATGTGAACTATGATCTGGTTTTGTGAGTCTGATCCCGGGACTGTACAGGTCTGCAGGCCTGTAAATAAGTTACAATGATTCCATGGCTACCCTGGAGTTGAAAAAAGAGGTCAAGGAAAAAAGACAAGTGCAAGAAATTTCACCAGAGTTAAGCAATGATTTTTTAGATATAATGTCAAACGGACAAGTGATAAAAGAAAAAAAAGATAAATTACCAAAATTAATAATTTTTGTGCTTCAAATGACACCATCAAGAAAGTAAAAAGACAGCCGACAGGATGGAAGAAAATACTTGTAAATCACACATCTGAAAAGAGACCTGTATCCAGCATTTACAAAGAAATCTTGAAATTCAATAATAAAAAGACAACCCAATTAAAAATCAGCAAAGGATGTAAATAAGATATTTCTCCAAGGTACATGTATGAATGTCCAATAAGCACATGAAAAGATACTCAGTATCATTACTCATTAGAAAAATTCAAAATTACAATGAGATACCACTTCAAATCCATTAGAATGGCTACAGTAAAAAGACAGAAAATAATAAATGTTGGCAAGGATATAGAGAAATTGAACCCTTTACACAGTGCTGGGGAGAATGGAAAATAGTGCAGCCATTTTTGAAAACAGTTTGGCAGTTAAACAGAGTTACCCCAAGATTCTGCAATTCCACCCCTGAATATACACATAACAGAAATGAAAACATACATCACAGGAAAACTTTTACATATGTTCATAGCATCATGACAGCCAAAAAGTGGAAACAACCCAATTGTCCATCAACTGATGAATGGATAAATTAAAACTTATATATCCATACATATAATACTATTTGGCAATAAAAAGGAATGAAGTACTGATAAACATGCTAAAACATGGATGAACCTCAAAAACACTATACTAAGTGAAAGGAGCCAGTCACAAAAGACCACATACGGCATGACTCCATTGATATAAAATGTTCAGAAAAGGCAAATCTGTATAGACAGAAAGTAGGTTAGAAGCTTCCCAGCACTGGAAGGGAGTGCAAGAAAGTGGGAAGTGACTACTAACAGGTACAAGTTTTTATCCTGGAGTGATGGAAAAATTTCCAAATTAGATAATGATAATGGTTGCACAAATCTGTAAATATACTGCAAACCATTAAATTGTATACTTTAAATGGGTAAATTTTAGGATATGTAAATTATTTATCAACGAGACCATTTTTTTTTAATTGTGCCAACCTGCAAACCTTTATTTATTCCTGAAAGCCGTCCCTCAAGCTACCTGATATCAGATGGGGCCAGGCACATAAGAGGTAGAGTAATTGTTCCCATATCAATCTACATCTATATCCCAAGCATTGGCCTAGAACTGGACTGGCTCTGGGAGCACCAGAAAACTCAATATACACACTCTAAACACTATGAATTCCTAAGAATTACCAAAGCCTAGCAGCACTTGCTGACAATTTTGGTTCCAATTTACTTCAACATTGATTGAGGCCCATCATAGGCTAAGCACTATGTTTAGAATATGAAGACAAAAGAAATAGTGGGCCCAATACCCAAGGAGTTCACAGCCTGTTAAGTCTAAGGCAAATATGTACGTACGTGATTCCAGTTCAGTGCACTGTGTGCAAACTACAGGCATAAGTATGCGGGCAGAGAAACGTACAGAGAAGGGAGTAATTAATTTTATCTGGATATGACCCACAAAAGTTTTACAGGAATAATGACGCCTGAACAAGGCTTGAAAGGATTGGTAGACAGGAGAGGAACAGTGTAGTGAAGGGCATGAAGGAAAGCAGACCACAGTCAAGGCAATGAAAAGGCTTGGGTGACTGGAAGGAATCTGGGAACAAAAGAGGGACAGGCAAAAATGTCAGAAGATGAGACTGGGGAATTAAGCCAGATCATGGATGTGCTTCAAATTTTAAACCTTATCCTAAAGGCAATAATGAGGCACTGGAGGGTTTTAAGCAGGTGAATGAAATAATCAGATTTATTTTAGAAATATCATCCTAGCCAACTGTTTGCAGAATGAAAATTCACTGGGAAAATTCACAGGTTCTCCAGGTTTTATTTACCTGCATAATTACTTTTAACATGCTTTCAAATGAAATTTTACATAGTAACCCAAGATGAAAACGAGAAAAAAGCAAAGCCAGGACTTCAAGACTGACCAGATGTAGAGAGTGAAAAAGAATAATCAAGAATCACTTCCAGGCTTATGACTTAGGTGAAGGGGAATGACTTCATTGATAAAATGTGCCGGGATAATTGGCTTTCCTAAAGATACTTCTTAAACTCTTGCCCCTCCCTCAAACCTATTCCCAGTAGGAATGATTCTGTTATCTCAGTACATGGTACCAGACTGAGGCTGGTGCTTGAGCTAGAAACCTGGAAATCACCTTTGACACCTGCTCTCCCACATCCCCTACATTCAGCCCATCGCCAAGTGCCACTGATGCTAATTCCAAAGTTTGTTTCATTTTTCTACCATTTCTATCAACACCACTGCTGCCACCCTAGTTCAAACCACCATCATCTCACACTTTGATTTGTATAATAGCCCCTTAATCAGTCTTTTTGCTATCCTTGACTCACTCCAATCCATTCTACACACAAGAATGATCTTTTTTAACTTCAAAAAACCTCCAATGGATTCCCACTATACTTAAAGTGACATGAGAGAACAGAGAACATGTCTTGTTTTATTTACCTTGGGATATCGGTGCCTAGTATGCTGTAGACAATATTTTTAAAAGAATGAAAGAGGATCGAGCCTGGGACAAGATGATGAGTTTTGTTTCAGGCACGTTGGGTTTGAGGTGTCCATGGGACATTCAAGTACAGTGACCCTCCTGGCAACTGGCAGTACGGGCCTGGACCCAAACTGACATTTGGCCTCACTATTTCAGGACTAACATGAGTAGAGTTATCTATGGTAAACAGGACTAAGACTATTTTAGATAATCATGAACTAAGTTAACAAAGCTTGAAGCAAGCTCAGCTTCTTAGAACAGATTAAAGTGTCTCTCTAATCCGGAATTCTGCAGCTCTCGGTCAGGTCTAGGTCAGCATTTCAAGGACAACAGAAACCACTGATCTAGCACTAGATTTGTGGTGAATCTTTACGAGGAGCAATTTGGCAGCAAAGCCTGTGGTTTGGCCACTTCCATCAAGCTATTTTCACAATACCTTTGCCCCTCTGCTCCCTGATGCCCTCACCAATTTCCAAATGACTTCTCTATTAGTCAATCATAAACCACATCTGGGGTGGTGCCTGGAGGTCTGTATTCAGACAACCACACTAGGCAATTTCTTGGTCTGGGGAAAGTTAGCAGTTTAGGGAACAAAGGTAAAAGTTACCTTCATTCCTCTCTTCTATTGACCCTAGAGAACTGCCTTAGGATGAAGCTGCTATTGTTTGAAGGCTGACTTTCAAACAATAATAAAATTATTGGTATTGTGTAAAAACACTTAATATAAAGTACTGTACATGATAAATACTAAGAGTTTCCAGGGAGTTTCTGGTGAGTAACAATTAACTTTTCCAAAGGCAGATGTAAGAGACACTGATTATAATATCCAACATTCTTTTCCTCCTTAACTTTTCCCAGCATTAGTGTTTAACTACTGCATACAAACCCTTCAAGTTCACTAAGCTAGAGACAGTATCTGTGTCTACTTTGATTTTTAAGTCAATATAAATATTTTCTTTTCTTTTCTTTTTTTTTTTTTTGAGACAGAGTCTCACTCTGTTGCCCAGGCTAGAGTGAGTGCTGTGGCATCAGCCTAGCTCACAGCAACCTCAAACTCCTGGGCTCAAGCGATCCTTCTGTCTCAGCCTCCCAAGTAGCTGGACTACAGGCATGCGCCACCATGCCCGGCTAATTTTTTCTATATATATTTTTAGCTGTCCATATAATTTCTTTCTATTTTTAGTAGAGACGGGGTCTCGCTCTTGCTCAGGCTGGTCTCGAACTCCTGAGCTCCAACGATCCGCCCGCCTCGGCCTCCCAGAGTGCTAGGATTACAGGCGTGAGCCACCGCGCCCAGCCTAAATATTTTCTTTTAAAGAAGATCTTCTGAGAACCTCTGCTTACATATCCAGGGAGCGTGTATGATAGTTAGTAAATGTAAGATGAGTTGGCTTATGACCTAATCATTTGGTTTATTATTCAAATGATCAGAGGTAACAGCCTGGTAACTTTGACAATCCTAAGGTTTTAAACTGATTTGTAATTAGCTGTGTATCATTTGTTTTATATCTATAAAGGACCACTGGTTAAATACAAGGTACATTAGAATTGCTGAAGTATGTCAATAAGGAACATAAACACTAAATCCTGCAATTCCAACTCAAGATGATTTTTACCAGCTATGCATATTACATTATCTGATCAAATTTCTTATATCTTAAAACAAAATGTCTTCAATACTTCAAAATCCACTGGGGAGAAAAAGGAAAAATACAGCAAATATAACATCAAACTGGCTTTCATTTACAGTGAATAAATACTATCTGTCCCCACAATGTGTTATTTGCAAAAAAAAAAAAAGTACTTGCAAATAGCGGTTTGAAATATTTCATCTTTTATTGCACTGAAAAAGAAAGCCCCAAAATTATTTTTTTTTAATAACTCAAAATACACTACTTTCAACTGCTGGGTGACAAAGTAAGGTTTCATTTATTTTTGATGCCTCAACATAACCTTAAATTTCAATTTGCACTTTACACGCATGCCAGAAAGTGTGTCATTTTAAAATTTGACAAATGGTGCTTATTTTATGCAGTTAATTTATAGCAAATTAAGCAACCTTTACACATGCAAAATAACATATATACAAAGTTATTCATTTTAGCATCCTTTATAATAGTAAAAGATTGGAAACTATCTAACTATCCATCAATAGAGGAGACAAGTTATGTTACATCAATACAAAATGTTAGGCAGAAATTTAAAAAAATAAATAAAACAGGTATAGTGTGCTACCATAATACTTATGTAGGAAATGGGGGTGGGTTGGAGAATATGGAAATGTATTTGATTGTGTATGGTTACTATAACTCTAGAATGATACTCTAAAAAAACTGACACTGGTTGCTTGTGGGAAAAAAATTGGGTGAATGGGGCCAGAACAGGAGGAAAACTTTTCAAAAAATATTCTTTTGTATTTTTTGAAATTTGAGCTATGTGAATGTATTTCTTATTCCAAAAAAGAAATGGTTAAAATAAATAACATTTTGAAAAAGTAAAGCACATATTATTTTAAAAGAAATAAATACTTTCAAAAATGTATTGCTCACTGACTAGGTTATATATAATCACACAGATAAAACCAATTTGTCAAGGAACTACTATAAATATGTCTAATTTTAAAATTGCTCAATATGTACCCCATTGAGTTGCACTGCATGTAGCAATCTTAAAGTTAATTTCATCCCAAACCCTTTCTATGCTCCATCAGTGGTTGAAATAGCAGCTACAATGGCTTCCTTCATTTCCTCTGGGCTATAAGAAAAAGGCAGCACAAACATGAGGTTCTTCACATATCCCCAGAAGAAGTGATTGAACAAAGTTTTGAAAATATTCAGTTTTTCTAATCACACTATATATCACTTGTTAAATGAAAAAGGTCAAAATATCTTTTCATTCACAATGCTACATTAAATCATATTATATATTAAAAGTAAACTTTGTAACATAGACCTTAATAACAGAATATTCATTTAAGATCTATTTCATCTTAATCACATTATCTTTTATAAACCCAAAGTGACAGAATGCTTTTTAAAAAATTCATAAAGGGGTTCTTGAGAAATAGAGTCTTGGGTCAAAAAAAGTTGAGAACAATGTAAGATGCCTACAGTACCAGCAACCAACGGACACCCAGAGTTGTTGGGGAACAAAAATCACAACTCTGAAAGTATAAAACAGAGTGAACAAAAAGATTGGCTTTTTGGTTCACCATCCAACTTGAAACAGGTACTCCTATTATTCATCCCTCTGAGTTCCTAACACACTGGCTTTAAAGGCTCTTCCAAAGAGTCATCATTGTTAAACTCCCACTCCCTCCTACCCTTCCAACCCTTGGCAAATACCTCTCAGTTTTCATCTTTGCTAGCAGAAACCAAAGGAATTCTCTCCCTACCACACTGTAGGGTCTGCCTTTTTATCTGACCTCTCACCCTTCTCTCCCCACCACAGGAAGCACCGTAACCCCCTTCCGTGTCGCAACACATCTCCCAACCTCTGCCAAGACCTTGTTTGCTCAACCATCACACAACTTCAGTTTTCCCTTTTCATTGGCCCCTGGCTTTGTGCCTTCAGAAAAGCAGAGATCTCTTATTTAGAAAAATTTCTCTTGACCATGCTTCCTCCCTTAACTATTGTCATATTTCTCTCCTTTTTCTAGTCCAGCTGCCCAAATATGTATTTCACAGCCACTACCTTCTCCTTCTTCCCTCAGAAAATGTATGCTTCAGTTTCAAATCCTCTACTAAAATAGCCTTGTCAAAGTTCCCTGATGTCCTCCTAATCACTGAATCAAAAGTAAAAGGTACCTTCACACTTATCTACTCCATTCACCTCATTTTACAGATAAGGAAGCTGAGACCTGTGAGACATTAATTTGACCAATATCACACAGTAAACCAATATGAGCTGGAATCTCAATGACCTTCCATCCAGAAAAATAGACATTTCTTGTTTTTTTTTTAAAAAAAAAAAACTAAAAAAAAAAAAAGAAGAAGTAAATAAAACCACAAGATTATTTCAGGTATCTCTACAAAAGAAAAAGAGAAGGCCACATTTATCTAAAATGGAGGCCAATATAAATATAACAACAGATAATCCAAAACTCATTTCAGTTGGCTTTGGAATGTGGCCTTGCACTTTGTGAATTCCAAAAACTCTAAACCAAATAATAAAGTTCCACTGAGAAAGCTTTTCAGGAAAATCAGTTTTCCTCTTCCTTTTCTCTACTCGTCCCTCTGCCACGCACTATAGAGCACAGTCTAAATCTGAGTGTCAAAAGATCCTGCAGAGAAACTAAAGGAGTCATCAGAGAGGTAGAAAGGGATGAAGAAAATGAGAAGGAAGAAGTTTCTGGGAGGAGGAGGAGGCAGTCAACAGTGCCAAAAGCTAATTGTGTGCCTCCTCTCCCCTACAGACTTCAGGGACATTTTTTGTCATTCTGAGTAAGGCTCTAACATGTTCCTGAATTAGGACTTAAGCTCTTTTACAGAAAGCATGCCCATGTGTGAGGAGTAATTTAGTGTGTTAACTTGACTGGGCATGGGGGTGCCCAGATATTTGGTCAAAGACTACTCTGGGTGTTTTGGTGAAGGTGCTTTTGGAAAAATTACATTTAAGTCAGTGGACTGAGTAAAACAGACTGTCCTCCATATGTGGGTAGGCCTCATCCAATCAGCTGAAGGCCTGAATGGAACAAAAGACTGGCCTCCCAAGAGCAAGAGAGAATTCTCCTACCTGACAGCCTTTGAACTGGAACATCACCTCGGCTCTCCCTAGGTCTATAGTAGCTTCCAGGCTTCACACTCACACCGGGACACTGGCTCTGCAGATTTTGAACTTGCCAGCCTCCATAATCACAGGAGCCAATTCCTTATAATAAATCTCTTTATATATACACATACACACACACACATACACACACTTCTCTCCAGAAAACCCTGACTAACAGACCATCTGAGCATGAAGAGTAAATATCCTTTAATCTATTGGCTCCAGTGTTTAGCCTTTCATACTGTAAGTTCCAGAGGCCAACCAATAATCTTAGAATAAAATATTTGAAATTCTACTTCCCAAGCTTTCTCCCCACCCAACACCTTCTTCCATAAAGCCCTTTGCAATATCCATATTCCAAAAGTAAAAGACTATAAGCAAAGAACCTATGAATGGTCAATTAACAAATAAAAATATTATTTTGCTTATACTCTGAGCCTCTCCAGTTATTTCAATTTCCAAGTAATTGGGAGGTTTCATAGTCTTTTTGTTTCACTTATTACTGTTTTGTCACATTATTTTCAACTACCATTGTGTGTAGGCAAGGTACTATAAGGGATCTAACATATCCCTTGAAGCATATAATATGTAGATTACAAATTAAATAATTTGAAAAGTAGAATGTTTTATTTGCTAGAAAACATAAGATATTGATATGATTTTGAATATTAATTTCATAAAATTAATAAGCAGAATGAGGAGAGGAAGATGAGTAATGAACAAACAAGAGGAAAAAAAAGAGATGGAGGAATGACAGATGAAAAAAGGAAAGGAAGTTATGCAGAGAAGAGTCATCCTACTGGCTGCCCTCTGGGGCACTATGAGGGGCCAACTTGTTTTCCTGTCCTTCAGACTCCTATTGCAGAGCCAGGAGACACCCCCGCAGGGAGCACAAGACATACCCATGAAAAGGACTCCTGACAAAGCAGTGCACATGGATTCAGCTGGGATTCCCCAGCAACCTTCCCACTCCACTGTCTTGTTTAAAATGAATAAAAAATATAAGCACAACAAGAAGGAGAAAAGCAGGAAAAGATAGGAGCCCTTCTGTGATGGTTAATTTTATGTGTCAACTTGACTGGGATAAGGGATACCCAGAGAGCTGGTAAAACATTATTTCTAGGTGTGTCTCTGCGGGTGTTTCTGGAAGAGATTAGGATGTGAGTTGGTAGACTGAGTAAAGATCACCCTCCCCAACGTGAGTGGTCATCATCCAATCCATCGAGGGCACGAATAGAACAAAAATGCAAGGGGCAATTCAACACTGTCTTCTTGAGCAGGGATTTCTATTTTCCCCAGACTTCGGCTCCCCTGGTTCTCAAGCCTCCAGGGTTGGACTGGAACAACTCCATTGGCTTTCTTGGGCCTCCAGCTTGCAGACAGCAGATCATGGGACTTCTCAGCCTCCATAATTGTGTGATCCAATCCCTCATAATAAATCTCTTTCTATACGTCTATATCCTATGGTTCCCTTTCTCTGGAGAACCATGACTAATTACCTTCCCATGTTAGCAAACACCAAGGATGCTTCTCTTAATACCTGTCTACTCAGGAATGGCAGCCAAAACCAGACACCTAGTTCCCTTAAGTAAATATAATTTTAGACTCAAGAAATCATACTAATTAAAAATGAACTAAGAAATTGTTTGATCCATTCTTTCTACTCAGAAGTTACTGAGATAAAAGTACTTGGGGGAAAAATCATTGCAAGGTTTCATATGGAAGAATACTTTTAAAAAATTAATCCTCCTACAACACATTAAAAAACACTACCTGAGGATTCTGGCAAGTGAACAAAAGCAGACACATTTGAGAGGGAAGTCTAAACTGTAGAAGTGATTGGCAGGGGATGAGTTCCAAACGTTTGCCACTTTGCCCTGAGGACAACTACCTGGTGGTGGTAGCAGCACTGGGCAGCTAATCTCCCATTTAAAAAAAAAAAAAACCATCACCTTAATGGTCAGAAGAACCCAGTGGAAGGAGCTCAGGGAAACCAGAGCCTCCAGACAGTGAAGGAAAACCCTGGAAAGGAGAGAGCCAGAGCAGGAGAACATCAAATTCTAAAAAAAAACTGCCCAAATTTCTGACAGACCCTGAAGCATGTTATCTGTGGAACAGACCAAAATTAATCTAAACTGTGAGATGAGCCACCACCTGCTGCACATGGAGGCTAAAACTCCAGTAGAAAAACTTTTTATCCTGTCAGGAGAAAGCAGGGCCCAAGGTAACAAAGGACACCAGAGAGTGAGAGAGGAACCCTGGAAAGAACAGGGCCAGAGGAGTGGAACCCAAAATTTTGTAGCAGTACTACACAAGTCCTTGGCTGAACAATGAACACATATGTGTAGGGCAGACCTAAGGCAGCCTGAAATGAGACCTGAGCCGTCACCTGCCACAGGCATGACAGAGTCTGCAGTTTGAGTCTGAGTTAAATGTCTACTTACAAAGGAAAAAAATCAACATACTTTGGAGCAAGATAACAGAAACCAAATTCTCATAACATTCAAAATGTTAAGGATATAATCTAAAATTACTACTCATAAAAAGGGCTAAGAAAATCTGATTCATTCTCAAAGAAAAAGATAACTAACAGATGCTGTACTAGGCAGGGTGTTCTATCTCTCTTTCTCTCTCTCTCTATATATATATGTATATATATGTCCAGAATTACCATAATGCCAAAACTTGACAAAGACTTTATCAAAAATACATACTTCAGACCATTATCATAACATTATTAATATAAATCCTTAATAAAATATTAGTAAGCTGAATTACTAGCAAATTAGTAACAAAATATTAGTAAGTTGAATCCAACAATATATATTTTTAAAAAGCATAATGTATTATGACTAAATAGAGTTTATTCCAGGAATGCAAGGTCAATTTACTATTTAAAAATCAATGGAATTCAACACAATTACAGAATTAAGTAGAAAAGTCTTATGATCATTTCAATAGATTCAGAAAAAGCATCTGACAAACTCCAATTTCCATTCATGATAATATCATTCTGCAAGCTAGGAAGAGGAGAGAACTTCATCAACCTAAATAAAAGACATCTACAGTAAACTTAGAACTCACATCATACTTAATGATGAAAGACTGAATTTTTCCCCTCTAAGATAAGACACAAGGTAAAGATGTCTCTAACTACATCTATTCAACACCATACTAAAAGTTGTATACATTGCAATAAAACAAGAAAAAGAAAGACATCAAGAAACAAAAGTGTCTCTATTTTCAGATGACATAATTATTTCCTTAGAAGACTAAGGAATCTACAAAACTATTAAAACTAATTATAGTCTCTAAATAAAAGAGTAATATTGTATTTTCCTATCAGGAGCAAACAATTCAAGTTTTTTAAAATTTCATATACAGTAAGCCAAAAATAAACCTCAGGAATAAATTTAAAAGACATGGAAGATATCATCACTGAAATCTATAGACTACTACTGAGAGAAATCTAAAAAACTTAAGTAAATTGAGACATTTGTGTATTGGATAATTAAATATTGTTAATTTGTAAGTTCTCTTCAAACTTATCTGTAGATTCAATGACATCACAATCAAGACTCCAGCAGTGTATTTTATAGAAATCAACAAACTTGAGTCTACAATTTCTATAGAAATGCAAATAACCTAGAGTATCATAAAGCAAATATAAAACACACACGCACAAAAAAAAGAAAGACATATACTGCCAGATTCCAAGAATTACTATAAACCTACAGTAATCAAGATAGCATGCATAGTATTGACACAGGAATAAATATATAGGCCAATAGTATAGAGAGTTCAGAAATCCACCCGTACATATTTGCTCAATTAAATTTCAACAAAGATGTCAAGCAAATTCAATGGGGAAAAGAAAGTATTAATATTTAAAACAAAAGGTGATAGAACTGGATATTTGCATAAAAATGAATATCCACTCTTACCTCACACCATATGCAAAAATTAACTTGAAATGGATCATAAACCTAAATGTAAAAGTAAAAACCATATATCTCCTAGATGAAAACATGGTAGAAAATACCTGCCACCCTGGGGTATGCATAATTTATAAGACACAAAAAGCACAAACCATAAAAGTAAAAAATTACAGTGGACTTTTCAAAATTAAAAACATTTGTTCTTCAAAGGACACAGTTAAGAAAGTAAAATTAAGAAAGTGAAAAGGCAATCCACAGCATGGCAGAAAATATTCACACATATGCATCTGACAAAGAAATGGTACCCAGAATATAGAAGTAACTCTTACAACTCAATAAGAAAAATCCATTTTAAAAAAAATAGGCAAAATATCTGAACAAACACTTCACAAGACAAATTATATAAATGGCCACCCTAGGCACATGAAAAGTTGTTCAACATCACTAGTCATCAGGGAAACATAAATTAAAACCACAATGAGATATCACTACATACCCATGAAAACGGCTAAAATTTTAAAAGATTGAACATACTAAGTTTTCCATGGATGTGAAGCAACTTAAAACTTTTATACACTGCAGGTGGAGATAAAAATTGGTAAAACTACTTTGGAAAACAGTTTTTGGAAGTTTTTTAGAAAGTTAAACATCAACCATTCCACCCATAAATATTGAAAATATGTGTTCACACAAAGACATATACAGTAATCCCCAAACAAGAAACAACCCAAATGTTCCTCAACAAAAGAACAGAAAAACTAAACTGTATCTACATAAAGAAGTTCTATTCAGCAATAAAAATCAACAAACTACTGATATATGCAGCAACATGAATGAATTTCAAAATCATTATGCTGAATGAAAGAAGTCAGACACAAAAGAGTAAATAGTTTTTAATTTGTATAAATTTATGAGGTACAAGTGTAATTTTATCACATGCATAGACTGTGTAGTGATGCAGGCTTTTAGGGTATCCATCACCCAAATAATGTACATTATACCCATTAAGTAATTTCTCATCATCCACCCTCCTCCCAAAAGAGTAAACATTATATGATTCCACTTACATAAAGTCCTATAAAATGCAAACTAACATACAGTCACAGAGAGCAGATCAGCAATTTCCTGAGCCTGGGGACAGAGGGAAAGGCAGATGCAAAAGGTCACGGGTAAGCTTTAAGGAGCAATAAAAATACTCTGTATCTTTATTGCATTGGTGGATTCATGATACATCCAACTGTCATGGAATTGTACAGGGATGCAGATTTTTGTACTTAAACTGTATCTCATCAAAGTTGTTGTTTTTTTTCTTTTTTTTTTTTCAGACAGAGTCTCACTCTGTCACCTGGGCTAGAGTATAGTGGCATCATCATGGCTCACTGCAACTCCAAACTCCTGGGCTCATCAGGTGCATGCCACCATGCCTGGCTAATTTTTTCTACTTTTAATAGAGACGGGGTCTCACTCTTGCTCAGGCTGGTACTGAACTTCTGACCTCAAAGCAATCCTCCTGCCTCAGCCTCCCAGAGTACTAGGATTACAGGCGTGAGACACTACACCCAACCTATTTTTTAAAAATCATCAGTGCCCACCGAAGGGTCCTTTTCTCTGTGGCATGATTAGCAGATTTTAGAACCAGACCTGTCTGGGTTCCAATGCTAATCAAATCTAATCTAACATGTATTGATAACCAAGAGCAGCTTATTTCATATCTGAGACCTAATGTCTACTTCTAAAATTAGGATAGTCATCTACTTTGCATTATAGTTGAAAAGAAAAAGTTATACTTGAGGGAATGTAATAGCATTTTGCAAATAGTAGCCCTCAGTATCAATGCGTAAGAATAATAACACAGAAATGTATTTTTGTCAAACTTTTAATTTCAAGTACATGGGTACTTAGAAATTATGAGTTGGCAGTGGAGAAAGTGACACCATGCACATGATGGAATGATGGTGAGGGTGTGCACACATGAATGGAATGGTATAGATCAGGAAATATGCAGTCCAGAAAAGGCAAATTCTGTCTGGCTAAAGACAATTTATTGTGCCTATACAACAGAGGCATGTATTATCTTGCTTATACCTCTCACTAACCCTACAAGGTGGATTACAGAAAAGAAAAGTGGGCTTTAGAGAGTTTGCATACAGCTGCTAAGGTAGGGTCAGGAGTGCAGGGACTCAAAGAGCACTTTCTGGCTACAGAAATGCAAGGAAGACAAAGGCAGCTCACCATCTTACACAAAATCATGGTACCTGCAAAAGCTATTAACCAAACTAAAACATAAATGTTTTATTTCCGTACCAAAATTACCCTAAATGAGTAACTTAAGTGGGTAGTAAGAAACCATAGTTAACAAGGGCTGCTAAATTAGCTTACACCTCTATTGGAGGAGAGAAGAAAGAAGTAATGGCGCAGCCTCACTCTCCCGGGATGGTGGAAAAGGGTCCATTTCCAGGAAGTGCAAGATAGAAAAGTGACACACAGGCAACTCAGGATCCCTAAAGGGAGCCTTAAGGACAAGACACTGTCAAGAGATTCTTGGGGACCTCTGAGAAATACGGAAAAACTGGCAAACTATCAATGATTAATCTCTCAAGGCAAATTCAGGGGGGGATAAACTGTCAAGGCCTACCATTCTCAGAATTATTCATTATGATATTTCCCAAACCTTTCATGAGATTCCCAAATAACTCCTAAACTATGATTTTACAGGACTTATGCAATGTATTTGTAATTTATATGCCTCCCCCTATTCCAAAAAAGGTGGCTTAGTTTGTGCTCAAAGTGTTCTGTTTAATTAACTAAAAGTGAATTTCTTCTTCTACTATGCAGTCTAGATTTCTGAGGTCTGGCTGGTCATCAACACTAGAACTCGAAAAAAGGTAACAATGGCTAGAATTCAGCTTCAATACAATACTAATAACCTCTCAATTTTTCACATTTCTCATCTATTAAATGAAACTCCTACCAAATTCAACATTTTTCCCCTTTGTACATTTCCCCCATTCTGAGAAGGAAATATTCTTTTTACAAGTCTTCCACCACCACCACCACCCCCTTTTTCTTTTTTGCTTTGAAATAGAAATTATGGCAGGTTTTTAAAAGATTTACCTGGAATATGTCTCTCTTCTTAGACTTAAACTTAATTTATCAATATTTCTCACATGATTTTTGAACGACCATGACAGTCTCTTAACTAATCTCCCCATCTCCTTCCTGGTCCACTTCCAATCCATCCTCCACACTGCTTCTAAAGTCAAATTGCTAACAGAGCAAAATTTGGGCAAGATATTCCTGTTTAAAACCCCTGGCAGTCTTCCCACTGCTCACCAGATAAAGTCCATATACTGGTGCTTACCTATCCTCTGGCCCCACCTCTACCCTCTGCTCCCCTGGACCACACAGTCCAGTCACGTGGAACTACTTGCAGCTCCTAGGCTATTTTTCACCTCCGTAACTGTTTACCTACTCTCTGCCTAGAAAGGCTAGTTCTCCATTGCTCTCTCCTTCCCCATTACCTCCTTGCTTCCTGAATTTCTACCCATCCTCCAAGATGAGCCCTCTGCCTCTCATCTTGCAAACTTGATCACTCAACTTCCTTTGGTGATGTACTCAAAGATTGTTTTCTGCAACTTCCTCTTGGAACTTTGGAATAAAGGTGGTTCTGTCAACATATTTATGTGAAATGTGATTTCCACACACAACTCATACTCCATATATTATCCATACATACTAACTTGCTCATCTGTCTGGCTATTTTATGTCCTTGGATCACTCCTTGATCTCCTCAACTTAACTGTAAGACATAGGAGAGAAGTAGCATATTCTAATGGGGGCAGAATGGCCATAAAACATTTAGTTCTGAAACAATTTTCCCAATGAATTTTGCTAATTGTAAATATAAGATAAATGGTATTGATTCTTTTAACAATGTTTATTAAACATCTACTATGTGCCAGGGACTGTGCAGGATTCTAGGGCACAACAGTGCACAAAATAATTTATAAACACAGATCATTTATAAAAACAAAGAACGTTTTAACTTGCAATAAAAGGTATACTAGAGACCATTGACTCTAATCTGCCCATTTTACAGTGGAGGAGTATCTTGTTCAAATTCACCCAGTTAGTTAGTAGCAATGGTAAGATCCAAAATATTTCTCATCTAATGTCTCTTTTTCCATCCTATTCCACCAGTTTGAAGGAATTTTTATTACTAAAATAGATTACTCACTATTTTAGTTTAAGATACTATATACATCTCGACAGTTTAAAATATTATTAATCTATATGTGAAAAGCAGCTTGACACTACATTTTCGGAAAGGAAAGCAGTGATATAAAACAAATGTAAAGGGAACGAAATAACAGAGACCCAGCAGTGGGAACTGAGCTTCATCTAAGTCAGCAGATGACATCTATTTGCACTCGTTAGCACTGCCTGGCATGTGCTACACCACCCCCTCGGGCAATTTACATTTTTTTAAAGCATGTATTTCTAAATTTAGGAAGTTAGGATAATCAGGGTGGAAAAGCCCATCTGTTTGACGTTCACTCCAGCTGCTGCAGATTCTGAAATGAAATTTGAGTATTTTCTTTTCTGTTTCATCTTACTCAGTCTGGAATATGAGGACACGACAGGAGCATAAAAGTAGCTAAGGGCAGGGTATCTGATAAGTATTTCATTTGGTGCATATAACACTCTCACTGTGCTTAAATAATCCTGCCACAATTCACAAGCATATACACTACTTATAGACATCTGTGTATACTCATGGTACATATATATTTTTCTTGGGTAACATTTTCTTGAGGTAGTGTGATAAAAACAGAAAGATCCTAGGAAGAGATGATGTTTGACCTTAAAGGGGATAAAAAATAGTTTGAACACAACAGAAAACTTAACTGAAATATTTCTCTGTTGTATTATTTCACTCATGTTACTGAAGAAAGCATTAACCTGAATTCTGGTTAATGTTTTCCAAACTTTGCCACTTACACTCTGTGTGGTTTTAAAAAGATCACTTTATCTCTGTAGGTTTTTTTTATTAATATTATATGACATGCAAGAAGAGAGGCAGGAGGGGGAAGGAGGGAAGAGTTGAGCATAGAAGAATAACCAGAAGACTGAAGGTATCTTCTGGATCTACAATTCTGGGACTGTCTGACAGCTACATAAATTTTCACAAGGAAGCCACCATAAATGGAAGAAATATTCTCCTTCTGGTTTGAAATTATCAACACCAAACCCAGAAGCAAATCAATAAATATCTACTTATATACCTTTTTCATGCATCTAGAAAGTATACAAATCATATACCTTTAAGCCAAATAAATACTTTTTAAATAAATACTAAAGCAACTCAGAAGTATTTTAAAAGTAAATACAATTCAAATAGAACAATTTTACATTTCTAAAGTACAAAAATGAGTTAAAAGAAAAAGATATTATCTAAGATGATGTTTATTACTGCTGAGAAACATCAAATGTAATTATTGATAAAGCCCCAAAAATAGAAATAAAAAGTGCCTCCAGACAAACATTTTCTGGGTCCATGAACCTTTCCTGAATACCTTCCCCGTGTAAGGCATATGGTATAAGCAATATTGAGCAATTAACTGTCTCAGACAAAATTATTAGTTTTTATTACTGCTCTTAGCAATAGGAAGTCATTTAATTAGAAATGAAAACAAAGCTTGTATAAGATCTAGCATGTTTAACACAACTAACTGCAAGGGTGTCAGAGACAGATGCCCAGTAACCATCACGACCCTGTCACTTCACTAAGGAATCTGTTATGTATCTGGAGGACACAAACAAAAATTGAACGGTTACAAAAGCTTTAAAAGGCATGTTTACCATGACTTAAGGACATTTATGCACTTAACATAATTTTTTTCTGTATCATGTTGTTCTTAACATATCTCTATTTCACAAGTAAATAAACATTTTAAGAAGCAGGAATTTGAAAAAATCTTAGTGCTATTTCATTTTTTACTGCCTTAGATCTGTTAGTCTTTAGTCTGTTTTTACCTCTGCTAAATCCCTAGTACCTAGAACAGAGCCTAGCATAAGCAGGCACCAAATAAATAGTGAATAAATGAATAAGTGTTAAAAAAAAAATAGTCTTACTATGTCAAGGGCTGAGGAAAAGGAAGAGTTAAACACTCTTATTCACTAAGAACCTGGTGCTTCTCTTCATCTAGCCCAGCCACGTAGTGGGGTAGGTGTTACCTGTCCCACTTTCCACATGAGGAAAAAGATTCAAGAATTGAACAATACTCTGACCAAAGAAGAGAATAAAATATGAGGCCACCCAGCCCACTCAGGTGAGCTGGAGCATGGGTGCAAAGCTCCTCCGAAAGAGAGAGGCAGGACATAAAAGAAAACCAGTCTGGGACTAGACCAGGCAGAAAGGCTAAGCTAGGAAGGTTAGTGGCCAGTGGGGAAGGGGGTGGGGGCAGGGGCGGGGGGCTGTAAACATGGAGGTTTGACTGGCTGGGCCAGAGCCAGGCAAGAAGCACAAAGGGTGTCACACTGGGCTTCTGGCTAGCTGGCCCGGGGAGGAAGGGAGACGTGGCAGCCGTCAGGAGTGAGGGTGTAGGGACCCTGGGAGCTCAGAAGCTGGGTAGCATGTGTCATGTGTTCAAAGGATCTCAAAGTAAGAACTGCCTAGAAATATGTCAATATAAGCAAATAATGGCATGAACATTAGTGACAACGATGATGGTCATTTATGGTAATTGGTTAGTCAAGCTGTCATTCTTAATCCTTTTTTAAATCATCTTTAGAAATCTAAAGGGAAAAGCCAATTTTTACCAGAAGGAAAAGAACATTGTAAATATAGAATTATTGACTATGCAGGAAAATGTTTAGAATGCTGAAGCAAATAGTTCAATGTGTACAGATTACATGCATAATAGAGCTTCAAATGAGTTACCATAGCTACCAAAAGATAATTAATTTTGAGGAAACAAAAGAAAAAGATATCATTAGGGGCAGTTTTCAAAGAGCTGAAATAATAAACGTGGCATTCAAATTTAACCGACGTTACTTCCTAATAGGAACTAGCAATGCTCCTCTAACTTGTTCCCGCTCTCCTCCCTCCCCAGTCCGGTGTGTCTGGCCCCCTCTGCACTAATCTAAATCTTACTCAGATCCCGCAAGACTCTTTTAGTTCCCACATGTTCCATAAAGTCTCTTTGAACTCCGGCTGCACTTCTAACATGAATTATGCAATTATTAATATTACTTATGATTTATGAAGTAAATATTTATTAAGCACTGGCTAAGAAAGGAAGAGGAGGGTTAAACAAATAGGTAAGTGCATAAATTACAGTAAACAGGTAAGGGCTAAAGTAGGAATAAAGTTATATGGACACAAGAAAAGCAGCAGCTAACTCTGAGGGAGATACCCATGCTGAATACTGAAGCATAAGCATTATTTTTCAGGCCCAGGAAAAAGGAGGAGGAGGAGGAGTTCAAGTTGAAATATAGTCATGCGTCACTTAATGACAGGGATACAGTCTGAGAAATGCAGTGTTAGGTGATTTTGTCATAGTGTGAATACCATACAGTGTACTTACACAAACCTAGATGGCATAGCCTGCTACATACCTACACTATATGGTATAAGCCTATTTATTGCTCCTAGACTGCAAACTCGTACAGCATGTTGCTGTAAGCAACTGTAACAGAATGGTAAGTATTAATATTTGTGTATCTAAACACAGAAAAGGTACAGTAAAAAAAAAGGTATTATCTTATAGGACCACCATCGTATGTGCAGTCCATCCTTGACCGAAACATCATTATGCAGGGCACGGCTATAACTGTATTTTCCTGTTCTGTTTCCTGAAGCAGGAAGATAGGTTTTGGAAACCAAAGGAATTGAGCCACATGGGCTTATTAAATCTTTCAGATCACCACTTTTCCTGTTTATGAAGTGAAAATAATGCCACATTGTGGTGAAAATTAATTGTATAATGCATACTGAAAGACTAGCACCAAGGAGCCATTCAAAAATGTTTCCTCCCTTCCCTCCTCTAAAATTATAAACTCAATGCAGGTAATAACCAAGTTTTATACCTCTTTCCTATTACCTGTAATGTGTAACACAGCTGCCAAGCACAATTTCTTGTTGACTGGTAATCTCTAAAACATATGAATATAATGATTTTTAATAATTCCTCTTTGAATTTGATAATATTCATTCATTTGATACAAATGAAAATAAAGTTTTTAATTCTCCATGGTTAGTGCCATATTACCCAACAGGCACACCAAACAAGTACGTAAGGTATCAGCAAGGCAAAGATACAGAAAGAGAGAGAGAGACAGAGACAGACAGAGGGATATAGTAAACCTCTGGAGGGTAAAAAACCCACAACAGTGTTTGACTTGCTTACCCTGACTTTACAGGTTAGTAATTCATTTTGAGTTTCACAGTGCTTAAGGCTCTAATGCTTTTCAATGTTTAGGGTTCTAAAGGTCTGTTATAAGACCTGCTCATAGCTCCTATAAATGCTTCCCAAATTCTTCTCCAGTTAGGCTCCAAAATGGAGACAAAACCACTGCAAAGTCAAATATAGCTTAAAAGAGAAAATGCAATCCACTTACTGATTAGCGAAGTCTGACACAGTATTGGGCACTTTACATATTACCTTACTTCATGTTCCAGGCACTTAACTCTGGGTACTGAAATTCATTCTTCTCTACAACTGAAGCATCGATTTCCTCACTTGGAAATAGGACTAGTACTCATCTATTTCATAGGCTTATTTTAAGTATTAATGAGTACATATACATACATATTAATAAAATGCCTAGGCATGGCGTATGGTAGGCACCCAACAATGACAGCTACGACCTCAATGGAAATCTGACATCCAGACTTGTGACACTAAAAACAGCAGAAATGTGTACAACTTAGGGAGGCAGGCAGAAGTGGTGGCGGCAGGAGAACTGAAGCTCGTCAGAGCTGGCACTGGAGGCAGGATGACTTGGCTTGCCACCCTTTGGCACATGTGTCCACAGCCTATTCAGCTCCAGTGTTCCAAGCTGTTTAACCACATTCAGTTCACTGTGGGCACCTCAGTAGCAGAAAGAGCCTGCCAAATCCAAGTATTTTAAAAAAGCACTCCAAGTGATCGAGTGAATAAAAAGACTTTTCTTGGAAGAAAAGATCATTTACTAAGATTCAATAAACCGCTATAGTATAGTTCTTGTACTTTCTTACACATTTGCTACCATGTTGGTATATCAGCTTAAGTTAAAAACCAGGACAGATCTCAAAATTGGTTCATCTGGCCAGATGAGGACCCTTGATTCTGTGGGATTAGCCATGCATATAAACCAAATTTTGTCAAAAGGATAGCAATAAGTAAAATTTACACTCCTTTGTTAATAATAAATAAGCACAGGCAAAGAAGCAGAGTCCATTTTCTCTCACACTGATCCAATCTTCCTACCACTTCTCACAGCTCACCCCCCACAATCCACCCCCATGTTAGACGGGTGACAGGTCAGGAGGATGAGTAG
The DNA here is from genome assembly GCF_020740605.2 of Lemur catta. Lineage (NCBI taxonomy): Eukaryota > Metazoa > Chordata > Mammalia > Primates > Lemuridae > Lemur > Lemur catta. Next base: position 225,909,726 of record NC_059128.1, on the reverse strand, counting down.
ATCAGAGTGAATTTAGTTATCTCAGGCCTATCCAATAATTTGTATAGCCTCTTTAAGTACCCTTGTAGATTTCTCTTTGGGATGGTTCAAATAAATGCTCAGTCTTTCAGACTTCCTTCCCTTGCCCTGCTTTACCACAAGACAGTATCATACCGAATGCTTCTGTTGTTATTATTGAATGGGAATAATAGTGGGCATGTACAGGTTCCCACCCTTGTTCTGTGGTCCTGGCCATTTGTCTTTGATTGTTTTAGACTAAATATGTGCATCCCCCACAAAATTCTTATGTTGCAACCTAATCCCCAGTGTGGTAGTATTTGAAGGTGGAGTCTTTGGGAGGTGATTAGGTCATGATGATGGAGCTCTCATAAACGGGATTAGTGCCCTTATAAAAGAGGCCCCAGAGAATTCCTTGTCCCTTCCACCATGTGAGGACACAGCAAGAAGATGGTTGTCTATGAACCAAGAAACAGGCTCCCACTAGACAATGAATCTGTGGGCACCCTGATCTTGGACAAGCCAGGCTCCAGAACTGTGAGATATACATTTCTGTTGTTTATTAGCCAGCCAATCTATGGTATTCTGTGACAGCAGCATACATGGAATAAGACACTGATCTTGAAATCCCTTCTTCATTCTAACCTGAGGCCTCTATCAGTCCCTCACCAGGATACACAGGCACTACTGGGTCTCTTACACTCTTCATGTAGGTACTGAGGAATCAGAAGCACTGCCACAGATTCTACCTGCTTTCTGCCACAGTCTCTGTTCCATAATTCTTGTATATGTTGAAAGTGGCCATCTACACAGCTTGCAGACCCCAAGAACCATACCACCTAGGAAAATCTAATGGCTTGGTCAAAAAAGAATGAGAATTGAGCAGGAAATAACACTTTATTCACACCATTAATATAACACATTATATCATAATGAGCTGAATTATGTTTGTCTTTCAGATTAAACCATGGAAGTTTAGTCTAACCCTGAGTACTGAACCCTACATCTTTCTCTCCCCAAATGCCTAAAGTATAATAAACCCTCAGATGTTTCTTTATCCTTAGAAACCACTGAATACATAAAAAACAAAGGTGTCATGATTTATTGGTTGGGATGAAGACCACACAGGCAGTACGTAAGGTTATTAAGCATCTGGCTACATCTTCTCCCACCTGATGTTTTAACTCTGACTTATTTGTACTCCTGTTTCTTCATATGATCCTGACAAAAAATATTTTTCAATTACTCCTTTTCTGATTCATTTAAATCTCCAAATTATAAATCAGTTACCATTCCCACTATAATTTTGCATGTAGTAAGTTCCTTAAGACCAGGTGCCATACTATTATAAATAATATAATAAAATAAACTCTGTAACCCACAGTGGCACATATAAAGTAGGTTCTCAATAGTTTGTTGGAAAATAAAAAATATATACTTTAAAAAGTTGATGAGACACTCTCCCCAGGAAAAAAAAGTCAAGTGCATATAACACTAAATTCGGCATAAAATTTCTGTGACCTCCCTAAATACTATCTTCGGACAGGTTAAAATCCCTTCTACAAAACAAACGTAGGTGGTGGTGTTATGATGTAATGGACTCAAAAACACAGAAGGCTATTTGTTATACAAATAAAATGATTATTTTAAAAGGTATTAATATATAATGGAAAAATTAAGATCATGAGATCGAGAACTTAACCTCAGTTCCAAATGTTGAGGATGATATTAACGAAGGAGAAGGAAATGCCAGTGATAAAGATGGTGGTGGCAATAAAGAAGGAGGAAAGATATAGACAAAAAAGGAGAGAAGAAAACATGGTATACATACCAGGAAATATTATTCAGCCATAAAAGGAATGAGGTTCTGATACATGCTACAACATAAATGAGCCTTGAGAACATTATGCTAAGTGAAATAAGCCAGACACAAAAGGACAAATATCACATGATTCCACTTATATGCAGTACCTAGAATAGGCAAATTCATAGTTATATAAAGTAGATCAGAAGTTACCAGGAGCTAGGGGAAGGCAGAAGTGGGAAGTTATTACTTAATGGTTATAGAGTTTCTGTCTGGGGTAATAAGAAAGTTTTGGAAATAGATACTGGTGATAGTTGTACAATACTGTGAATGTACTTAATGCCACTGAACTGTATACTTAAAAATAGTTAAAATGGTAAATTTTATGTTATGTACATTTTATCACAATTTTTAAAAATAATGTAATAAAAAAACACTGGATTGTATTCTTTAAAAGGGTAAATTATATAGTATGTGAATTGTATCTCAATAAAGTTGTTATAAAACTGGTAAAAGATTTAAGCAGACAGTTCATAAAAGAGGATACCTAAGTGGCCAATAAAAAGGGGAAAATGTGAGTGACTTCACTGGTAATCAGGAAAGTACAAAACACCTGCATACATGCACACACATACACAATGAGATACCATTATGCACCCAACAGAATGGCTAAAGTAAAATAGGCTGACAATTCCTAGCATTCACAAGGATATAGAGGAAACGGAACTCTCGCACACTGCTAGCAGGAGTAAACATCAGCACAAAGCACTTTGGCAAAATGGCAGTACCTACTAAAGTTGAATGTATGCAATTTGTTTCTTAAGTATATATCCAATAGAAATGCATTCTGATATGCATCAAAAAACATATGCAAGAATGTTCACTGCAGCATTATTCATTAGAGGTCAAAACTAGAAACAACTCAAAAGCCTATCAGCAGTGGGATAGACAAATGGATATCATGGTGTATGCATACAATGAAGGGCTGGCTATACAGCAATGAAGATGAAGCAACTACAGTTACATGAAACCATGTGAATAAATCACATAAACAATCTTGAATTTAAAAAGCTAGACACAAAATAAAATGTTTAGTGAATATGAATTATCCTGTCTTATATAAATGTCCAAAACATGCAAACTAATTTCTGATGTTAGAAGTCATAGAGTGATTACCTTTGAGGAGCAGGGAATGGGAGAGGAGTTGAAAGGGTCACTTGGGGGCAACTGTGTGCTGGTGAGGCTGTTTTGGGATCTAGATAATGGTTACACAGGTATAGTCACTTACAATAATTTGTCAAGTAGTACTCTTAAGATTTCTATGCTTATTTTTTGTGCATATTACACTTTAAGAAAATTTTAGCCCCTGTCACTATTGCCTTTTCTAGTAAATATACCAACTTTGAAACACAACATAATCAAAGAAACAACCAACTATATATACGTCAATGTTCTTCAGTAGAATGAACTGAGTATAAATTATAGAAAGGCACCAGGAACATGTCAGACAATAGTATGAGGCTAACATAAACTTAGTTCACATAAAGGAAAAGGCTGAAAAACTGTATTAACCTTTTCAAAATTGGAACACAAATGAAATGTACATTCAATCCATGACATGAAATAATCTATATTTTTAATCCTTTTTTGAGAATAAGAAATATCTATGCTTTAGTAAAAATTTTAAAATGCATACAAATATCTCAATTTCAGGTAAAGAATTTCAACTTTTTGCCTCTAAAATGAGAGAACTGGATGATCTCTTACACGTAATGCAAGACAACAGGCTGCTAAAAAGCAAAGATCTAAAATTCATTCATTTACTCAATAAATTAAGCACCACGTACATAGCATAAAGTGCTCATCCAGTGGAGCTTGCTAGAAAGTGTAAGACAACAGGCACAGCAGTTTGGGGATGGGTACCAAAGGAGCAGCATAAACTGTAAGTGCTTAGGAAGCAGTCTCAGAGGCACATACTTGAACTTGGCCTAGAAAGGTAGGTAGTACAGATATCAAGATTACAGGGTGAAGTATTTTAGAACAACCAGAAGTGGAAGGGAAATGAAAGCAATAAAGCTGAAGAGGCAGGTATGACCAGTGTTCCCAGAAGGGCAATGGAAACATGCTGGGTGGGGAATAAGTGGAATGCTATAAAGGAAACTGAAGGACACTCTAAAAACTTTGGAACTTGTCCTTTAAGATTTGGGAAGTTTGTTGTTATTGCTTTTGTGTAAGGAAGGGAGGAATATAATGAAAGCAGTGTCTGACAGAAAACCAACTGGGCAGAAAGTAAACAATGAATCAAAGAGAAGGACAAAGTAAAGACCAGGAGAAAATTGTTGGAATAATGTAAACTTAAAATGATAGAGAAATAAAACAAGAAGGTAGTGAGAAAAGAAAGGATAGTAAGAAGATCCCTAGGAAGAAAGATTTCAAAGATTTGATGGTTTTCAGATGTGAAAAAAATAAACTATGTTTGCCCACAAATGGGCCATTGGAATCATGCACTTGTACAGTATGGTGCTGCCATGATCAACACGGTCCCCAAAGTCCTGACAATATCAGAAGTGTGTGCTCCATACAAAATCAGTCTGCCTGAGATTTATAATACACACATGCCCCAAATATGAAAACTGCCACATATAAAATTAGAAAAATATGTGTGTATTCACCTAATTAACACATACAAAGAAGAAAAAGTAAAGGTTTTGTGAAGTTTAAGCATGGAAAAGCTGAATTAGTTCACGTGCCTCCGTTGGGATAAATACAATGGAAGGACTGTGGGAAAGGGCTCCACTACTCCCAACTCCAATCAAGAGAAAGCTGGCATGCCAACTTCCACTATGTCAAGAGAATCTGAGCGGAGAACTCAAAAGGAAGTGCTGAAGATTGCAAATTATTTTTGTGTTCATGGTCTTCATCATCATCAGTTTATAGAATATTTGTTAGACACTGAAAGAGTAAGCAGATTTGATTTATTTTAATGCAGGCAGATGGCTTGGTCATGGAAATCGTGAAGAGATTTGCTGAGCGGCTTCATCAGATCAAGGACATTATGGAATTAAAGGGCTCTAAGAGACCTTACTGGTCCAGCTCCCTGTGGCTCACGACATTATACTTTCTTATTAATGAGAAAGACAACTCAACCCCCTGAACTGGAAACAAGTGATGTGGGGGTGGAGGGGAGGGAAGGGGACAGCAAGAGCACAACTAATTTGTTCACAGAAGTGCAAATGTTAAGATTGACACTGGAAATGTAGACTCATCAACAGGCAACTAAAACATGTCTTGTTCTGAGGACAATGAAATCATGAATTAGAAAGAATTAAAAGTTACAATTCCAGAAAATATTTTCATGAAAATGAATCATGCTTAAGTTTCTTTAACTATTTTAGAGCACAAAACTCAAAACCATCTCTTATCAGTGTGGCTTAGTTTCAGGAAAAATTTGATGATCTAAAAACAGATTCTACTTACCAAGATAACATAGTAGGCAGTGAATTTATGAATCTCAGAGTTATTTTAGTTCTGCCAATGTGACTGTGTCCATTTTAGATACCACCTGGCTTTGTATAAAAACATCTTCTTTCATGAAAATGCAGAGAAAGAACAGCTGAGAAACACTATGAACGATATAATCAATTACATAAAATCAGAATTAAGATATGTCCTAACCACATTCCTCCAAAGCTTTCAGTTTAAGTACTGCCATTTCCCTGCCTAAAACTTGCTGTTTTTTAAAAGCTTACAGGCTTTTCACTTTTAATCAGTAACAGCACTAGTAAAGTGTCTATATTTATCACGTAACCTAGTACAGATAAAATTTAAACACCTATGCTTGGCTTAGACAAAGAAAAATCATTATTATAGAATAGCAAAAAAAGCTCATAAAAATCAAGTCAAAAGACCAGAGTACAGTGATTGTGGTAAAAAGAAGATATTTGTCATATTTATAGCCTGATTTGAACTGACCTTCTCCTGATACATACAAGATGTGTTTATGACATAAAAGATTTAAGAGAAAAAAAGAGGTACATACATAGCCTAAGCCAAAGTGAGCAAAAATCAATTTTAAAATAAAATTTAAAAATAAAATTATATTTAAACCACTTTTTATAATCTTTCTACAACAGATGGAGGTGGTTTTAATTCCAAGAATAGACATTACCACAATTTTGTATTATATTGGTAGGAGGAGGGAGAAAGGAAAGTCAATTAACTATTTTAGGGAAAGTTTTATAAACATGTTAAAACCAGCCATATACAAGCTTATCTTATTACCAATATTCTCAATAATGGAAATCACGTCAAAGAACCACAAGATTACAGAACTGGAAAAGAAAAGAAGATTACCTAATCTAACTTCCTCATTCTGCAAATGAAAGCAGGCCAGGAGGATCATATGATATGTTCCAGGTCACACCTCCAGTGGCAGGTACACCCTGGATTAAACTCATCTGACTTATTTGGGACTTATCAATCCTTCTAACAATAACTGCCACTAACTAAGCATCTGCTGTATGCCAGGCACTATGCTAGACACTTTAGAGATAGTGGATTTCATTTTATTTAGTACTTCTCACAATACAAAAGGGTATCTCCACTTTACAAGATAAACTCAAACTCAGGACATTAAGTAACATTCCCAAAATCACAAGGCACAGAAATGTAAGTCAGGAATTCAAACCCAATATGTCTGACTATATAATGCCCATGAACTTATACACAATACTACTGTCTCTCACAAAATGTTAAATGTGTACATTCAAACAATTCCACTGTGGGCAGGCTAGACTACAGTAATACCTATAAAAATGTATATCTTATGTGTACAAAGAGGCTCACTACAAGATCATGAATATGGAAAAATCAGAGACAACATAAATATGCAACAATGGGGAAACAGCTAAATAAAATCATTGCTATGAAAATACTAAACTGCTGTTTAGAAGAATGAGGTATATCCATGTAACAGATGTGGTGAAATGCCCATATTAAATTGTTATTTTTTTTCCTTTTTTTTTTAATTCTTATTTCAGCATATTGTGGGGGTACAAAAGTTTACGTTACGTATATTGCCCTTGCCCCCCTCACCCCCCCGAGTCAGAGCTTCAAATGTGTCCATCCCTTAGACTGTGAATCAGACTCATTATATATGTATACACCCATCCCCTCCCCCACCCACATCTGCCCGACACCAGCTCACTGTCATTCCTTAATGTGCTCTTAGGTGATGATCAGTGAAACCAATTTGATGGTGAGTACATGTGGTGCTTATTTTTCCATTCTTGGGATACTTCACTTAGTAGAATGGGTTCCAACTCTTTCCAGGAAAATACAAGAGGTGTTACATCACCATTGTTTCTTATAGCTGAGTAGTACTCCCTGATATGTGTGTGTGTGTGTGTGTGTGTGTGTGTGTGTATATATTACTACATTTTATTAATCCACTCATGTATTGATGGGCACTTGGGTTGTTGCCACATCTTCACAATTGTGAATTGTGCTGCTATAAACATTCAGGTGCAGATATCTTTGTTACAGAATGTCTTTTGTTCTTTGGGGTAGACGCCTAATAATGGGATTGCTGTATCAAATGGTAGGTCTACTTGTATCTGTTTAAGGTATCTCCATATTGCTTTCCACAGAGGGTGCACTAGTTTGCAGTCCCACCAGTGTATGAGTGTTCCTGTCTCTCCGCATCCACACCAACATTTGTTGTTATGGGATTTTTTGATAAAGTCCATTCTCACTGGAGTTAAGTGATAGCTCACTGTGGTTTTGATTTGCATTTCCCTGATGATTACAGATGTTGAGCATTTTTTTGTATGTTTTTTGGCCATTCTTCTGTCTTCTTTTGAAAAAAGACTTCAAACTATACTACAAGGCTGTGGTTATTAAAACAGCTTGGTATTGGCACAAGAACAGGGACACAGACCAGTGGAACAGAATCGAGAATCCAGATATAAAACCATCCTCATATAGCCATCTAATCTTTGACAAAGCAGACAAATGCATACTCTGGGGAAAAGAATCCTTATTCAATAAATGGTGCTGGGAAAACTGGATAGCCACAAGTAGAAGACTGAAACAGGACCCACATCTTTCACCTCTCACAAAAATCAAATCACGGTGGATAACAGACTTAAATCTTAGGAGTGAAACTATTAGAATTCTAGAAGAAAATGTGGGAAAGACTCTTATAGACATTGGCCTAGGCAAAGAATTTATGAAGAAGACCCCAAAGACAATCACAGCAACAATAAAAATAAATAAATGGGACCTGATTAAATTAAAAAGCTTCTGCACAGTCAATAGACAACCTACAGAATGGGAAAAAATTTTCACATGCTACACATCCGATAAAGGACTGAAAACTAGAATCTATTTAGAACTCAGGAAAATCAGCAAGAAAAAATCAAACAACCCTATCAAAAAGTGAGCAAAGGACATGAACAGAAATTGTTATGTTTTAAAAATAGACTGTAGAACATTATTAATGGCATAATTTGTTTTTTTTAAAAAAATACAGGCTTTGTTTGTGATTAGAAAAAGTCTGGAGCAATCAACAGCAAAGCCATAATATTTGGTTGGTGGGGGTGGAATGTGAGTCACTTCTTATACAATCCTTCATTATTTGAGTTTTTATATCTAGAATGTTACTTCTGAGATTTAAAAAAATATATAACACCAAAATAAAAAATTTTAAATGAGTTCACTATTTAAAAATATACATGCATATTCCATTTAATGTCATCCCATATAGTACAGATTAATTGTATACCATTTGTCTCTAAAACAATTAAAAAAAAAAGAATCTAACATTCCATTATAGTAGACCAGCATTTCAAATATAGTCCATGGACTGATGGGGGTCTCCAAGACCCTTTTGGAAAATCTATGGGGTAAAAACTACTTTTCTTAATAATAAAGTGTTATTTGCTTTTCTCCTTGGGTTGACATTTGCATTGATGGTACAGATGCAGTGGTGGGTGAGATTGCTGATGCCTTACCACACATCAAGGCCTTGCCACTAGACTAAACTAGTAGTCATTATAATCTTAAGCATCATGCACTCACGGCTAAAAAAGAAAATTCAGTTTAACTAAAGAATGTCTTTAGTTAAACAATAAAGCATTGTTTAACTATGTACAACTAAAACAGTTGTTAATAAACATTAAAATAATTTTATTAAATCTTGACCTTTTATAATATTCTGAGTGACAAAATGGGTAGTATGAAACATAAATCACTATACTATATACCAAAGTAAATTGAGTATCCCAAGGTAAAGCACTGGTGCAAATGTTTGAGCTCAAGGCTCAAAGAACTCATCACTTTCCTTCATGGAATCAGCATGCTTACTTGAAGAACAACTCACAAATGGACTACGGTTATTCAAACTTATGTGTTTAGCAGACATCTTCTCAAAACTGAACAAATGAGACTACTACTTCAAAGGAAATAACTGACAGTTGTTTGCTACCAATGGTAAAATTCAATCAAATCCTAAAATTTTGAAAAAGTTGTATCTGACATTGTGAGCTTAATAGCTTCACAATACTTAAAGACTGTTCAGATGAGATCAGTGGTGATATTAATAAATGTTATTTTTATATAGTATACAATGTAATATATCAACATTTTTAAGATCTGCATTAACATAGGAAACTACTATTTTCCAGTGATCAATGCACAACATAATGCTACAAAAAATCATGCATGAATAAAAGATCCATTCAAAGTGTAAGATAAATCAATGGATTTTAATATAACAAGTAAGAAGTGTTTACAGGTAATAGTTTCCGATTCCACACTGCAACCAATCTTTAAGAAACTACCATATATCATGTTTTGGTAGAATATCAAAGAAGAATATCCAAAATTATTTGAAAATGCTATCAAAATACTACATATCTATACTACCAGACAGTCTTCACATATTTCGACAAAACCGAGACAACATATCACAATAAATGGGATGCAAAAGCAGATATGAAAATCCAGCTTTCTTCTAATGGTCCAAACATTAAACAGATTTCCAAAAATGTAAAACAGTACCACTCTTCTCACTAATATCATTTGGTCTGGAAAAAAATTGTTACTTGTCATAAAAATACATTATGTCAACATGTAATGTATGTCTTATTATTTTTAAATGGATTAATAAATATCTTTAAATCTTCTCACTTTTAATTTCTTAATGGTAAATATCAATAGCCATAATCCACATGAACAAAAGCTCCTGCAGTCCTCAATAATCTTTAAGCCCAGAAAGTTTGAGAATCTTTGCAGTACACTGTTAACACATTTTTCCCATGTTCAACATACTATCTTAAGTCTTGGCCACCAAGAGCTAGTCTGGCAATCTATGTGTTTACACAGGGACAATACACATAAGTGAAATGCACCGTAAGGTTTCTTAACTAATGAAAGCCTTAAATGCTAGCCTGGTTTGAACATGCTCTGCAAGGAGTGATGTTTACTATACCGCAACCTCTGTTTTTGCCATGTATTTTGTGTTCTGGCAAGTGATCTTGACCCATGGGGGCTGACAGAAGTTCAATTACTGATGGACCTGGCCCAAAGAAACAAAGATTAAGTACTATGATTGATGTTTGCTGTGTGCTGTTACTTAAGCCTTCCTGAAGCACATGGTTGAGGATTCCTTTATGATTAGTAGACAACTTATGAAATTTTGAAAGACAGAATAAACATAACTGCAGACTGAGAGGATGGTCCATAAGGGTATGAATCATAGCTGGGATAAACTATGAATGGGAATATGTAAACTTCAGGAGAAGAGAAGAGAATGGCAGGGGTAGACAACTGCCAACCTCCACTGGGAGAAGGTTATAATGCCCCCCACATGGGGCTGATGTAGTTAATGCTCACAGAAGCATCTCCAGTATTTTACATGCAGTGATATTGGGAGAGGGAGGGAGGTCTTAGACTATAAGTGATGTTATCTTAACTAATTGTCTCTGTTCTTGGGATACCAGTTCTAACATACAGGTGCTCAGGACTAAGAATACCAGACATGGAAATGGGAAACTTCAAGGTTCTAACAGAATTGCCAAAAGTCATCATTCTTTACTATATGGGGCAAAAAAATCCTTCAGTATTCCTTAAGAAAAAACATTGTAAAAATGGACAAGTTTCAATTTTCAAAAGTCTCTAGAAGCCCTGCAATTTTAAATAAACTTCCAAAGAAATCAAAGAATTTGAAAAGAAACTATGCAAATTGATCTCTATCACCTGTTCCACAAAATATACACCAAGGTTTAAAGAATAGTTGAAGCTGACACAGTCACACCAAATCCCTAAGAAAATTTAACAAAAATTCTAGTTTTCTCTAAAAAAGAAAAAACATTCTTTTCAAGTACTCTACGCACACAGGAATACCACCTATATTAGTAAATATTCATTCATAAGTATCTATTGAGCATTACTGTGTGCCAGGCATGGTATTATTTTTAGGGAAAAACGTACGTACACACACACACACACACACACACACTCTCTCTCTCTCTCTCAGGGGAAGGGGAGGGGAAAGAGGGAAGGGGAGACAAAAGAGAAGAGGGAGAAGGAGAGAATTATAAAATTAATTTCATGGCACTGTCTAGGGGATGGACACACTTGAAGCTCTGATTCGTCGGGGGGGGGGGGGGGGGCGGGGAGGCAAGGGCAATATACGTAACCTAAACTTTTGTATCCTCATAAAATGCTGAAATAAAAAAAAAAACTTCATGAAACAAGGGGAAAATAACAACATATAATTATATCCACACTCCCACATACCCCCAACCAATGTCCAGCTTCTATGGTGATTTCTGGGTCTGCCTGATTGGCTCCAGGGTTTTTTTTTTAATTATCAATTCTTGAAATGGGTGGAGCTGAATAACTGGAAGAAGCTAGGAATGACTAGATATATTACCTTAGGAGAACCTGATGCTACTAGCAAAAGAACCTACCAACCTCCAGAATGAAAGGAGAGGATGAAAGAAGAAAGAAATCAACATTAATGAGAATACAGGAGAGAAAGATTTTACAGGAGCAACTGATGTTAACAATGAGACTTTGGGAAAAGGGAGGTTAAAGGAGTTCTCTAAATTAGGACATTGTTATATTTCCGCTGTTGTGACCTTCAACAGACTTAGGCAAAAGATTTAAATTTCTTGTCAATTTTTTAAAAATATTGAATGGATCAGTCCTGTAAGACTGGCCCAGAAGTGGCCCCATTGCATTAGAGTAACGATCACAAGGTCACATTGTACTATTAGATATTTGTTACCTTCAGTGATAAAAGAAATTGACTTTCCAATCCCACAAACCTATTATACTTTAACCACCTACCCCGATCCTAAACCCCTACCATTAAAAGCTGCTAACATTAACCCAATTCTCTGAAGATTCTTCCAAAGAACTCTGTGTGGTACAAGAATTTCCTGAACTCAATACTGCTAGATCTCAACTTCTTCACCAGCAATGCTTTTCTAAACAAAAATGTGCCTTTAATTCTATCGTTTTTTATCTCTTTCAAGATTAAAAAAGTTAACTACTAAATGAAGTAGACTTTTCAAAAGAATTTTTAATTGAATAGACTTTATTCACGCTGGCAAATCTGTATTGGTTTAATCCAATTCTATGAACAAAGAAATTTTTGTGATATTTATTAAAATAGGATTCTTTCTATATTAGGCACAGGCACACCGTATATTAATAGCACCTATACAGTATCTGATAAAGGCAATGATGAACTAGTAGCAGATCAATGGCTGAGTCTATCACTTAAAAACTTAGGAAACAATTAAATTTTCTCTCTGGCTTTCACATTTCTATAATTCAACTCATTACGATGCAAACTACAACTATAGTCTCTTTCTCAAGTGGTAGGAAAACAGGTACACAGGAAATCAATTACCCAAATTTTAACAGAAAGAAAAAACTCCTTCTACAGTGTAGTAAGATAGGCTTAACTAATAAGTAAACTAATTAACTTTCTACTTTTAAGACCAAACTCAGCTCAAATCAGATGGCTTTTTGAATACCACCCAAGAACTGACAACCTCTCTTAAGCCAGTTGCTACAAAGTATGATCAAGAGAGGATTTCAGATCTTCCAGATGGTCTGGGGGCTGCACTCAAAATGCAAGGATCAGAGGCATTAGTGCCAGTGAGTCCTTGTCAAACAAAAGAGGAGAAAGCTGAGATGACTGTGTTCACCTGAAGTGACTGACTACTGGGAATTCAGCAATCCTATCTCAAACTGCCTAAAATATTTAAGGGTTGAGAGAGTATACATAAATTGTTGTTAAACTGGATAACAACAGATTTAAAATCTCTGTGCTAAATAAACTAGTTATAGATGAAAATTTTAGTGGGAAGGCCACAATTTACCCAACTTTCTCCCAACTCAAAAAGTACTGCCAGTCCCTTGTTTTGTATTACTCATAGCAACTAAAGAATCTTGTGCACTAGCACATCACCCTGTTTGACACTAAATCACATGGCTTAAGTATGAAGATTCAAATGAGGATTTTCATTATAAATGTTTCCACTATCAAAGTGTGAAAACACATTTGAAAATGTGCCATATATTGTTACTGGAGGGGAAAGAGCCAAAACAAGTACCTTTACCCATTGCATCATTACCTTGGGTCTGACAACAGTTCTAAGCATAACATTTTAAAAGTTCTTGGTGATTTAATATTTAAGTTGCTTCCTGAGTAGTCCATGTTAAATACACAGTGTATTAAACCTAACTTCTCCAAAATGTTCATCCAATAGCTGTCACCTTTCATGTAGGTCAACCTATAGATTTTTACTAAAAAGTGAATCCTTCCAAAACAGTTACATAATTAAATTAGAGCTGAGAAACTAAAATTTACAATAAATTTTTCATAATGCTAACATTTAAAAGATTCATGACATTTTTTTTCATTTTTATTTCATTTTATGTGATTTTTTTATATACACATTTTCTCAAATTCTGGAGAGTATCTACTATTTTAGGAATCACAAGTACAAGAAACACTTTAGATATATTTAACCCATTGGTAGAACTATTAATATACCGAAGTCAACTTTTCAATTAAAATTCCCTTTGAAATTACTCCAACAAAAATAACAGAAATTTCTTGACATTCATTTTCCTTCATTTAGTTAAATGACCCTCTGTTTCCACTTTTAGTGTATAATTTCATCGTAGTGATCACTGCTATGATTATTTATCCAGCATCCATTTCCCCTCCCCCTTTGTAAAGAAAGCAACTTTGTTCAGATATCCACTCCTACTGTCATCCCACACTGGAAGTTCTAGGGATAGAACATAATTCATTCCAACCAACTTTGCCATTGACTGGTTCAAGAACTCAATTCACTCAAGGCATTGTATTCTCCTGGAGACCAGTACGTTAGCACAAATAGGCACTCTAGCTGTTCATCTTCTTTCCCTCCCCACCATAAGGAAACTGAACATCAGTAGCTTTTCCATGGCCGACCAAAGAAAGCCCAAACTCAGCATTAAAGGTTCTCTACTAATCTTGCCTCCAACTACATGTTTAGCCCTTTCTCCTTTGCACACATTTCCTACTCTAGCAGCTAGAAGCTTGGTCTTTCAAAAGTATGCCCCTGCACTTTCACTTGGTGTCTTCCTCCAGGGTGTTGCTTTGGCTAGGAAAGCCCAACCACTCCCATCTCAGCCAATTCAAATGCTATTCATTCAGCATCCAGATAAAGAGTAAACTTTTCCAAGAAGTCTTCCTTGAAACTGCCATTAACAAATGTAAGTCATCATACATTCCTTGTACCATAAATTATTTGTGCATGCTTACAGCCTGTTTTAAAACTGCAAACTCTTTAAAGGCTGCAGATAAACTCATATGCATCTTCGCATTCCACCATCATCTTTTCCCAGATACCCAAACGCACAGAGTGGTAGCTCTGTAAATACTTAAACAAATGAACACATTTTTTTGAGGATGAAAAATGCCTCTACAGAATAGATTATCACAAAGACTGAAATGTCCTTGGAAGTCTTTAAAAACATCCTCGTATGACTTAGGAATAGTTCTGCTGAAGGAAAAGGAACAAATCAGATGACCTTGTAAAGCTGATTCTGCGAATTACATCAACTCTAAAAGCATTGCCTAATAATTCAAAAACAAACTATACACAAATGCTATTTACAAAAAGAAACTAGCATTTACTGTAATATGCAAAGTTTAACAAATTTTTCTATACAAAATTTGGCTGTTCTTACAATATTTATGATATTTTCAATTACATCCAAGGATTGCATAAAAAGCTCATTTACTCTTATTTCATACTTGAAAGAAGTAGGACAGACATAAACACTGGTCATCTCAAGCTGGTAACAGAACAAAATTAATTTAGAAGCACAAGTTCATAAATTGTACATAATGATGTCACTTTTTATTATCTGCACATCATCACTAAAAATATAACTATTGAATTCCAGGAATTACCTAATTTCAATGATTATACTTTCACTAGCTTCTATGGAAAAGATACACAAAAACTTTTTGTATTCTTTTCTCCCCTACTATACGTATCTGTACAATTAAAGTTGGCTAAAACTAGGTTACTTCAAGATCTACAAGAATATTATCCATTCAAATAAGGCCATAAAATGACTGGAAATACAGTGGTGTCTCCAGAAAGAAACAGGGTTAACCATGATATTTCATAAATCATTGAACCTGCTTTTTAAATGAAACCCTTCAGAATAAATCTCAGTAAACCTCAGCAATCAATTAAATGGGACAAAAGAACTTGATTCCACAGGACAATGCACGCACAAAAACAAAGGGCATTGTGCAAGACGAAAATCAGGTTCTAATATATGATGGCTATTCACAGAAAATAAAATGTACTCAAGATTAGACGGTAGAAAATTAAATTTAAATAAATAGATGTTTTTAAAACCGTTAACAAGAAAATAAAAGACGTTTATTTCTTTTGTTCTAATTTTGCTATATTCTATGTATTTCTGGGGCCAACTTAAATCCTCCGGGAATGACGCTAAAGTACAAATAAATCCTAGTTTTCGAATGTAGTATAGCACGCTACACAGTTATTTTTAAAATAAGATCATTTTCAAACTCTGTGTATGCTTCGTAAAGGTTATGGTAAAGCTACAATTTAAAGTTTCCCGAATCATTTTAAAAGCATCTCCGGTTTTCCTGGAGCCGCCTCGTAACGGAAACTGATTCTAAACAGTTTCTAACTGGACCAGCAAGTAAGGGAATTCGTTATCCAGAAAGAATCCTGCATTCCCCAGGCACCCAGCGGGGAGGAGTCACAGGCGCTGTCCAGGATCGCAGATAACGGGTTTAATTACCTGTCCGATCCGAGAACACCTGAGCCGCGCGGGCAGGTGGGCACCTGCGCCTCGGCCCCCAGCAACGGACACGGCCCCTGAGAAAGTTGGGCTCTCCCCGTTAGGCAAAGGCACGAAGGGGGCTGGCGATTCCCAGACAGCTTCGCCCCGGTCCGCCGGCCCAGCCTGCCCCCCACCCCCCTCCCGTAGCGAAGGGCTCGGGCTACTCACTGTGCAGGGAGAGGAGCAGCAAAGGCGCCAGAGGGGGGCCCGGAGAAGTCATCCCGGGGCCGCAGGGAGCGCGCTCGCCGCCCGCCGGGCTCCTCGTCGCGGCGGGAGAGGCGCGGGCCCGGCTCTCGGTGCTCTCGGGGCAGCCTGGTCCTCCCAGACCCGTCGCCTGCCCGCTGGCCGCCGGGCGGAGCTGGGACGGTCGGACGGACAGGCGAGCCAAGTGCAGCTCCCGCGCCGCCCGGCTCCGCGGAGGCTGAGCCGCGACCGGAGGCGTCCCGGGCTCGCCTGCCGCGCCCAGCAGCGCCACGGCCGCCTCGCGCTGCCCCAGGACCCGCCGGCCCCTCGCGGCGCCCGGGGAGCCACTCCCCCCAACTCACGCCCCGCAACTCCGGCTGCAGCCCGGCTCCTCGCCGCGCCGCCCACTCGCCCCGCTCGGTCTCCAGGGCAACCGCGGCTCCAGCGCGACGCCTGGCGGCCCACCCGCGGAGCCGAGCGCGGCGCGCAGCTGGCGCGGCCCCGGCCACCTGTGCGCGGTGCCGCCGGCTCCCCCGCACGCCTCCACCCGCGCGGGGAACCCGGGAGGCTGACGCCCGCCCCGCCGGGAGCCAGGGCCCTCCCCTGCTCTCCGCCACGGCGCGGACAGGTGGTGTCAGCCCGATCCGTCCCCGAAGAGCTCTAGGAATGACTTTGACAAGACTTCCTCCCTCTGAACCAGCAAGAGTCTTTACTGTTGCAGATAATTTCTATTTGGTCATTTCACTTTCAGATCCTCTCTTCTGAAACCTAAATAATCTGAAAGAACCTCACTGTGACAAAATTAGGAATCGATGAGGTTTGGCTTATTCTATAGCTCTTTTGTGCTTTTTCCTGCAGGGTACCCTTTCCCTTTTATTCCTTGAGAAGTGCATAGGACTGCAGGGAGTACCCTACTCCTCACTCCTCACTCGTACCAAAGAGACTGCCATCTTCTCTCGTCCCTTTTAGTAAATCTTATGTCAAGTTCTAATATTTTAAATTTTCCGTTTTAAACATTACCCACTTTCTTGAACTAATTTCAAGTATTTATTACCTAGTGGGGAGGTGCTTTTATTGTGGTGGTAGTGGTGATTATACTTTTAGCTGGATTTTTAATTTTTGTTTGTTGTTTGTTTGTTTTGGCTGGATTGAGAGAAAGACCTTCATAACATCTGAAATTGTTTTACTTAAATATCTACCTGCATCTTTCCTCATAAAATCTAATCTTTAGTCCTTTTCCATGCAGATCTCTGTTCTGCATGGACAGAAAGTGACAGCCCATAGTCACTTTCTGCTTCAGCCTCCAAACTGAGACTTCTAAATTTGAGGACATACCTGCCCAGGGAATGCCAGACCATCTGGGGCAACTTTCTACAGCAGCATAGATTAGGATTCTTAGGAGCCATTCAGAAATTCTGAGCCTTCATTCAGCAGATACAGTCCTCCCAGGGCAACTCAGAAACAAAAATATTATGTGCAGGAGAAATGTATATATGTAAAACATTTTAAAATATACATTTGGACAAGGATTGAAAGATAATGTAAAAGTGAAAATAATATCAAGATGGAGTTATGGATGTACTTTTTCTTTTTTGAAAATGTGGATGTTATATTTTCAAGTTAAAAATGGGAACATGTTAAGCAATGTCAATCATTTTTAACAAGACTATCCTGAAAAGATAAATTTTAATTATGAATTAGAGATGCCTCAACTTTTGCTCACTACTTCTAATTTGCTAGAATCTCCTACCAGATCTCTAATGTCAAGAAAAGAATATGACAGTAGAGTCTTTCATATTGAAAACAAAAGTTTAAATTTTTTAACTGTGATATCATCACCAGGTTCATTCTCATTCTTTTAAACTTCAGAGGAAGGTCTAGATTTTCTCTCCATCCAGTTCAGTTCCTCACCCTGTCTTGCACATATTCCTGCAGTCTAACGCAGTTCTAAGCAGGGCATAACAGTAAACAATATTAGGTGAAAAACAAGGAAGCTGTGAAGTGGTAGGTGCTTCTCATGGCAGTTCTCTGCTTCACCATAATTCCAAATTTAAATATAGAGACAGAATATGTATTCTTTAATTAAATAAATAACCTGGTAACATAGGCTTAATAGCCCTGATAAAGCAAGTTATCAGACACACTTCTTATCATGTCATTTAGCAACTAGTTACTAAGTACCTACACTGTGAAAGGTACTGGGTTGAAGGTTAAACAGAAAGTGTAATAAAATACGATCCCTGCCCTCAAAGAAGTTCCAGCTTCTCTGGGGCTATATCTCTGCTGTCATGAATAAGCAGAGAAAGAGAGTTCTCTGGCTTCTTTGTCACCAAAGTATACTTCTGTCTTGCTGAACAACAGCTAGTGAGTCATTAAGAGGACAGAGGGCTCACAATTCGGTGGAGGAGCCCTTTTAATAGAAAAAGTGGTGTCTTCTGAAGGGAAAGTGGGGACAATCAGATAGCAGGAGGCAATCGGGCCACCCAGAAGCATGGGGGCAGATGGTAGATAGTGAACCAAAGGAAGCAGATTGGGTGTACTGAAAGCTCCAAGTGCTGTACATGGAGGCTTCCCAAAAAACACTTTATTCACAGGAAATAAAGTAAAGTGTGCTTTTTAAAAACTCATAGAGATAATACTACTGGCATGCACTTTGAGTGATTTTTTTTTATTAGTAATGATGGGTTTCACCAGCTCTTTTATCCTAATCTGCCTTATGACCACAGAAGGATTTCTTTAAATCCCTTAAGTATTCTGAGTACTAAAAACACAGACAACATCTTACATTTGTATAATACTTCATAAATTTCAAAGTGCTTTCACATATAATTATTTGATTTGATCTTCACAGCAACCCCAGGGGGTAGGTAAAGCATGTATAATTACCCTCTCTTCACATAAGAGGATATTGAGTATCAAAAACATCAAGAGACACTGCAGGGATTGCAAATACCAATGGGTAGGACTGGAACCAAAGTCTTTGAACATTTACCCTATAGCTTTTTCTACCACACCATGAGGTCTTTTTTTAAATCTCTTCATAGACCAACATCTAAAGAATACATGAATCATAGTGTCTTACAATCTGCGGGGAACACTGCAGTTGCCTCCCCAACACTTATCCCACCACCACCCAGCCCTCCCCACCTTAACAGCTGTTAAGGTGGATGCGATTGGCCCCAGATTGACCTCTAGGGGAGCTATGGGTGGTCAACCTTAACCAAGAAAGAAATGAAGAGGGGAATGACTGGGACAAGGAACCCTGGTAGAAGGCTCTGCTATAGTGTACTAGTACCCTTGGCTCAAAACCATTGATGACATGCAAATGCAGTCAATTTCTATATATTTAAATATGGATTATCCAAGTTCAAATTTTAATCCTAGACAAGTTTTTCTCCTCAACCCATCAAAATGCTGGACCATCTCTTTCCACAATCAGTTAATCTGTATTCAAGAATGAAAAATTAATTTTATTAGCTTAAGAGAAACATAATTAAGAAAGAAAACAATGGAGTGAATTATAAGGCTTTCCAAAGCTAAATATAAATTATTTTTGAATTAGCTATTTTAAATTAGTAATACCTCAGATCCCTCTTCATTCATGTATATAAATTAAGGGCTAATTGCTTTTAAATTTTAGGGAGTGTTTAATCTATGGAGTGTTTTCATAAGAACACTGTTCTTAAACGTAGGAAAAACCTGTTTGATCCTTATCTGAGCCAGTAACTCATTCTGTAACTATTTTAACCCAGCTACTTAGAGCCAGATATAGTTTAGAGTGGAGCTTGGTCCTTTCAGAAGTAAAATTTGAGAGGAAGCCTTCATCCTCCCACTCTATGAATAGGAAAAAAAAAAGTCCCTAAAATAACAAGGAGTAGAGAAGAAAAGAGTGGAATTGTTAAAGTAAGGTAGCTAGCAAACCAACAAGTGTTCATTGTATGTTGACATAAATAGACCATTTAATATTTTAAAACATTCTTCTCAAATTTTGAATTAATTTATAGCCTGGATATATCGATAGCTTAGCCTTTCTTACATCTGTTTCTCCCCACTCCTCTGTCAGCTCTTGCTAGATGGGATTATACAAAAGTGAACAGCAGTCTCCATCCTCCCCTGACAGAGCCCAGTCTCTATCACTGTTGTGGATATTGTTGAAACAAAGTTTCACAACATCTTCATCCATTTTGGGAAAAGTTAGCTCTTTTCCTTGAAGCCCTTTCATCATGAACACATTTATTTTTAGATAAAGTTACTCTTTCAACAGGGTACATTGTAACAAAAATGCTGTTGAATTCATTCCAATGGCAAATTTAAAATGGTGCCCCTATGTTTGTTAGGACTTGACAAGGGCAATAGCATATGGAGCACTTTGTATGTCATCTGACAATTTTTTGTATTTTCTTTCTTATCAGGAATATAATTTTCAAATATTCTGCAGTCTTTGCCAGTTTTCACTAAGCTAATCATCTTCAAACTCTTTCACTTGATTTAATATATTAGGGAATAGGCAATCAGTTATTTAAGTGTTTCCAGATTCTGAAGAGTTTTCCATATAATTTTAATTTAAAGTGCAGTTCAGACTTTCATTTCTGGCAACAAAGCAGACTAGAAACCTTGTCTTACAAACAAATGTGAATTTATATTTCTAAAAAATCTTAAATGAAGTGATGAGCTCTCAATAAAATGTGGAAAAGTCAAGCCAAAAGCTAGATGAAGGAAGAAATCCTTGAAAACAGTCTATTCTCAACACAACATCCAGGGAGATCCTATTAGGTCAGATCAGGTCACTCCTCTGCCCAAGACCTTCCAGTGGCTTCTCATCTCACTTAAGGTGAAAGTAAAAGTCCTTACTATAAACGACAGGGCCTATGTTAGTTTGCTATTGCTGCCGTAACAAATTACTACAAACTTAGTGATACAAAATACACCATGTATTATCTTATAGCTCTTGAAGTCAGAAGTCCAAAATGGGTTTCAATGGGCTAAAATCAAGGTGCTGGCAGGGCTCTTTTCCTTTCTGGAGGCTCTAGGGGAGAATGGCTTTCTGATCTCTTCCAGCTTCTGGTGTCCACCTACTTTCCTTGGCTCATGGTCCCCCTTCTTCCATCTTCAAAGCCAGCACCATCAGGCCAAGCCCTTCCCACCTCCATCTCTCTGACTCTCTCTTTTCTGCCTTCTTCTTCCACATTTAAGGATCCTTGTGATTACATTGGGCCCACTTGAGTAATCTAGAATAATCTCTTCATTTCCAGGAGCTGAATTCCTGGAAATGAGGAGCTGAATAGCAGCCTTCTGCACCCTTAATTCCCCTTTGCCATGTAAGGCAACATATTCGCAGGTTCTGAGGATTAGAAAGTGGGCATCTTTGGGGAGGCCATTATTCTGCTTACCACAAGACCCAATTCGATCTAGTCCCCCTTACCTCTCTGATCACATCTTCTATTTTTCCCTCACTCATTCTGCTCTAATTATAATTACCTCCTCAATGTTTCTTGAATAAGTAGAAATGTGTTTGCCTCAGGAACACTGAAATTGTTTTTCACCAGATTTTTGCGTAGCTCTCCTTTTACTTCTTAAGATCTTTTCTCCTTTGTCACCTGAAGTGAGGTCTTAACTGACCATCTATCTAAAATAAAAAGTTTAAAAGATATTGTAAAATACCTTTCCCTCTAGTATATATTCTTAGCATGACATCACTAACATAATCTATTATTTTACTTAATAATCTTATTTGTTTGTTGTCGGCTTCACCCAATACAATTTATGAAGATAGGGATTTCAATCTTTTTTTTTCATTGCTGAATTCTCACTGTCTTTTACAGTGCCTGACACACAGTAAATACTAACTAAACATCTGAATACATAAATCAATGAATGAAGTAACTCTCAAAAATTTTACAGGACTGAAATCATTCAGAACGTATTTTCTGACCACACTCTATTAAGGTAGACATCAAGAACAAAGACACACACTTGGATATTAAGAAAGGTACTTCTAAATAATTCAAAATCAAAAAATCATAAGGGAAACTAAAATGTATTTAGAAGAAAATAATAAAAGTATTTTATATCAAAATCTGTGAAATGCAACTACAGTATATATATTTGGAGGAAAACTTAAAGCCTCAAATGTTTATATTAGAAAAGGTGAAAAACTAAACACAAATAAATTACTATACAGCTTAAGATTTTTGACAAGGAAAATAAAAGATCTCCAAAGGAAGTAAAAGGAATAAAATAATAAAGAGGTAAGATTACTAAAATATTAAACAAACATGTAGTACAGGGGATCAACACAGCCAAAAGTTGTTACCTTGAAAAGGTTAATT
Organism: Lemur catta; assembly: GCF_020740605.2. Lineage (NCBI taxonomy): Eukaryota > Metazoa > Chordata > Mammalia > Primates > Lemuridae > Lemur > Lemur catta. The sequence goes on along the minus strand of NC_059128.1, from coordinate 225,887,007 downwards.
AAATTAACCAAATTCTGGTGAGACTGACCAAAATTTAAAATGAGAGAGACCTCAAATAATATCAGAATTAAAAAAGGAGACATCATCACAAATTCTGCAGACATTAAGAAGATAAGAAAATAATAATTTTATGCTAATAAATTTGAAAACTTGGAAGAAACAAAGTCCTAGAAAAATATAACTTACCAAGATTTGCCCAAAAATAAACAGAAAATGTAGATAGTCCCATACAATTAAGGTAATTGAAGCAATAGTTTAAAATCTTTCTATAAATAAAATTCTAGATCCAGACAATTTTATCAAGAAGATTTACCAAATGTTTAGAAAAAAAATCCAATCTTTTACAAACTATTTGAAAATAGAGAAAAAGAAGAAACATTCTTCAACTCATTTTATGATGATGGCATTATACTGAATACCAAATATTGACAAGAATAATGGCAATAAAAAACAACAGGCCAATTTTCGTCAGGCAGAGAGATGCAAATCAATATTAACAAACCAAGCCCAGTGATATGTATATAAAAAATAATGCATCACATCAATTAGATTTATTTCAGGAGTGTAATATTAGTTTAATATTTGAAAATCAATTCAATTTACCACATTGAGATTAAATTTAAAAATTCATATGATCATTTCATTAAGTACCCACTGTAAGCAAGGCTTTCAGGTTGCCACTCTTGGAGAACAATAAATGCAGAAGAAAGAACTATGGAAGGGGTGATTACTTTTAATGGCACTTCATTGCTTAAAGAATGAAGGTAACACACTTAAATCTCTAAATTCTAAGCTCATGGCCGATGCTAAAATTCAAATGCTTTCTAAGAGTGTGCTTAAAACAATGGTATCTCTTGGAGATGCAGGGTTAAAATAGCTATGGCTTCATAATCAGTTTCAGAAATAAGGTCTGTAGCTTCTATCACTGTCTCATTCCTTGCTGTGATATTTATGTATGTATGATTTTAACTTTTCTGTTTCTTTCCTCTACCTTTACCCCACTATTTTGTTTAGGGTATGATGGTAGCAGGTTACTTTACAGTAAGTCCACAAACTGAAGAATATCAAGACAAAACAACAATGTAAGAAGAATGGAAATCACCATGAGACTGAAATCTGGTGAATTTTTTTGACTGCTACGGTTTTTGCTTTTGCTTTTTACTACTAAGCATCAAGACCTTGTTCCAATGTTCAGAGAATTTTCCAGAGTTTGAGTCTCAGTGGGACACATAGCCTATCTTTTACTGCAGAAGCCAAAAATGCTTCGCCACCTTTTAGCAACCACAGTGCAGCCACATGCCATAAGGTTTAGCCAATTGGAGAGGCTGACCTCTGGAATTATGAGTCTTGAACAGGCATCACAAAAATTCAGAGATAAGGAAAGGAGAAGGAAAAATTAAAGATACAAAAATAAGGAAGGTCTAAGGAAGAGTTCATTCCACTGTCCACTGACCAGAGACAGTCATGGCTATGATACCACATGTGGCATCCCGTGCCTAGTGCCAGCAGTGGCGTTGCCTGGGGCTGTCCCCCCTGGAATGTTTCCGTGATGTCATTTTGCCTACCTGGCCTCCGTTGCTTGCTGCTTGTTTCCGATCCTTTAGACTTCCTGCTTTTTCTATGAGTTGCCCAATACCCTGGACCTTTTCTTCTTTAACCACCACCAATTTCTGTTGTTTGCAACTAAGAGCATTGTCTTTAGGATTAAAGTGTTCTAAGGTTCTTGCCTTTCCAAAAAGTTAGAGATATTGATTAACTCACACTTCAGAAGAGGTAAGGAGGGTCTTACTTGATGAGGACCATCAAAGAAGGTCTTTCTAAAGTATTGATATTGAGGCAAGGACTCACAGATAAGAAGAAACAAGAGCAAGAAGAACCAGATTTTGAAAAGATGGCTTCAAGTCTGACAGTATGTATGCTCAGTGTGTGGATCCGAGCCAATGTAGGGCATACATTTCGTATTTAAATTCAATCCATATTTATGGAATACTTACTATGTTCCAGGCACTGTAAATATACAATGTGCTTTAATGTACATAGTCTTATTTAAATCCTCACAACAATCCTGTAATATAGGTGGTTTTACCCCATTTTTCCAGATGAAGTAAACTGAGATTCAAAGAAGCTTTAAACTGCACAGCCCTCAAGTAGTAAAACCAAAGTTTTCTGACTCTAAGGTCAGTGTGCTCTCCACTATACCCTGATACCTCTATTTGAATTAGCAATCTGATTGGCAATTTGAAACTGAACATTGTTCTGCTACTTTTTAATACTGAAGTGTTATTTGTTCAAATTTTATCCTATCTTCGGTATCTGTTAATGAACACTCTTCCTTGAAAGATACAGACTTACACAATAAAATGGATACCACCTCCTTAAAACTTAATCTGAAATCTTATATTTAGTGAGCACAAAAGACTAAATAAATATTACCTGGCTTTTATGTGCTCTTAATAATAAAATCAGAAATAACTCATAAAATTTAGAACTCAGGAACAGTGAACTATGCTATGTCTCCATGGTAACACAATAAGAAAAAATTAGATGGCCTAAAATATATTTTAATTTCAATAAATTGGTTCACAGTTTTAACATCATTATTATTACCAAAAACACATATTAATACCATGTATTCCTAAAGGAAGAGTACCACAGCATTAGAACCTTCTTGTGCACCATTTCAGATATTTTCAGCCCTTCCTCATATTCTAGCCTCTATGACAGGCTCAGATCAGCTTTTCACAGGTATAACTTAACAGTATCTTGTTTTGCCTTGGCCAACACCAACTACCTGTCTTCCTGCTCAGGAGATTCTCTGATACTATTGCCTGAGATACCAGCAGGACTCTGGTGGCACTGACACGGGCAACCGGGAAGCACAGGGATGTCAACATTTATGGGGCCACACATTTTTTTTTTTTTTTTTGAGACAGCCTCACTCTGTTGCCCGGGCTACATTGCCATGGCATCAGCCTAGCTCACAGCAACTTCAAACTCCTGGGCTCAAGCGATCCTTCTGCCTCAGCCTCCAGAGTAGCTGGGACTACAGGCATGAGCCACCATGCCCAGCTAATTTTTTCTATATATTTTTAGTTGTCCAGCTAATTTCTTTCTATTTTTAGTAGAGACGAGGTCTCACTCTTGCTCAGGCTGGTCTCGAACTCCTGACCTCAAGCAATCCTCCCGCCTCAGCCTCCCAGAGTGCTACGATTACAGGCATGAGCCACTGCACCCAGCCATGGGGCCACTCTTGATCAACGTGGATTGGGAGTCAACAAATAATCCTTCTCCTTGGCATTCTCCAGAGTGATGTTTCTTAGCCACATTTCATCAGGCTCTTCAGAGGGTCCTGGCATGATCAACAGTACCCAACCAAAACCAAACACATCTTTGATTGGCTTTTCCTCTTCCCTTTTTCATCTCCCCATTGATTACTCCTGCTCCCCAGAATTACTCCTTAAATAAATTAATTATACATAAGCCTTTTACTCAGAATATATTTTCAGAGGAACCCAAGCTAAGAGACATAACTTTAAGTATTAGATTTTATATATCTGTGTATACAGTTCTAACAAAGACTCAACTATGGTTTTTTGTTATTTTTTAGTAGCTAGCTCTTTTTAAGTATAATCAAAATTATGAGAATAGTACACTTTTTCTTATCCTAGAGATTTTGGCATGTCTCTATAATGTATCTTTCTTGATGTCTAGAATCAAATAAGGCAAATACACAATAGAGCTTTTGCATTTGAACTTCTAAGTGATAAGAGGTTTGCTCAATTTCAACTCTGCTATATATTTTTAATAACCTTTGGAAAGTCAACTTTTCTATGCCTCAACTACCACCTTTATAAAAAATGGTATATGATTCCCATTTCACAGATTGTTATTGGGATTCAATCAGGTAATATGTGTAAAAATGCCCATTACAGTGCCTAGCAGATAATCAGCCTGGCAAATAACATTAGCTATTGTTATTATTACCATTATTAGTATAATTTCTTTTATTTGAAAGTCTGATATCAGGGGAATAAAAGATCCATTTTGTGGATTTGTTATTTCCACCCAAACCTTTCACTGCATTGTGTTTTGCAGGCAATAGCAAGTATTTGAACTCATTTAATGCTTGGAATCAAGATATCTCCACAAAATAAACTGAGAATACTTCTGTATAGATCTTTGAAATAAGAGACTTCAAGGCACTATTGCTTCAACAACTACCTTTGTCCTACAACTGACACTATGCTATCCTTCCACCATCACTGAATTTGCTCTCGTGCAGTCCTTCTTCAATTCAACAAGTGTAGAAAAATCCTGTTATTATGTGTTACGTGAAAACCAAACAAATATCATGCAAAATGTACAGTCACATAAATGTTAGGTTATAAAATGACTAGGTTAATAAATTGACTAGCTAGATGGCCAGGAATTTCAGAGGTCCTTTGCTGCATCCGTATGTATTCATGTCCTAGCTGTGGTTTAGCACCACCTGGTGGTATTTCAAACTAACGCTTAGGCATTGATGGGAGTGTTTCTGGCTCCTGTATTGATTGGTACTTCCAGGGCAGCATCAGTGACACCAGAAACAGTGAGTTGCACTTGTTTCATTAGCTTGATGCAAGAATACTGGGCCATGATATACTGAGGCCCTCTCTGCTTTGCAAGGCAGGACTGCCTGCCATTCAACCTTCTAACTCCACTCACCTCACCATATCCTCCCTTAAAAAGTAAGCACTTTAGCCTCCACTCCCTTTGCCTTCCCTCCTTGAGAAAATGGCTGAATGTGGGACAGGAGTTAATTTTGAATAGAATTAAATATTCATTCTCATTACTGATGGGGCACACTATAACAGGGTTTTACAGTATTGGTTGAGAATAAGCCATCTCCCAGATTCTGCCGAAGCTACCGTTGACACATTAACCAGTAAAAATCGGTAGGTCTTTGCTCTTACAAAACCTTCAGTCTAGTGGAAAAGGCAGACATCTATCACATAATTCTACAAACATGTGTGACAAGTGGTATGAAGAAGAAAGGTTGAGTTCCAAGTGGGCCTATAACAGAATAATGTGACATGATCAAAGACATCTGGAAAGAGTGTCCTGAAGATATGATTCCTCTACAAAGACTGAAGATTAGGCAAAAGGAAGTAAATAATTTCTAGCACAGTCAATAAAATGGAGATATTTTGAAAGAAAATTTTTTATTTTAATTCCCCTTTATAAAACATGTTTTCCTGCAAATTTTCCCTTTTGAAAAGGAGTTTTGTTGAGTATAGACATGGACAGAATGGGTACCTAAGGGAAAAAAGTCGTCGTCATTCTGCTTTGAGTACAACGATTACTTTTTCGAGTCCATGCAAAACTAATTTCTTTTAGCCAGGCTTCAAGAGAGGGGAAAGTCCTACTTCTGTTGTGTTCTTTTTTTTTTTTTTTTTTTTTTTTTTTGAGACAGAGACTCACTCTGTTGCCCGGGCTAGAGTGCCGTGGTGTCAGCCTTGCTCACAGCAACCTCAAACTCCTGGGCTCAAGCGATCCTCCTGCCTCAGCCTCCTGAGTAGCTGGGACTACAGGCATGCACCACCATGCCCGGCTAATTTTTCTATATATATTTTTAGCTGTCCGTATAATTTCTTTCTATGTTTTAGTAGAGACAGGGTCTCGCTCTTGCTCAGGCTCGTCTCGAACTCCTGACCTCAAATGATCCGCCCGCCTCGGCCTCTCAGAGTGCTAGGATTACAGGCGTGAGCCATCGCGCCCGGCCTTCTGTTGTGTTCTTGCTATTATTATGTATAGTTTTGTTTGCTTTTAATTCCAATTGTTCTTTTTTAAACAACAAGAGACAAGTCAGATGGATTAGCCCAAAACTGCTATATTGTAAGACAATCCTGAAGTTCTGAAGACAAGTCAGATATTACATAAATAAGGTTTCAACCCTAGTAAGAAGAAGAAAACTTCTCAGAGGGGAACCAAGAGAGAGAAAAAGAAAGAAGGCCAGGAAGTATCCTCACTTTCCCTGTGGTGTGTAGTAGTTCAAGGAGGCACTGCTGCATTTCAGCAAATGAGTGGAGGAAGAGTAATGATCAGGAAAAAGTCTTGATGGGCAGGCCAAAGATAGGCTGGCAGAGCTGCACATACCCGTTACAGTGGTGTAGAAAGTACAGAGTAATTAGGTCCTTGGTTGAGGGAAGGGAGGGGACTCTGAGATGCCAAGAAAACTGATGTGCCAGAGAAACCCTGATGTTGGAATAAAATGACCACAGATGAAGGACTACAACAAGGTCTTGTTCTCCTACATTTTCTTCTAAAAGCTTTTTGTTTTACTTCTCACATTTATGTCCGCAATCTATATGGCTATAATTTTTGTAAATGTTATGAGGTAGGGATAGTCTGTTAACCTAGCACCATTTATTATAATAAAAAGGCTTCTCTTGCTGAACTGTAGTGTAGCCTTTGTCATAAATGAGATGATTGAATATATGTAGGAGTTTTGTCCTCTATTCTGTTCTCACTGATCAATTTTTCTATCCTAGCCCCATTACTACACTGTCCTAATTACTGTAAGTTTATAAATAGTTTTGATATCTGGTAGTGTAAGTCCTCCACCTTTGTTCTTTTTTGAGATTGCCTTGGCTGCTCTTGGTGTTTTGCATTTCCACGTGAACTTTAGAATCAGTGCCTCAATTTCCACAATAAAACCTCCTGGGATTTTGATTGGGGTTGTATTAAAGCTATAGATTAATTTGGGAAAAAATATCTTTATAATAGTAGGTCTCCTAATCCAAGAATATGGTGTATCAATCAATGTATTTAGGGTTCTTTCATTTTTCACAATAATATTTTGTAGCTTCTTGTTCATTTTTTGTTAAATTTATTCCTAGTATGTGATGTTCTTTGATGCTATTGTAAATAGTATTATTCTTCAAATTTCACTTTCTATTTGGTTACTGCTGGCATATAGAAAAAAAATAACTCTTACACATATAACTTGTCCCCAAAAACCTTACTAAATTAACTTATTGATTCTAATGGTTTGTTTATACATTCATTTGAATGGCCTATGTACACAATCATGTCATGTGAAAAATAGTAAGTTTATTGCTTTCCTTTCAATCCTTATTCATTTTTTCTTGCCCTATTGTACTTCCTATGATCTCCAGAAAATGTTGAATGGAAGTGTTGGCAAGAGGCCTCTTTGATTCCTACCTAATCTCAGAGAGAAAGTTTTGAATATTTTATCATTTAAAATGATGTCTCCTATAGGGTTTTTTAACAGATATCTTTATCAAATTAAGAAAATTCCATTTTATTCCAAGTTTGCCAAGATATTTTAAAATCATGGATGTGTGCTAAATTTTCCCAAATGCCTTCTCTGTATTTGTTGCAGTGATAATACCCTCTCTCTCTTTTTCCTGATAATGTGTAAATTATCTCACTTGATTTTTTTCATACTAAACTACCATTGTGTCTGTGAAATAAGTCTTACTGTTCATGATGTATTATAACTTTTACATATAACTGGATTTTACTTTTTTAATGTATCTACTTTCATGAGACAGTGGTCTATAATTTTCTTTTCTTGTAATTTCCTTGTCAGAGTTTTAGAATGCAGGTTATGCAGGCCTCTTAACAGGTAAGGAAGTAATCCTCCTCGTGCTCTATTTTGTAAAAGAACTTATTAATCATTTGTTCTATTGCTTCCACAAATGTTTGTAAGAATTCACTTGTGTATTCATTGAATGTGGGATTCTCATTATGAGAAAGCTGCTTTTATTGGACAGCCTTTTTAGTAAACATAACACTATTCGGGTTTTTTATTACTTCTCTCAGCTTTGGTTAATTGTATTTTTCAAAACCATGTCCATTTCATCAAAATTTACCCAAACTTTGATGTCTGTAAGAGCCATAGTAATGTTCCCTTTTTCATAACTAATATAGGTAATTTGTATTTCTCTTTCTTTACAGTGTTGGAACACGCATAGGATAGCAGTTGAGAGCCCACCTGGATGAAAGAACCCAAGATGATCTCTTCATCTCAAAATCCTTAACTTAATTACATTTCCAAAGATCCTTTTCCAAACAAGGTAACATTCCTTAGTACATGGGCATATTTTTCTGGGTGTCACCATCAGCCCATTACACCTTGGTTTGCAATAGTTTTACAATGATGTGACTAGGTGTCTAGCCTTCTTAGTATTTATCATGCTTGTAGTTTGCTGCAGTCCTTATGCTATGGCTTGATTTATTTCAATAGTTTTAGAATATTCTCAGCTATAATCTCTTCTAATCTTGGTTCTGCCCCATTCTCTATCTTCTCTCTTTCTGGATCTCTAATTAAACATATGTTAGACTTTCTGAGTACGATTCCTATGCAGTGGTATGCTACAGCAGCTCACACCAGCTTGCCATAGTAGATTGTTAAATGTTCAGGAATTTTTGTGAGATTGTTGTAAAAGTATTAGTAGCTTGGAATCATCTATGGTGAGAGTATTTACACCATGGCAATCAGCAACATGGCAAATTAATACTTTTTTCCCCAAAGAATTGGATTATCAGCACACCCACTATACACATTTGGTATAAGTTATTTTGTTCTTTCAATCCTTTTGTCTCACTATGCTTCAATTTAGACAGTTTCCTTGAACTATCTTCCAGTTCACTAAATCTGTGTTCTGTTGTGTCCAATCTCACAAAACCTAACTATTGAGTTCTTGATTGCAGATGTTATTTTTTTAGTTTCATATGTCCATTTCATTTTTATACAGATTCCATTTCTCTAATGAGATTTTTCATCATTTGATCTATGTCCATAGTTCCTTTATTTTCTTAAACATATTAATCACAGTTATTTTAAATTTCTTTTTTGCAAATTAATTCCAATATCTGGACCATGTGTGGCCCTACTGTAATTGTCTGCTTTTTCTTTTCATTATAGATCTATTTATCTTGCCTCATTGTATGTCTAGAAGTTTTTTATTGCATACCATACTCTTTGTATTTTAAAAATGACACAAAAGATTTGAGTAATGTTACATTTCACCAAAGAGAGTTTCTCCTATTCTCTACTAGCATATAGGATGAGAGGCTGATTACCTCCATCCAGTTAAGTACTGAGCTAGGTTGGAGCTGAGTTTTAATTTTAATAAAGCTCAAATCTACTTTTGGTTCCCTTTTTTTCCTCTCCTGAACTTTTTATTGAGAGCTTGGTGAGCTGTCCATCTTTTCAGCTCTGAAGAACCATGGAAGATGCAGTTCTGCCCTCCCAAGGTTCTCAGCCCAGCCCTTCAGCCTCCTGCTCCTGACATTTTAAAATCTAGCCAATGTCTTGAAGGGGAGACCAGCTGTATGTTGAAGGCAGGTCCTCTCCCTTGGTGGGTTTGTGTTTCCTAAGTGTCATGAAACTGCAAGGAATTTCACTCTGACTTTTAGGCCCTTTTAGCATAGTTCCCCAGCCACATGTGCAGCACCAAAACTTGGCTAATGTCTTGTGGGGAAAATCAGACATGCGTTTAAAGTGCTTCAAATTTCCTTTTTTTAACTCTAGCCCTACATGACCACTAAAAACTTATTCATGTCTCTTTATCCCAGCAAAGTCCCTCCGCCTAAGCCAAGCCAGATCCTCAACCCATGTCCAGAACTGGCAAATGCCCCCAGAGGGAGAAATGTTAATCCTGCTGTTCATCCGCCTACCTGAGAATGGTTCTTCTCTCTCTGGAATTTTAGTATTATAAACTTGATTTTACAGCTCTCTGATACCTTTAAAAATATATTTGTAATTTACCTGGCTTTTGCAATAGGAATGCTGGCCTGCCACAATCTATACATCCTACCTATTAGTAGAAGTCCCAACATTTATATTTTAAAAATATCCCCATTAGATTCTAACAAGTGGCCAATCTTAAGCAATACTGACCTCAACAAAGAAACTATTACAAGGTTGAGGTCTGGACTAAAGTAACAGTGGTTCTCTTAGCTTTCCCTCATCGCTGTGAGATAAATGGGCCCCCAACTGTCATGCCCATTGTATTCCATGCAGGAAAAAGGAGAAAGTGCATAGAGCAGAAAAGGCATGCCAGCAGTGGATTGCCAACTTTTAACAAATATTCCCAGAAGTTTCCCAGAATCTTATACTTCCATTTTTTATCATTGACCCAAACTATATCATTTGTCCACTTCTATCTATAAAGGAGGCTTGGAAATATAGTATTTTTTAGCCTGAGTACAGTGTTGCTAACATCGAAATTGGACTTATAGTAAGGAAAAGGAGAAAATGGGTATTAGGTGGGCAGCTAGGAATCTCTGCTACACCTCCACTGTTAGCATTTATTTTAGCTTCTTTCTTATCTAACTAATAAATTCCTCTCTATAATTGCACAAGAGAAAAATTATTTTCTGCTCCAAGTACCTTATCAAGAGCCCCCAAAACGTTCTGCCATTTTATATTTGCATGCAAGCACACACCTTCCCTATCTGTAATGGTCTTTTATCAATGAAGAGGAAATAATTTTGCTGCAAACATGTTTCTATTATACATTACTCTGTTCTTCTCTCTAATAAGAAATTCTTAGTAAATAATTTCTTTACTGACTTCTGCCAAACTGACTTTGAGGGTCCAGGCTTTCAAAAGCAATTTTTAAAAATAAGTTTTAAATAGAACATATTATTTTAAAAATAGCTTTGTACAGAGTCACATGATAAAGGACAATGGTTTTTTATCCTAAAGAAGAGATCATAACTTAGACTCTTTCTTAAGTAAAGCATGTAGTTAGAGCATATAAAAATATGATTTATTAGTGACAATAACTATTTTCTTATTATTTATAAGAGAGAGGAGAGGCAACAGGCTTAAGTTTTAGTAGGTTGGGTTGGTAATTAAGGCCATGAAAACTATGAGGGAATGAAATATATTACCATGGAAATTAACTGAATCAAATTTAGGCATTTCAAAACAAAGAATAGAAAAATCCTTTTGGAAATGATCCTATTCAGAGGGTGAAAGAAAGAGCAGATGACCATTGTAACTCTTAGAGATTTTAGGAATAAGATACAATTATGGCTTAAAGACATCTGACAAATACATAAATTGATTATGAAAAGGCCTAATTTCAGATAATAATAAAACCCCAGGTAACTTCCATGATATTCTGCAAGCAGTGGGGCAGGTGATGTAAAAGTGCTAGATCTCATTGTTAATATTTTCCCAGTAAGCAGAAAATCAATAACCAACTTCTCCTTTAGGGACTTTCAGAATAAACAAACAAGATTAGGGAAAATAGTTGAATCAAACAGGAAAAAAATGGAAAGAAATCACATACTTGCCACCAATTAAAAAGGTGCTACTGTGTTAACAGTTGCTCACCGTTTCAGGAGAAAAATTTTCACTTCTGAGATTCTGTCACCATGGCAATAAAAATTGAGACCTATTTCTTCCCAGTACTAAAATTCCATATAGCAATGATTCACTGAAGTATGAGACAACTCTGGAAGAAAAAGCAATGGGATAGGAGGAAATAACATCTGTTGAGCCCCTACTAGGTGCTAGGCACTTTGCATCATTTCATTAATCCTAGCATGAACACCAGGAATTATATTTAGTTTACGAAGGATAAAACTGAGGCTCACAAAGCACCATGATCAAGAATACATAAGTAAGCAGTGAAGCTGAAATTTAGATGTTCCTGACTTTAGAGCTCATGCTATACTCTCTTTATTACATGTCTTCCAGACCAAAAAAGTAGATGGTATAATCTTTAACCCCAGACCCTTAGCAAGATTTTTAGATGTGTTTTTCTTACTGTTTTGAAAATTGAAAACAAAAATAAACTGATCTCCAACAGAAAGGGCTTACTGTTTTTCTTGGGAGCTTGCATATGGGAATTGCTGGTATTTATGCCTATGCCTGAAATAATATATTACAATATTGTTCTAGTTATAAAATGAATATGTATTTGAATACTTAAGGGAGAGAAAATACAGAGATGGAAATTGAACTGATTAAGCAAGCATACCCAAATAACTACTGATTGAGGACATTTTATGCAGACTCAAAATTTAACTACTGTAAGATGATTTTTAAAAAGTGTACCAGGCTATCATACGTAGACAACTATGAATGATCTTATGCTGTGTAGGTAGCATTCCAGTATCTATCTTTAGAGTTTATGTGCATGTTTTTATCTTTTGTTCTTGTTTTTTGTTGTTGATGTTTGTTTGCTTGATTTATTTTGGAGTTTGGGTTTTTTTTCCTTAAAGGGATACAGAGCAGTATAGAGGCACCTGTAGAATAAAGATGAGAAAAAACTGGGTACAATGATCAGGTTACTGTGCCATTTCTCTCCATGTCTATACTGGTGGATGAGTTCAAAGTCCTCTGATAGCAGTATTAAGGCAAAAGGCTAAAGGAAGTATTAATATATTCATGAAAGGAGGCTCTGAACACAGCAGAGATACTTTTTTTCTGGGTGATCACATGCAATACAGAATTGGAGAGATTATTCTCCCTTTCCCCCAGCTCCACCATGAACACAGTTTTGGCGTACAGTAAGTAGAGAACAGCAATGCCCACCAGAGCAGCATCCCCAAAAGAGGTTCTTTGTAAGGAAAGATGCATTTCCCTGGTGGCTTGCAATCAGGAGGCTAATACAAGAGTGGAAGAACACAGAATTATTCATGAGCACATGTGAAACACCAGAATCATGGAGGGTCTATGAAACAACTTAGATTTTTGAAAGGAAGATGAAGCCCTTCAAGAACAGGGAAGGCTAAGAGGCAGACTGGGTATAAATGTTACATGGCCACAGTCATACTCACATAATTTGCAAATATTTTCTCCCATTCTGTGTGTTGTCTTTGCATTCTTTTGATACTGTCCTGTCATACACAAATATTTTTAGTTTTGATATAATTCAAGTTATTTTGTTGCCTATGCTTTTAGTATCATATTTAAGAAACCATTCCTTAATCCAAGGTCGTGAAAATTTAGACCTATCATTCCTTCTAAGAGTTTTATAGTTTTAGCTCTTATATTTATGTCTTTGAGTTGATTTTTTGTATATGGTGTGAGGTAGGGGTCCAACTTCATTATTTTTCATATGGATATCCAGTTGTCTCAGCACCATTTGTTGAAAAGACTTTTCCCATTGAATGTTTGGGCATCTTGTCAAAAGTAAATTGACCATATATAGGAGCATATGTATAATTTCTAGACTCTCAATTATATTCCATTAATCTCTACGTATCTATCTTCATGCCAGAAACACACTGTCTTGATTCCTGTAGCTTTGTAGTGTGTGTCTTCCAACTTTTTTTTCTTTTTCAAGGTTTTTTGGCTGTACTGAGCCTCTGTGATATCCATATGAATTTTAAGATCAGCTTGTCAATTTCTGACCAAAAATACCCCAAACAGCTGGAATTTTAACAGAGACTGTCTTGAATCTCTAGATTAATTTGGGGAGTATTGCCATCTTAACAACATTAAGTCTCTTTTTTTTTTTTTTTTTGTTGAGACAGAGTCTCACTCTGTTGCCCAGGCTAGAGTGCCATGGCATCACGCTCACAGCAACCTCAAACTCCTGGGCTTAAGCAATCCTTCTGCCTCAGCCTCCCGAGTAGCTGAGACTACAGGGATGTGCCACCATGCCCGCTTAATTTTTCTATATATATTTTTTAGCTGTCCATATAATTTCTTTCTATTTTTAGTAGAGACGGGATCTCACTCTTGCTCAGGCTGGTCTCGAACTGAGCTCAAACAATCCGCCCGCCTCAGCCTCCCAGAGTGGTAGGATTACAGGCGTGAGCCACCGCGCCAGGCCATTACATTAAGTCTTTTGATCCACAAACATGGGATATATTTCAATTTATTTCTATCTTCTTTCATTCTTCAGGGAATAAATCTTGCACAGGAATCAGAAATAAGAAACTCTAGAACACTCAGAAAGGAAAAGCTGCCTGAAAACTTTCTAATTGCCACAAACCCTGACGACATTTAGTACATGTGTGTTCCATGAGATGCTTTGTTTCCTTACAGTAAATCTACTATACTTAATCTGGCTTAAGTGGTTTTTCTGCTCTTTGCAATCAAATGATCTTGAGCTAAGACATTATCTATCAAGATTAATAAATAAGACTTTCAAAAGTTCAGAAACTGTCCAAAAATCAGAGCACTAATCAATAGCAGAGTTGAGATTTGAACTCACATCCAGCTGACTCCAAAATCCAGGTTTTTCCATTAACATCATTTATGACTCCATGGATTTAATTAGTTGCCAATGCCCCTTTGAGAGTTAGGTCAAGTTATAAGTGTTCCCATCACCCAGATAGTGTACATTGTACTCATTATATAACTTGGACTCAAGCAGTACAAAAGCAATCCATGTAACCAAAACATTTGTATCCCCATAATATTCTGGAAAAAAAAAAAGACTTAGGTCAAACTGCAGACCTACTAAGTAACTACTTATCTATCAAGTTGCACATCTGCCTTCTTAGGCAATTTTTCTTAAATCAAATTCCTAATTTTACATAAGACTCTCTAACACTGCTTTACTGTAACCCCTACAAGTTTCCCTTTTTATGATTTTATTATGCTTAGTGGTTGAAGCTTTGATTCTTCACACTCTGAGGATCATGGGAGAAATTGTTTCTTTATTCTCGAATATTATGCTTCTATTTATATACTCCAGTATCGTGTTAGCTTTTAATAATAGCACAATTCTATGGTACCTCTCATCTTGCCTCAAAAAAATGTTGGACAATTGCAAACCACAGCTTTGTACCAATCACTATGACAGTGTGGAAAAAAGCAAACACTATCTACACAATTTCAGCAGACAGATTTTCTTCTTTTCTTTCTTAATAACAGTGGGAAGTCTTCTCCAATAACAAATAACATTGAAGAGACAAAGCTCGTAGAGGAGGAGCAAAAGCCTGAGATGGTGTATTTTTAGTCATTTTGATTAAATTATGGAGATGTGAAGTTGATAATTTATTGAATGGGAACAGGGAAGTCTATGTAAATGTTTGCAGATGAATAATTAATGTGACTTTCCGACATCACTAGGCCTTTAATTAAAGCCACTGTGAAACAAAGCAAGAACCAAAGAGCACAATTATTATAGCGGCTAATTGTAACTTGCCTATCCTAAGTAACATTTGAGAGTCCATGCTTAATTTGCATCTTTAAAGGAAGATAGTCCATACCTAGGGTGACAGTTTCTTTTTATCCCAGTTTAACTACTTCCCTGCAGATCAAAAATCTATTAATATTATTAGTAAATTTCCTCCTACTAAAATTTTGCCAAGGAAGCTTCAGGGTTTATTTGTTGGTTTTATTTTTTAATGTAATTACTTTCATTTTAGGGCAAAATATCGATGCCTCTCAATAACTTAGAAGGTAAAATGAATACTCAGTATTTTTTAACACTAATCATTTAATGTGTTGTTCCACCTGCTATTTACTACATCAGATTGAGCATTTGACTGTCCATGGGCTTTCTTCATTTCTTTCACATCTTATTCTTTTTTTTTTTTTTTTTTTTGAGACAGAGTGTCGCTTTGTTGCCCTGGCTAGAGTGAGTGCTGTGGCGTCAGCCTAGCTCACAGCAACCTCAAACTCCTGGGCTCAAGCAATCCTATTGCCTCAGCCTCCCAAGTAGCTGGGACTACAGGCATGCGCCACCATGCCCGGCTAATTTTTTCTATATATATTTTAGTTGGCCAGATAATTTCTTTCTATTTTTAGTAGAGACAGGGTCTCACTCTTGCTCAGGCTGGTCTCAAACTCCTGACCTCGAGCGATCCACCCTCCTCGGCCTCCCAGAGTGCTAGGATTACAGGCGTGAGCCACCGCGCCCAGCCTACATCTTATTCTTTATTATCTCTTCCTTACTTGCTTTTCATCCTCATGGTCTCATTTTTCATCTGTTTCACTTGTGCTTGTTTTTATCCTTATTTTCCTGTCTCTTTCACTTCTATTTTTGTCTCTATCTTTCCCATTTGCCTCTGCCTTTCCTCATGACCTTATCATTTACTTCTTTTCCCTCTACTTTTTACTGCTACTTGTTCTCCTATATTCTTTTTCCCAGTCTAGCCCTTCATGCTCTACTAGATTTCTAGTCTCGTTATCACAAACATAATTCCTAATGAATACTGACCCCACAAAAGTGGGGAAGTTCCCTGCCAGCTTCAAAGGTGACACTCCTTTGGTAGAGTATTTTGTATTACTAAGTATTGACGAAATATATATATAAAACTGTCCTATGTCCTGCAGTTCTTTTAAAAAAATGTGTTTCCTAACATACACTGGATTTAGAGTTAAGAATTCTGTTAATAGTCCTGGTTTTCAACATTTACACACTGTATGCCCTTAGGCAAATCACTTTACCACAGGTAACCTCAATTTCCTCACTTATAAAAGTGAGAGTTATTTGGGCTTTCTAAAGACCCTTTCAGTGTTATAATATTGTTAACTTATTCACACCTACTTGTGAATAATAGGTAGGAAGATTTCATTCTTAGTCCTTCCATAGGTATTTGTTTGATGGTCCAAATAAATCTGCGTCTGGTGGAATTTCAGGCTGCAAGGAAAGATATTTTGGGACCAGAAGCCTCCCCTTATAATAAGGCTTCTTGGTCTGCACTGCCAAGGCAAGCACTGAGAATAAAGAATAGGAAGAAAAAGGAGAGAGTTTGGGGTCACGGCACCCAAAAGATGTGAGATGTGGGAGACTCCAGTGAGAGAAACTGTAAAGCCTAACCTTGACCTTCTGATTCCTCCTACACTTGGGATCCTGAGATCCTTAGATAGAGAAATTTCCTGCTTCGTTCAGTTTGCCTATATCCAGTACCAATCCTGGAGTTTGACTATGTAAACACCTCCGACTTGCAATATTTATATGAGTTACTCACTTTATTTATTCAAACCTCTTATTAATTAAAATCTAATGGCTCACCAAAAAATAAAAATAATATGGTAAGTTATAATAAAAATTAATAGGTAAGAAACAATGGCAATGTGAAAATAAGATGAAGTGTGAGGTTAGGACACATACATGCCATAATATCCTCTACACTTACTATGCGTCAGCTGTCAATTTGGTTCTGAGCTTCTTGGCAGGCAATGCAAAAAGGAACATGATCAGTTATAAGATACATGGTCCTTAAAAGGTAAGCAAAACAATAGTTTAAGAGCAGCAGAATTATTACAGGTATTGAGAATAAAGAAATTTCTTCCATGAGTACTCAAACAGAAAACAATATATAATATATAAAATCATATCTTCAATAGCATTCTTACCATCAATATAACAACAATAATATGTTTTATGGTGTTGCATTTATACTATTCCTTTACAGATAAACAATGCCAAAGTTCATACTTATAATTTATCCTTAAATTTCATGAAGCACAATAGTAATCATGCTCATGATTAAATATTTCAGATTAATTAATGTCACTCTAAGTTTCATTGATTATGACATATTAATAAAATTCAGTTAATCTATGTTTAGTCTTCTGTATTTGTATGTTCAAATATTTATAACAATAAAAAACTAAATTTTACTGAAATCTCAAAAGAGAAACTAGGAGACATGATAAACTTTCTATGAAAACATCAACTTAGCATGCTTCTGTGACCAAAACTACACATACACCAAAACACTATTTTCAAATATGAAATAAACAAAAAACATTATTTTGTCTCAAAGGGGTGAAAAAAGAATAGTACCAGTAAGGATTATACAGCTTTAAAGGCAATTGTTAGGGTTATGTTTTAGGGAAAAGTTATAATCAAGCAGACTATATTGATCATTTAAATCCAAGTATAGGACCATAAGCTGTGAATTCTTTCATCAGTTGTCCCCAGACAATTAGCTTCATGTACTATTTCTACATAGTAGTTCATTCCCAACCTTCTTCCTGTCCCGCCTGGGAATAATAGAACAAGTGCTCTTACTACAAAGATTAAACACACACACACACACAGAACCATGCACCACAAAATGATGTTTCAGTCAACAATAGAACACATATACAACAGTGGTCCCATAAGGTTATAATGGAGTTGAAACATCATAGTTATTGTAATATCACAGTGCAACACATTACTCATGTGTTTGTAGTGATGCTGTTGTAAACAAACACTGGGCTGCCAGTCATATAAAAGTATAGCACATACAATTGTGTACAGTACATAAGACTTGATAATAAATGACTATGTTACTGGTTTATGTATTTACTATACTTTTTGTCCTTATTTTAGAGCATATACCTTCTGCTTATTAAAAAAAAAAAAATTAACTGTAAAACAGCCTCAGACAGGCCCTTCAGGAGGTATTCCAAAAGAAGGCATTGCTGTCATAGGAACTGACAGCTCCACGCATGTTACTGCCCCTGAAGACCTTCCAGTGGAATGAGACATGGAGATGGAAGACAGTGATACTGATGATCCTGACCTTGTGTAAGCCCAGGCCAATGTATGTGTTTGCATCTTCATTTTTAACAAAGACGTTTAAAAAGCACAAAATAAAAAATTTTTTTAAAATTTCAATAAAAGTCTTATACAATAACAATAAAAAGAAAGAAAATATTTTTGTACAGCTGTAAAACGTGTTTGTGTTTTAAGCTAAGTGTTATTATAAAACAGTCAAAAAGTTAAACAAATTAAAAGTTTATAAAGTAAAAACATTCTAGTAAGCTAAGGTTAATTTATTATTAAAGAAAATTTTTTTTATAAATTTAGTGTAGCCTAAGTATACAGTGTTTTTAAAGTCTACAGTAGTGTACAGTAATGTCCCAGGTCTTCACTCACTGACTCACCCAGAGCAACTTCCAGTCCTGCAAGCTCCATTTATGGTAAGTACTCTATACAAGTGTATCATTTTTTATCTTTTTAGTGTATTTTTACTGTACCTTTGCCACATGTAGATATGTTTAGAGACGTAAATACTTAGCATTGTGTTACAATTGCCTCTAGTATTCGGTACAATAACATGCTGTGCAGGTTTGTAGCCTAGGAGCAAAAGATAACCATATAGCCTAGGTGTAGTAGCCTATGCCATTGAGGTTTGTGCAAGTGCACTCTATGCTGTTTGCACGACAACAAAATTGCCTAATGACACATTTCTCAGAATATATCTCTGTGATTAAGTAACACATGATTATATATTAAAATATCACTACAAAGGTATATTTAAAATGAAATAACAGAAAATGCTCTCTTGTACAATGTACACACTGAATGTGTTAACATCATACAAGACACTAAAGGTTGCTGAGCTACCTCTTGCCTGCAAAGTTTGTCTATCGCCTTCAGCCATTAGCACTGTACTCTTCTGGACACTTTCCAGGGATTCCACTGCACAGCTCCTTGTCAATGGGGTGGGCTCAGACTGACCCCGACACTGTACCATGGATAGCTCCCTGCAGAAGCTGTTCGCCATTCATATACATGGCCTTCTTTTTTTTATTTTTATTTCAGCTTATTATGGGGGTACAAAAGTTCAGGTTACATATATTGCCCATGTCCTACCCATCCCCCTGAGTCAGAGCTTCAAGCGTGTCCATTCCCCAGACAGTGCACATCACACTCATCATGTAGGTATACACCCATCCCCTCCCCCCACCCCCCCACCTCAGTCCGAAACCCAATTGGTATTATTCCCAAATGTGCACTTAGGTGATGATCAGGGAAACCAATTTGCTGGTGAGTACATGTGGAGCTTATTTTTCCATTCTTGAGCTACTTCCCTTAATAGAATGGGTTCCAACTCTCTCCAGGAGAACAAAAGGGATTTTATATCACTGTTATTTCTTATAGCTGAGTAATATTCCATGGTATACATATACCACATTTTACTAATCCACTCATGAATTGATGGGCACTTGGGTTGTTTCCACATCTTTGCAATTATGAATTGTGCTGCTATAAACATTCGGGTGCAGGTGTCTTTTTCATAGAATGACTTTTGTTCTTTTGGTTAGATGCCCAATAATGGGATTGCTGGATCGAATGGTAGGTCTACTTGAATCTGTTTAAGGTGTCTCCATAATGCTTTCCACAGGTGTTGCACTAGTTTGCAGTCCCACCAGCAGTGTATGAGTGTTCCTGTCTCTCCGCATCCATGCCAACAATACATGGCCTTCTGAGGCCTCTTTTCACCAGACTATTAAATTTACACGGAAGTTGACAATACTTCTTAGGAAAAGCTTGGATAATTAAATGACTTTACCTAAGTACATTTTGGGATGACAAATCATTAACAATTGAGCAGAATAGGGAAAAAGGAACAAGAATATCTGAACCAAAGTAGGGTAGATTAACAAAGCCAGCCACCATATTTTTAACACAACATAAAAGAAGGGGCTCTGTAAAATTACAAAAAAAAAAAAAAAAAAACTGTCCTGAAACACACCTCATTCTAAAAGTTCAGGAAAACTAATTTCACATAAAAATGAGCTAAATTTCTTGTCTTCCACCTGAATGTGGGTCTCAGCAACAGTTTATTTCCCTCTACCTTCCAGAAAGTTTACTAGGTATTTTCATAAGGCTTTGATAGTCAGAGAGTCCAAGTTCCTCCTCTTCATAAGAGGTTGTCTTCAGAAGTTTGACATCATCTGAAGTAAGGACAGATCCCTAATACCAGCAAAAAAAATGTATCTGACTTTGAGTTCCTTCAGCGTAGGACCTACAGCTTATTTGACTCTCCTGCACCTGACTCATAGCGCCTGGCACAAATAGTAAGCCCTGAAGAAGGGTTAATCTGAATTGAATATATGAATAATTTATCATGAAAAACAGAATGTCCAAGGGTATTTATTCATCTCAGCTAATCAACACGACAGCTTCTCAGGGAGAAATCAAATTAAGATCAGAAGATAGCCTAGATATAATCAAGAAAATGATCTTAACAGATTTTAAGGGCTATTTTCATAAAGCTAGAGTATCTTGCTAAGTCACCTCATCAGGTGTAGCATGTGGCAGGAATACACTGGCCAAGCTAATGATATTAATAGTTATAGTTGATAAAAATTTCAATATGGATCCCAGGAAGATGGGGCAATTGAAGTATAATTCGTTTTATTTTTGCAAGTCCCCACATGAAGCAGAAAGAGCAATTACATAGCAAAGTCAAAAACCCATGAATGACATTTATTTAATTATTGGATAACAAGGTATTCCTGTAAACCACAACATGCAAATGGGTAGAGCCGAACCACTAACAGCCACTAAACTTGTACAGTATTGGCACCTGTTTGGTAGTGGGTAAAAAGAAGCAATTAGGCATCATCTGACAGATTTGACAACAGAACCCTTCCATCAGTTCATATCTTCCAGGAAGGAGACGTTGATATAGCATTAGGTATGCAAGGGAAGGGCGGGACAAGGAGGAGAAACTGCTGCATCAAGTGCAATCAAAATTGAGCAGAATAGGGAAAAATTGAGCAGAATGGGGGAAAAGGAACAAGAGGATCTCAACCAAAGTAGGGTAGATGAACAAAGCAAGAAAATCCCTGAAAGCAAGCCACCATGTTTTTAACACAACATAAAAGAAGGGGTTCTGTAAAATTGCAAAAAAAAAATTTCCTGAAACACACCTCATTCTAAAAGTTCAGGAAAACCAATTTCACATAAAAATGAACTAAAGAAAGGTATCAAAGTAAAAACCCAAACAAAATCGTTATTTAAAAATGACAATAAGAAGCTAAATCTCATGCACACACACGCACACATGCACACATGCACACACACACACAAACATACACACTTCAGATTATGGGTCATGCTCAGAGCTAAGAATATATAATCTTTCCTTTTGCCAATACCCACTCCTTCACACTAAGAACCTAAGAATCATGGACTATAAAAATTATGTATTGCAAAGAGAATATGCATGCTTCATTTTTCCAAGAATTGAATCAATGAACCAAGTAGATTTATAAGGGTCAAAATCAACAAGAGAGCTAAAAACATCCATAGGGTCGCCTTCCCTGACTATTATTTGACATGGTATAGATGACCTTCTTGTCAGCCTATAAAATTTACGTTGATTCTTCAAGTCTTAGCTTAAATATCAGTTATTTTCCTGAGGAAGAGTACAGTCAGAAATCGTGAGGGGTCCAGGCCTTTACCCTACTTACAAGCTAAGAAGTTGGCCTCTTACTGTTCATAGATCCTGGCAGGAGACAAAGGACTTGATTTCTTACGACAAAAGTAGTAGACAAAGCATCATGTTTGTGACAGTCTTTACATCCCTCAAGCCTCACGGAGGTAACACAGGTGAGTTAGGTTCAGTTGCCTGCACATGCAGTGTTCTGCCTTCCAGGATAGGAACACTAAACTTGGAGATTCGCCACTTTTATAGCAAGCAGTAAGCAAGCCTATTCTTTGTCTAGGGATAGAAATTACCTTATCCATGAAGGCTGATTGCTGCAAACTTAACCCTGAGAATGGCCCAGGTAAAGAGAATTCAGAACCTTGCATTCCTGGCACACCCAGAAGAAGTATGCTGGGATGCTCAGGGCCCCTGGAAAATTGCCTCTTATAAATTCTTTTTATTTTTCACTTATGTTATATTGTGTTCTAACTATTCACTTGCATGTCCTTCTTTCCAAGAATACTTTGAGCTCCTTGAGGATAGAAACAGTTTTATTTATTAATATTTATCTCCAGCAACTACCTAGGACACTGTTTAGCTCTCAGTAGGAGCTCTCTAAATAAATAATGGGTGTGTTGAATAAACTCTATCATAGTTATAGTGACTTAGCTTTCAAGCACTCTTCCTGGTGGGAGGGTACCTATTGGTGGGCACACCTCCTCAAGCCCCAGGCTCTCGGTTATACATGTGGAAGTGGGAAACATGGCTCTGACTTCAGGTGGAACATACATATTTAATATGTATGGCTGCAACTTCTTAAAAGGAAATGCAATCTTTATTAATGATAATAAAGTCCAGAAACTCCAAGTAATCTTCATATGGACAAAGGCAACGGAACTATACTACCTGACTTTTTCTGAAATACTTCCTTTTCCTTTGGATCTGCTTGCAGATTACTAATGCCATCATCATATTTGCCTCTGGGTTGTGAAATTGTGCTACTTGTCATTTAATTCTTACCCCATGCTGTGCACATGTACCTTTCCTTTATGTCTAGCAACGTTTGGAAAGGAGGGTGCCTTTGCTAAATGCCAAGACATATGAAAAAGGAAACAAACACAGACAGTAACATAGACCTTGCTTGGCTTATAACTCTCTTTCTCTGTTTTAACACATTGACTGCCACACACAAAAAAAATCAGACACTTTTCCTTGGGGCCACAGTGTTTCTTTACAAAAATACAATAAAAACTTCAAGTGTAATTTTAAGGTAAATATAAACAGAAAAATGAAATTTATTGACTTCTATTCATTTAATCCACCTTTTTAGAATTAAATTGTCAATATTAACTGTAACAATAAGAACATCTACAAGTAAGATTTTACATATGCTTCACGCAGCCCCAGGGTCAAAACTAGAGTGAGTTAAATACAACTCTCGTGGTAGTTAATATGTTAAAGGCCGTATTTCATCTCTTGGGGCCTTAGGCGAGGAGGGTGGCAATGCAGTTTCTGCCTCATAATTCACTGTGATTTATTCCTGCTAATCCATACCATACTCTCTTCTGGACCAGAAGTTTATCAGACAAACATTTCCTTATAAGGGCTATTTTCTCATACTCTGGGGGCCAAATCCTTCTCATGCTGCCGGCTCTGACTCTTCCACATCTCCCTTCCACTTTTAAGGGTTATTACATTGAACCCACCTGGATAATCCAGGATAATCTCTCTTTTTAAGTCAGATGATTAGCAAACTTAATTCCTTCTACAACCTTAATTCCCCTTTGCCACATAACATGACATTCACAGCTTCTGGCATTGGAATGTAGATTATCTTTGAAGGGGGCCATGATTCTGTCTACCACAATACCTTTCTCAAAAAAATTAAATAGTAAATAGCTTTCAGAAGTTAGGAAATATTAGGGAGGAATGTATCTCCACTACTTCTGATGTTTTCTTCCTAGAAGAAGGAACTCAATAACCAATTACTGGCTTCTCTCTGTTCATAGGAGATAGAATGATTTAACTGATTGGTAAATTTGGGAAGAATAAATTGGGCATCCTTGGTTCAGAACCTCCCTTCTTCCTCTTGAGAGTGAGCTCCTTAGAGAGAGCACCCATCTCACTACTCCTCCAGGGACGCTGCCCCTGCTGGGAGCAAGCGCTGGATGAAGGGCTAAGGGTGAGGTTTGCCCCAAACCTGGGCTTCTGTTAGAGAGAAAGGCTGCTAATTTGGGGACGTGTTATTAGCAAGCTTTTTTGGCTAACAGATCTAAAGCTGGATTCTCCAATTTGACCTCTATCAGTAATAAGGGTGATATTGTTATCCCTCTCTCTCAACTCTACTGTTTTATTCCTCAAGCTGTTCAGAATCCAGATGAGAAAAGGGAATACCTTTGTTGAGACTCCATCATGGACCTCAAAAGCGAGCACTAAATTCATACGATGCTATATATTTCTCCAGGATGTCCACTTCTCCATGAGTGAATGAGAACAAAGCTCCTGTGGGAAACAGTATAGCATAGTGATGAAGTGTGCCAGTGGTGTGTTAAGACTGCCTCAGTTCAAATGCTGGCTCCATCACTTACATGCTGTGTGATGTGTAGCAAAGTACTTAACTTCTCTGTGCCTCTGTTTCCCACCTGTAAAATGTGAAATTCCTACTTCTTAGAGTTGTTGTGAGTTATAAATGATATAGGAGAAGCAAAGCACTTAGAACAGTGCCTACCTAGTGCATCGTAAGCATTCAATGCATTATATATATTATGTCTTATACATGTTTGTATCCCCCATTGGATTTAGTGTAAAAATACTAAAACAAATCATTTTTCATGAAACAGGGTGCTCTGAAGCAGAGACTGTGTCTTCTTCAGCTTTGCATCTCCCAGAACAGCAAAGGTCCTATCACAGAATAGAGCTAAATACATGTTTGCTGTGTGAATAAATGAAATAAGTAATGAAGTCTAAAATTAAGCTAAGAAAATTGTTCTGCCACATAACAGAATTGGCTTTACTAAACTTAAAAAGCTTTTACTAGGGCTTAATTTCCACTTGTCCAGAAAGTCAATAAAACATGTTTTTAAAATTAGTGGCAAATGCATTTTGTACAATTTTGCTTTGGAAACTATAGTCCAAAAATAATCCCAAATCATTAATTCTTGCCTGATTCGATTATGAATCTTTGCTGCTCTCTAGTGGAATAAAGATGTAAAGCACACAAAAGTGATGTCCTCAATCGGCTGGCATATCTTTTTTAAAAATCAAAACAACTTTTCTACTCAAATATATTTTTCAAACACTTTCTCTTACACATTTTCAAAAAATTTTAAAAATTATGGTAATATCTCAGGTAAAAAATTCTTTGCATTCATAATCTATTCCCTTTGGGAAATCAGTCATACTGAGTGCAATGTTTCACTTTTTAACCAATTGTAACAAATGGCAAGTATGACATAAGAAAATTGAAAAAAAAACACCATGGGCTGAGAATGCCTTTTAGAAGTATAAGTCTCAAGGTGCCTCCATTCTGCTATTACTTAAATGTCTGTGGTTAATCCCTCTGATTGCAATCCAACTTCAGACCTCTAAAATTCTGCAGAGGGGTCACAAGGATCTCAATTCAATCCAAAAATTTTTCTGAGCACTGAGAATGTGAAAAATTGGGAAAGGGAATGGTGTAGCACACCAAATGAAAAAGACATCAGCTCTGTTTGTAAAGAGGAAGGTACACAGGCACACATAACACTAGGTAAGATGGAAAGCAACCTGTCAGAATACTACTTTATTGCTGGTACAAATTCAGAGACATGGGAGTAAAGGGAAGATCTGCTCTAGGAAAGCTCCCTAAAACCAGTGGTAGATGAATGGGCTCTTGAAGAATAGATAAATCTTCAACAAAAATAACCACGAGAAATGTTACTTCAAATAGATGGGGAAAGGTAAACTAATATATTAATACGTGGGTGGAAAAGCACAGACTGAATTTTGGAAAAGATGACTAGTCCAGGTATGGCTGCAGTGGCAGGTGTGTGAAGAAATGAAATCAGAAACAAAGGCTACTTAGAAATCATGGAGAGCCCTGAATGCCATCAAGAAATCTGGACTTTTAGGTTTGGAATGTGTTGCTAAAAAACAAAAACAACAACAACAAAAAGAAATCTGGACTTTGATCTATCTACTTTAAAAAGTTATTAATATTTTTACAAGAAGTCATAATAAGATCCATGGTCTTAGAAAGAAACAATTTGTTGTAAAGTAGTTTCCTACTTATCCACAGGGCATATGTTCCAAGACCCCCAGTAGATGCCTGAGGCCATGGGTAGCACCAAAACCTGTATATACTGTGTTTTTTCAATATGATATCTGAGACAGCTACTAAGTGACTAATGGGCAGGTGGCATGTACAGCATGGATGTCCTGGACAAAGGGATGAGTTACATCCTGGATGAGCCCACACGGGATGGTGGAAGATTACATCACACTACTCAGAACCACATACAATTTAAAACTTAATGAATTGTTATTTCTGGAATTTTCCATTTAATATTTTTGGGCTGTGGTTGACCATGGGTACATGAAATCATGAAAGCAAATCTGTGGATGTGGGGGACTACTGTAATTTAGAAGGTAAATTGCAAAAGAGAAAGGCTAAAGTCAAGGAGATCAGTTTGAAGGCCACTGATATAGTCCAGACGTGAGAATCTGAACTATAATTTCAAAAATGGCAATAGGGAAAAAGACACAGATATAATATGTTTCAGAAGGATAACCAGAGTCAAACAATAGTGGATTGATGCAGAGTGTTGGATAACAGTAGATCATGAGAATAAGAGAGAATAAAGGGTCTGTGGGGTTTTGAGTTTAGGCAGCTAGAAAGATGTAGAAGCCAATGCAATGGAGATCACAGAGATGAATACAATTTGGCATTAATGTTGTCTATTTGCCACATACAGTTAAAGGACAGAGTTGTTCTAGTACCCACTGCTTAGAAATGTTATAGTTGATTATCATTTAAATAAGAGGAGGGAGATCAAAAATATGTAACTTCATGCTCCAATTTATTTAAATTTATAACAAAAATCTAAAAGTCACGTATGCTTCTGGGTTTTAGGGTCTTCATTTGATAAAATGAAAGCATTGGACAGTGATGAGTTTCTAAGATTCATTTTAGATCAAATTTTATCATTCTTTGGTCTTGTAATGAGCTGTGTTAGAGGTGACATCCAGGAGGCACCCGATAAGCCAGGTAGTCCAGAGCTTATAAAAGATATGGAAACTGTTCACAACGATGTGAAAACTGAAGTCATGGGATGGGGTGAGATACCAGAATTCTATAGAGAGACATGAGGACAGATCCTTAGGGAATCAGCATGTTCCATCTCATGGAATGCCACTCCCACCTATCCAGGTACTCAAGCCAGAAGAAACCCAGACGTCATCTTTGACTCCTTTCTTTTCCTCACTACTCATCATTCCAAATCCATACACCAAATCCAACTGATATGACTTCCAATCCATTCACTCCTCCACCCCACTGTCATTTTTCTAACACAGACTACCGTCATTTCTTATATAAATGACTTAAATAGTCTCTTTTTTAAGGAAAGTAAGCTATTTTTTAAAGTAAAGCATATATAGACAGCTCAAAATTTTTTAACTATCAAAGGAATACAATAAAGTGTTTCCCTCCCCCTCCTGACCCCCAGGGACACAGTCCCTCCATGAGAGGAAACCAAGCCCACCAAAGTTTTGCATGTCCTTCAAGAGATATTTTACACATATACAAGAATATATGTGTGTACGTTGGTTTTCTTTCCCCATTCTAGCCACACTGTTTTATATCTTGTTCTGTCACTTAATAATACAGCATGGAGTTCACTCCATATAAGTACATGTAGAACTTGTTCATTACAATAGCTGCTCTGAATGGATACATTATAATTTATCTCAACAGTTCCAGTTGATGGACACTTATATTATTCCCAATCTTTTTCTTTTACAAATAACGTTGGCAATAAACATCTTTTCACATACTTTACTTCTTCCATTTGAAAACACTTCTGTAGGCTAACTATAAGTTTGTAATATACTTTATCCTCCATTTCATTGGACAGTACCTGATATTGACTCCATACTATCAAAAATGATTAAATTAACTAGTATATTTCCATTTCATTTCCACTTTCTTTCTCACTCCAACACCTAATTTTAGTGAATTAAAATTTTTCGTTACTACTCATCTTTACAATTTTAAATATATTTATCTTCTATTATTTCATTTATCAGCTTTAAATAGCCTTTAGCTTCCAATTATAAAAAGCGCTCACACTACCTCCCAACTTTTCTCCCACTTCCCATCTTTTGTTTCTTCTCTTATTTCTACTTTGTCAGAGTTTATAAAATACATTCCATTCTAACTGTAACCCTCATGTTTACTTCCATCTTAATCTCACATTTAATCACAATGGT
Source organism: Lemur catta (assembly GCF_020740605.2). NCBI lineage: Eukaryota > Metazoa > Chordata > Mammalia > Primates > Lemuridae > Lemur > Lemur catta. The sequence continues at coordinate 225,858,447 of NC_059128.1, read as the reverse complement.
ATTACCTCACTGCCCCTCCTTCTGCCATGGTTTCTGCATGTATCTGTTGGTTGTTCAAGTCTTCCATCTACTTTGAAGACTCATGGAAATTATATTCTCTGGGTTTTTGTATGTACAAAGATGTCTGTTATCTTTATACTCAAAGGATATCTTGGCTGGAAATAACATTACTTGAATCTACACTTTCTTTCCTTGAGGGATTTTAAGCAATGTTTCATTATCTTCCAGTACTGATTGTTGCTGTGGAGACATCTGAGCCAGTCTGATTTTTTTCCATATGAGCAATTGACCTTTTTGTTTAGTTGCTTAAAGGAGTCTTAATTGTTGAGGTCCAATAATTTTGTTAGAATATGATATCAACGTTAACATTTCTATGTCAAGTTTTCCTGGGCTACAGCATGCCTTTTCCATATATAAATCCAAGACATTTTTTTTCCAGAAAAATTATCTTAAATTATATATTTAAACATTGTATCTATTCCATTCAATCTATAATCACTGGCATACATTGGGTCTTATATTTCCTATCAATTATTTTTGCCCCTAATTCTTCTAAATATTGTGTGGATTCTGTTGCATTTTTCTTGCTTTTCTTAATTCTATTCTCCATGTCTCCAAAGTACTGTCAATTATGTCTAATCTCCTTTGGGCTGCTTCCAATGGGAACTTCATTTCTACAATAGCTTCCTATTTCTCTTCCATTTCTTCCCCAAGCTCATTTTTCCATTCCTTTTGTGGTCCCAGTATATCTTCTTGGAGCCCTTGGAGCTCTTTGTTTTGAGTTCATATTGACAGAGGGAGTGCATGATTGGGGTTTGTTGATGTTTTGTTTTATTTTTTAATTCATGCTTGTTCAAAAATTTTATATGATTTATGGCAACTTTTTTCTGATGGGAGTTTTTCTTTCTCTACTTATTTTTGTATCTACTTCTCCTTTCTTCCTTTTTATGGTAACACTTATATAACTCCTGTGCTGATTCCTTTTTGATTACTGCTCATGTCTGAATTCTTATGATCACTATTGGTAGGAGGTTTATAAGTGGAAGGAGCCAAAACCACGTTCTGGATTAGTAGGAATTCTTCCCAGTTCACAGTCATATTTCTTATGACATAGGGCTATGTGCACAGGTTTTCTTTCCTTTTACTTCTCCCCAGTCAACAAAAATTAGTTGCTATATGGCTGCACCCAATGCAGAATCTCTCTCTTCCTCTTTATCCCACCAATAAAATAAAATATGAAACTCAGATATGGCTTATTAGTGTGATTCTTCATTTATTCCTATCAATCCTGTTTCTCACTGGTATTAACTAGATCTGGAGATGCTCCCACTGCCATATTTCTATTACTCCAAGTAGGAATTGTTGGGAATTTTCCCTCAGGGAAACTTTTCTCTGCCAGTTTTGCCTGAAATATAGAGATACAAACTGCCTGCACTCCTCTCTAACCATAACTGCTCTCAGTAATGCTTCCTCGTATATTGTGGTTCAGGGTTATAGATTTCATCTAGTTTTTTGCAAAGATGGAGCTTGCATTTCTGTTTCTTGTTCTTCTTGCCTTGGGCTGATTTCTGAGAGAATAGGAGGACAGTACCATCTTTACTTGACCATTTTAAAAATGGAAGTTTCCATAATAATGTCTTCTTAGTCTCCCGACCTCCAGTCTTCTCCTCCTTCAATCCATTTTTCCAATTACAACTAGAATGACCTATCTAAACTGCAAGTCAGATTGTGTCATCACCCTGCAAGAAATCCTTCAACGACTCTGCATACTCTTGTGATAAAGGCTCAACATCTCTATGATATGACCCCCATCCACTTCTCCTGCTTCATCTATTATTACCCAGTCCCTTCCACACAGTATTATAGCACATTGAATTTCTCTTAGCTATTCAAACTCCCCATCATCTGTTCTGTCTCCAAGCATTCAATGTGCTCTTTTCTCTGCCTATGATACACTTCTCCTAACACTGATCACCCCCCTTCACTTCTTAACTCTTAGTAACCCTCCAGCTCTCAGCATAAGAATCATGAGCTGCCATTTTTAATCATTTACTAAAGCACTGTGCTAAGCAATTTATTAATATATGTAATAATTCATTTATTTCCACAGCAACCCAATGAAGTAAGTGCATTATTGTCCCCATTTTTAATTTGAAAAAACTAAAGCCTGGAAAGGTTAAGAAACGTGTCCAAGGAAACAGAGCTAGTAGATGTTATGGCTGCAGCTGAACTCCAGCACTCCAGAGGCCCTTTAACAATGAACGGACTATACATTTGACTACATTTATGTCACTTCTCCTCACCCTTCAACTTTTGGTTACATGCCTCTTCTCTATGCATCAATAGCTGTTTGTACTTCTCCCATCATAGCTCTTACCCCTGTGTATTATAATTACTTATTTTCTTGTCAGAGCCCCCTTCTAGAATATGAGATTCTTGAGGTTAAGAATTGTGTCTATCTTGTTTCTTATTGTAACCATGTTGCCTGACACATAGCAATTTGAAATGAAAAATGATTTTTCTCCTCAGGATTGAGAAATAAAAGATGTTTTTTAATAGTAGGAGAAGGTGAGAAGAGGTCAGTACACAAAAAGCCTTTCTCTCAGCCAGGCCATCAGAGATAATAACTTCTAATAGGAAGGAAACCTTACCATTGTCAAGTCACTCACCAGTTCTAGACAAGCAGTCCCACCAGAGCAAAAGTTCTACCAGAGACATCTCCTCTTCTTAGCTGAGAAAGGTAAGCAAAGAAGGGAAAAAAGAGTTCATGTTGTGATAACATTACAATACATGAATCTCATGCTTTAAATATTTTAAAAAATAGTTTCTTTTAGGAAAACATCCTTGGGTACAGGATTCAGAGTCATAACAAAATATTAGGACGGGAACCATTGCATTACACCACCGAATCACACAGAAACTTTAATAGAAGAATGACCAACTGAAGCTACCTTAATCTAGATCTGCAGGGGATCACCTACAGTTGCCCTAGGATGGATCAGGGTGGTAGGATGGATAGTGCTTCTCCGTCACAGCTGCCAGCATCAGGGACCCCCGACCTTCCTTTGCTTCTGTATTACTCCTTGTCATGGCATCGTCTGCATCAATTTCAACAGAAACACACTCATCCAGTCTTCCTTGGTAAATTCAACAGTTCCTCTGCCATAAGTGGTGAGGAGTTAAAAGTTACAAACTCTTTCACATTAGGAAACCACAGATACGTCTAGTCCTTCAACTTAGAAGATGGCATTTACCAGTTTCCTTCCTCAGTCTGGATGAGCACTCACAATGCCCACATCCAATGCTCCTTCACTAGACTCCTTTAGCCTACCACCACAAAAAACAAAACAAAACAAAACACCTCTAAATTCTCTCTCAGTTTAGATTAGGGTGGCTTTTTGCCCTTTCCTACTCCAAAAAATTAAACTACACTTTTTTTCTTTTTTATACTTCCCTTGAACTCCAACCAACAAGTTTTCTGGATCTCTCTCTATAAGGAAGCAAAAAAATTGGCTCATATTTATTCACCATAATTATAAACATATCTAATACAAAACATATATAGAGCCGAGATCATACATTTAAGGATCTATGTTAGGAGGTATGTCTGCCATAACTCCCTGCATCCTCTCTAACCCTCTCCCTGGTCTAGAACTAAATATTTGGAACTCAGGTGAAAATCATTCAGCACCCTATCAAGATGTGACTGTAGGTAAAGAAACAGGGGAAGACATGTATGCAAATTTAATCAGGAAAATCTTAACTAATAAATTAACAATCTATACAAACTTATAGAATAAGGTGATCAGAAAAAATCAGTAGTTTAGCATCTGGTGTCCCCAGATTCCCTCTGAAATTTATAAAAGTGGTGCAAAACTTTATTTGCTATTTCAAAAGCCTTACAAAAACATTTTTAAGACTTAAGATTATATAATTCAGGTTCTGCTTTTGAAATGACAGAATGAGGAACTTGGTGAATTTGCTCTTCCTCTAAAACAATAAAAATGTGGGTAAAATAACTGTAATGGTTTTCTATGTCCACTTGACGGCATGGCAGGCTGTCTAGATTAAACATTATTTCTGAGTGTGTCTGTGAGTGTCTTTCCATATAAGACTAGCATTTGAATCAGTGGACTCAGTTTGTCCTCCCCAGTATGGGTGGATATCATCCAATCCACTGAGGTCTTGAATAGAATAAAAAGGCAGAAGAAGAAGGAATTTAACTCTTTTTTTCCTGCCTGCCTGCTTGAGCTGAAACATTGGTCTTCTTCTGCCCTTGGACTGGGATTTACAATATTGGCTCCCCTGGTTCTCAGGCCTTTGAACCTGAGTTGCACAACTGGCTTTCTTGGGTCTCCAACTTAAAGACAACAGATCATGGGATTTTTCAACCTCCATAATTGCAGGAGCCAATTCCTCATCTTATATATATGGCATTATATACATATGCATGCAATTAACCAAAGCCAAAAAGGAAACTGAAAATCACCTATCAAGAAAAACTACTGAACTTCAGTAAGAATGTGGGGTGTCCGCAATGTCTCAACTTGGGGCTATTCCCATCACCCCTTCCTCTCCAGCTCAATGGCAAAGGCCAAAAGCCAGCATCTTTGGACACAATGAAAAGATCTGGGAGGGACTGATTGTTTTTGGAATTCCACTAAAAGAACCATCCCTAGGACATAGTCAATGTTTTGTCTGAACATGCAGCTCCCAGAGAAATCTCAACTCTTAGAGTGTGGTGGCCATTTGGTTTGCCTCAGAACTCAGCTCAGCAAGTGCGTGGTGGGGATGGGGGCGGATACCCCCGGGGCATTCTCAAAACAATAGCAAACTGCTGACAACTTTTCAACTGCCTAAGGCTACACTGTCAGTTGAGGCAAATAAGAGCCTGGCCCAGAATTTAAAAGGAAATCCTTGAGAACTAGAATTGCCATGGGAAATTTTGAAAAGCTCCAACATATTCCAAGGGATTTAAAAAGCTGTGCACATGCCAAAGAAACACTTGGCAAAGAAGGCATCACCCACTCATCTCTGTCTAACCTGAAGTCCAGTGTAAGCAGGGAATAAACACAGCCTTTTAAACTGTCTGAAGGCTGAAGGCATGACATCTCACATAAAACCCCTTGGCAAAGGATAGAAGACATACTAGCAAAACATTTAATGAAATCTTCTAACCAATCATAACCACTATATTATGTTGTTCTAAGAGTGACCCCTAGAAAGCTAGGACTTAAAAATAAAAACAAGAACTTAAAAAAAATGAAAGGTATCAGAAAACTATGGTCACATACTGCAACACTGCAAGGAATCAGGATCTATAGAACTAGTCCAGAAAATTCATGCAAAAACAAACAAGCAGCAACAAGAAAAGACAACCACCAAAATGGCAACAAATATTAGGGGGTGGAAAAATCTGATATCAGAGTTATTAAATATTATCTAAAATGTCCAGTTTTCAAAAACAAGTATGAGACTTGCAAAGAAACAGGAAAATATGCCACATGTACATGGAGAAAAGCAACTAACAGAAAATGTCCATGAACGACCATTTAGACTTAGTAGTCAAAGACATTAAGTCAGCTATTGTTAATGTGTCCAAAGACCTAATGGAAACCAAGAGAATGATGTTTTAACAAATAGAAAATAGCAATAACAAGATAGAAATTACAAAAAGAAACAAAATGAAAATTCCAGAGCTGAAAAGTATAATAACTAAAATGAAAAATTGACTAGAGGATTTCAACAGCTGATTTGAGCACTCAGAAGAATCACCAAACTTGAAGATAGGTCATTATAAATTATTTAACCTGAGGACCAGAAAGAAAAAAGAATGAATAAAAATGAACAGAGCTTCAGAGCCCTATAAAACACCATCAAGTGTACCACATATGTATAACAGGATGTCCAGAAAGAGAGAGAGAAAGGAAAAGAATATTTAAAGAAATAATGGCTGAAAACTTTACAAATTTAATAAAAGAAATGAATCTACATATCCAAGAAGCTCAACAAACTCCATGAAGAATAAAAATAAAAAGATCCACCCTGATAAATTACAATCAAACTTTCAAAAGACAAACACTTTTTGAAAGAGAGAATCTTGAATGCAGCAAAAAAGAAGTGACTCCTCACTTATAAGGATCCTCAAGATCAACAGCCAAGTTCTCAGCATAACTCATGGAAGCAAGAAAGCAGTAGGATAACATATTTAAAGTGCTGAAAAAAAATACTATCAAAAATTCTACATCCACCAAAACTATCCTTCAAAAATAAAGAAGAAAGTAAGACTTTCCCAGATAACAAATCTGAGAAAGTTCATCCTCTGGTAGGTAGTTCATCCTACCATACAAGAAATTCTCAAGGGAAACGTTCAAGCGGAAATGAAGGATACTAGATAGTAGTTTAAGCCACGTGAAAAAAAATCAAGAACACTGGCATAGGTGCCTATACAAGTAAATTTAAAAGCTAATAGTATATTTTTGGTTTGAACTTCTTTTTTATATGATCTAAATGACAGATGCATAAAACAATCATTATAAATCTATGTTAATGGGCACACAATGTATAAAGATGAGATTTGTGACAACAAGAATATAAAAGAAGAGGGACAGAATTGTATATAAGAGCAGAGTATTTTACACTATCAAACCTAAGATAGTTTTAATTCAAAATATTAATAGTTTCTTATAAGTTTAAGAGGTTAATTATAATCCCCAGGCAACTACTAAGAAAATAACTAGAAAATATATACAGAAAAGGAATGAGAAAGGAATCAACACGGTATACTACAAAAAAATCAAACACAAACGAAGGCAGTAATAGAAGAATTGAAGAACAAAAGATATATGATATATAGAAAACAAATATCAAAATAGCAGAGGTAAGTGCTACCTTATCAGTAATTGCATTATATGTGGCTGGATTAAACTTTCTAATTAAAAGACACAAATCGGCAGAATGGATTTTTAAAAAATGATCCAACTATATGCTGTCTACAGGAGACTTTTATTAGTGCCAAAGACACAATTAGGTTGAAAGTATAAGAATCAAAAAAGATATTGCATGAAAATAACCAAAAGAGAGCTGGAGTTGCTATACTAATATCAGACAAAATAATACCAACATCATTTTTCACAGATCTAAAAAAATAATTCTACACTTAGTTTGGGACCAGAAAAGAGTCCAAATAGCCAAACCAAACTTAACCAAAAGGGACAAATTTGGAGACATCACTTTATCAGACTTTAAGCTATCCTATAAGGCTATAGTAACCAAAACAGCATGGTACTGGCACAAAAATAGAGACAGACCAATGGAACAGAACAAAGAACCCAGATATAAAACCAGCCACATATTGCCATCTGATCTTGGACAAAACAGACAACAATATACACTGGGGAAAAGAATTCCTATTCAATAAATGGTGCTGGGAAAATTGGATAACCATATGTAGAAGATTGAAACAGGATCCATATCTCTCACCACTCACAAAAATTCATTCAAGATGGACTTAAATTTAAGACATGAAACTATAAGAATTCTAGAAGAAAATGTTGGAAAAACTCTTATAGATATTGGCCTAGGCAAAGAATTTATGAAGAAGACCCCAAGGGCAATCACAGCAACAACAAAAATTAATAAGGGGGCATGATTAAATTAAAAGACTTCTGCACAGCCAAGGAAACTATAAACAGGGCAAACAGACAACCTACAGAATGGGAGAAAATGTTCACATGCTGTATATCCAATAAGGGCTAATAACCAGAATCTACAAAGAACTCAAGCAAATCAGCAAGGAAAAAATCAAACAACCCCATTAAAAAGTTGGCAAAAGACATGAACGAAAGCTTTTCAAAAGAAGATAGACCAATGGGCAATAAACATATGAAAAAATATTCAATGTCACTACTCATCAGAAAAATGAAAATCAAAACCATAATGAGATATCACCCAACCCCAGTGAGAATGAATGGCTTTTATCAAAAAGTCCCAAAACAATAGATGCTGGCATGGTTGTGGAGAGAAAGGAACACATACACTCTAGGTGGGACTGCAAACTAGTGCAACCTCTATGGAAAATAGTATGGAGATTCCTCATATAAAGAACATTCCACCCAACAGTAGCAAATGCACATTCTGCTCATGCAACATTCTCCAGGATAGACCATATGGTAGGCCACAAAACAAGACTTAATATATTTTAAAAGACTGAAATCATACAAAGTATATTCTATGAACACAGTAGAATGAATCTATAAATCAATATTAGAAAGAAAACTGGAAAATTCATAAATATTGGGAAATTACACAATGCCCCTTTAAACAATATGTCAAAAAAGAAATCACAGGAAAATGAGAAAATATCTCAAGATGAATCAAAACAAAACACAACACACTGAAAACTTATATGAAATGCAGCAAAAGCATCAGCTCAGAAGGAAATTTATAGCTGCAAACACAAACATTAAAAAGAAGAAAGATCTCAAATCAATAAATAATAATTTTGTAAAATATATAAATACCTATAGAAATAGACATATAAATTTGCACAGGGGAAATTCCAGAAGGATATACATCAAAATGGTAATAAACACTTTGTCTTGGATGTTTGGGAATTTTCTTTTCTTTATGCATCTTTTTCCTTTTCTACAATAATGACATTTAAATTATAAAATGGAAAAATAAATCTGTAAGATCAAAGCTCCTCTGAAGCTGCAAACCACAGCCTATCACCTATTTTATCGAAACACGGTGTTCATTTATGCCCTGCATTTTAAAATAAATAATGCATATCATTCATAAATTTATATTCAACAAACACTTCTTGAGCACCACGTTTTCAGCACTTTATGTAAATGATTTTACTTCACTGTACTTAGAGTCCCCTTCTGCTCCTAAGTAGAAAGCAAGGATACCCGTTCTCCCTGTCACATCTTGATCACAACTACTTGAATTTGGATTTTAAGTCTCATCTCTAATTGTTGAATGCAACTAAATCCCTATTAAAGTGCTATCTGGCATTGCATCATCAACCCTGGGTCTGCCTCAAGGATTCTAAGCTTTGGAAAGTCAAAGTAAAATGTCTCTATACTGCTCTATACCTGGAAGTAGAGAGCCTGCTAATTCTGCAGTGCATTCTTAAGGTTTATTTCAAAAAGGGACGGCCAAACCTCAAAACTTTTACCCTACTGAGCAACACCGTCAAGTGCAAGTTCTTCACTTGCTAAATATTCTTTCTGGTATCTCTCCCCTACTCTCCGTACCCCCTTCCTTTCTGGAACTCTGGTTTGGCCTCCTCCTCCTAACTATCCCTTCTGCCCTAAGACCGCTAGATGGTGTGATTTAGAACCCGTTCTCACCGGCTCTTTGCCCCCTCTGGTGGTCCAGCCATAGATCATATGTCTAACTCAGCAAGAAAACACCTTGGGGCTTGAGTTTCCACTCCGGGGCAGCTCTTCCCAGAGGGGATAGAAAAAAGCTGCTCACCTGTTCCTTGAGACAGGGAAGAGGATGCTCCTGCAGGAACGAACTGCCAAGCGGCGGCGGTGTATAGGGCTGGGGCTGGGGCTGGGGAGGAGAGCAGGGCTCTCCTCTCTACACGCTCTCCTTGCGGGGAGAGATCCGAACGACCTCGGTAACGGGAGTTCTAGGAGGACTAAACTCTTGCTCGTACTACTGAAAACAGTACGCGGAAACGATAAACTGTAAAGCCAGTACTGAAAAATGGTTTTCTAAAAAAGTAAAAGAACATAATTTGGCTATGTCACCACAATACCGATTAGAATCTAAAGAAGAATGACATTTAGCAGGACCATTTACTAGCATAGTGCCCGATACCAATATTCCACTGTACCTCACAGCTGTGATTAAAGGCAAAACGCAGTACCAGACACAGCATGAATTGGGTTCCAGGGCAACAGTAGCCTCCGCTCAGGTCCCAGGGCCCGGCTGCTGCTGGTTGCACGTTCATTTGTTAACACGGGGGGTGGGGTGGTAATCAGAGGGGCGGTACCTGAGAAGGCTTATTTCAAACACATGGCTCTGAACCTCCAGAAACAAGGAAACAATGAGGCATCCATAAGCGGAGCCCTGAGGCCTAGTCCCTAGGGGGTGGGGGAGAAGCTCTAGTTGCCAGAATGGGGCAGTCACGTCTTCTCAGGACTAAGGGCCGCCCGGCGCTGGGTCCACACGGCGGCGCGGGCTGACCGGCCGGCTTGTGCCTGGACCGTGGCCGGCGCCAAGCCCTCAGCCAGGTGTCCCAGGCGGCAGAAGAGCCTGGCGGGGAGGAGGCCCCAACAAAGCCCGCGGAAATCACGTCACGCTCCTGGAATGTCACCTAAACGACCCAGCCCAGCCCCACCCACAGGCCTGGCAACCCCCACCAGTCAGGGGCAGAAGGAAATGGAACAGCCTCCAGAAGAGGCTCCAGCCAAATCCTTGGAACATGAAAGCACAGCTGTGTCCTCATCAGCCCGCGACACTAAGGGCCAGGCAGAAGACCACCAGAAGAACCAGGCCACAGGGGAGGCAGATGACCAAACTGATCACAGAATAGCTGGCCAAAGTGCCAGAAGTGTGTCTGGCCAGGCTGAACCCAACATATTTGGTCAAACTGACAACAAAGTATCTGAACTCAATGGGCATGAAACATCAGGCCAGACAGACCGTGGTTATGTTGCTGACCTTAGAGTGCATGATCAGGCTGACCAAAGATCATCTGAACAGGCCGAAGGCAAGGCATCTAGCCAGGCCCATAATGAAGAGCAGGAACAGAGTGATGGCCAGGAGTCTGGCCTGACTAACCGAAGAACTTCTGAACAAAGATTGTCCACACTATCTAACGGAGGGGCTTCCAGACAGACTGACCACAGGATGTCCAGTGAGGCAGAGAGGAGAGCTTCTGAGCAGGCCGACCACGGGATGTCCAGCCAGAGGGAGAGGAGAGCTTCTGAACAGATTTACAGCGGATTATCCAGCCTGGCTGAGAGAACGTCTGAACAGATTGATGATAAATTGCCCATGCCATCTGACCAGGGAGCTTCTGAACAGACTGACCGCAGAATGTCAGGCCAGGCTGAGAGAAGAACTCCTGAGCAGATTAACCAAAGATCGTCTGGCCTGGCTAACCAAGGAATTTCTGATCAGGTTGATCTCAGATCATCTTGCCTGGTTGACCATAAAACATCTGTAAAGACTCACCACCCAGTGTATGGCCAAGGCCCCAAACTACCTGAACACCAGGCTGATCAACTTCCAGTTAAAGAGGCTGACTCCAGTGAACCTGACCAGGTTCACGTAGTAGAAAAGCAAGGTGATCACAAAGAAGACCAGCTGTCTTACTATGGAACACTCAGCAAGTCTGAGGACTGCGAGGACAAAGAAGCTGACTACAGAGTAAAACCCTGCAAATTGGAGGACAGGCAAATAGACAATTCCAAGCTTTCAGATGAAGTAGAAAGAGAAACCATTATCCAAGCCAACCCAGTTGATGCCAAACCCACCAGTAATTTCCAAGCAAAAGACCAAAGCTTTCTGAAAAGATTCCCCTCCATCCCATCTAAATTGGACTATGTCACCAGTAAAGAAAAAATTCTAGCCTCAGAAACCAACCCTGTAGGTTAAAGATGCATTTGATATCTATGTGGGAGGTTGGCAACCAGGACAGGGCCTGTAACCGTGGGTGTAGGGGTACAGAGTAGGAGGACACATGTCAGGTCAAGGTTGGGGAATAAATCCACATGTTGTGGTATGTGTGACCCATAAGTTTTAGGAAGGGCAGGAGAAGGGTGGAAAATAAAAGAGATGTATTGCCTTCTCTATTACCCTAAGGCCATTCAGGAAGAGTGAACAAACTAGGATTCAGGAAACCTGGGTTTCAAGTTCTGCTTCTGCTACTAACTTTGTGACGCTAAGTCATTTTCCCTCTCTGGGCTTCTACCAAGGGAAGGAATTTGGGGTTGATTAGAGATCCCTGTGAAGGGAACAGTATTTGAAGTTGATTGGAGATGCCTAAGGTACCTCCCAGAGCTTGAGGTGCATTATATTGCCTAGAGGATCAGCCAGGTCTCATAAAAATGTGTCTTTTCTCCAGCTTGTGGTGTTAAGATCCCATCAACACCAGATATCACTGATACCAACAATTCCTGGGACTTTCTGGTTTATTAAAGACTCTTTGGGGATGTTTTTAAATTTCAGGGTGTTTTTCCAGAATTTGAGCAAGGAAGAAGATCTTATGGATACCATCAAATTTATAGGAGGGGGTTCCCTTCTGTAGTATATGAAGATCCTTATGAAGTTTCACTCCGATACATGGAAAAACATTGCATTCTGCAAATATTCCAGGTAAACCTCTCAATCCCTCTCTTTAACTGTGAGTTTTTCAAGAGATACAAGAAAGGGTGTATGCTGTAAAAAGGGATGTAATGTAATTGAGAGGTCATTAAGTACAGCAAGATGTACTTACCAAAAGTAGTAAAGGATAAACACCAAATGGATGATGCCATGATATGAAACTCTTTAGAGGAATTAGAGGTCAGGTGCATTGGTTGATAGGGAAAAACTTGACCCAGGTTAAAGTTTTAGCCAGACTAGGAAGAAAGGAAAAAATATTGGTGATTGAAACGAAGGAAAAAAAAAAAGTATAATACAGTCATGCCTCGATTAATGACAGGGATACATTCTGAGAAATGCATCCTAAGGCAATTTTGTCATTGTGCAAACATCATAGAGAATACTTACACAAATATAGAGGGTATAGCCTGCTACACACCTAGGCTATATGGTATAGCCTATTACTCCTAGGTTACAAACCTGTACAGCATGTTACTGTACTGAATACTGGAGGCAATGGTAAGTATTTGTGTCTGTAAACATAGAAAAGGTACAGTGAAATTACCATATAAAAGATAAAATATGGTACCCCTGTATAAGGCACTTACCATAAATGGAGCTTGCAGGACTAGAAGTTGCTCTGGATGAGTCAGTGAGTGAGTGGTGAATGAAAGTGAGGGCCTAGGACATTACTGTACACTACTATAGACATTGTAAACACTGTACACTTAGGCTACACTAAATTTTTTCTTTCTTCAATAATATATTAACTTTAGCTTACTGTAATGTTTCTACTTTATAAACTTTAAAATTTTTTTTAGCTTTTTGACTCTTGAATAACATTTAACTTAAAACATGAACCCTTTGTACAGCTGTACAAAAATATGTTCTTTCTTTATATTCTTATTCTATATGCTTTTCTCTATTTTTAAAATTTTTTATTTTTATTTTGTACTTTTTAAACTTCTTTGTTAAAAACTAAGACATGAACACACACACTAGCCTGGGTTTACACAGGGTCAGGATCATGAATATCATTGTCTTCCATCTTCACATCTTGTCCCACTGGAAGGTCTTCAGGGGCAGTAACATGCATGGAGCTGTCAGCTCCTATGCTAACAATGCCTTCTTCTGGAATGTCTCCTGAAAGACTTGCCTGAGGCTGTTTTACAGTTAACTTTTTTTTTGCATGTAAGCAGAAGGAGTACTCTAAAATAATGATAAAAATTATATTATAGTACATACATAAACCAGTAACATAGCCATTTATTATCATTATCAAGTATTATGTACTGTACATAATTTTATATGCCACCCTTTCATGCAACTAGCAGTACAATAGGTTTGTTTACACCAGCATCACCAGAAACACACATTATTACAGCTATAATGTCATTAGGTGATAGGAATTTTTAAGTTCCATTATATTAATAATCTTATGGGACCACCACGGTGTATGTGGTCTCTCATTGACCAAAATGTTGTTATACGGTGCATGACTGTACTTTCAAAAGATGACCAATCTTGTGACCATCTAATAATCCACATTCTCTAGGGTGAAAAAGAAATAGTTAAAAATTGCTTCTAATTCTTGAAATTATAAATCTCATTGACCTCAGGTTGTGGTGCTTCTTTAAAATATGACATTCCTTGACCAATACAGAATTATAAGAGATTATCATGTATACACATATATGTATATTTTTGATATTTGGTGGGTTATTTTTGTGCTTGTTTGCCTGGCACATTTATTTTTATGTTAATATTATTTACACAGCAATGCACATATACATGTAAAATAACATATGTACATGAAATAACTTTGTGGTTAGAAAGTATAAAATAAGAATGGCTCACCTCAAATGAAGGCATTTAAACTGGAAATGTTTAAATTTAAAGAAATAGAAACTAGAGGAAAGAACACAAATTTTTTTGCAATCTGTTAGCCCAAGGCTCAAATCCTAAATTTGCCACTTCTTATCTTTGTGATTTGGGGAAAATTACTTAACTTCTGTGAACCTCAGATTTCTCATAGAAAATAGAGATAAGTGGTGTCTATTTCATAAATCCTGCTTTATGCCTTTTCCTTCTTTAAATGTGCTTTTGTTGGGAGAGTACTAATGACTGAGTTTCTGGAATTAATTATTAAGCTGAAGGGTGAAACCTGTTGAAGAAAGTAGAGTTTTATAAATAATTTTATAAACAATTTTCTTCATTTGTCAAGAAAAATTAATGCTTATGCATGCAGTGTTGTTATAAGAAAAATTAGTAATCAAATATGTGTTTAATGGAAATATATATGAAATGCATAATTGAATGATGTGGGTGCATTAAACAGAACTGAATATTTTATACCTGAAATTTACCTGATTGTTATTCCCTGCAAATGAGAACTGTGTTTGCTTTATTATTTTTTGATTTATTCAATAACAACAAAAAAGCATAAAAGTGAATCTCTGAAGTTTTATATATATACTTTCTCATTTAATATTATAATACTAAACATCATTTTTACTATTTAGAATTAAAGGTCTCAGAAGGAAGTTTCTATGCAAAACCATAAAGTGTTTCAAATTTTTTATTCAAAAGACTTTCCTTTGACTATTCTTTGAAGCAAACACTTTTTAAATTTCTCAGTCCATCAAGATCACAATTGTCAAAAAAAAAACTTTCTCCAGCACTTTCTTATTACCTCTTTGATTTTGGAAACCAGTAAGAATAGCCATTACTGTTTATTACTAAGTTTTTATTCCTCTGAATTTTACCCCTAATTTGCCAAATTTTTATCAGTGGTAATAAAGTAAATTGCTACTTTGTAGAGATACATGAATTTCTTCAAAATGGTATGGTACATATTAGGTTAGTGGGAAAGACTGCATCAGATATAATCTGACCACATAACTTTGGCTGAGAACCATAATGCGATTCCTCATGCTCTCTCTCAGCAGATCACTGAAAACTTAGTCTATGAAAAGCCAGAGGACCCCCTGAATTTTATGCTGTGCCAGGTACGCAATGGGAGTAAAAAAGCAACCTTCTTATTCCCTTTATTGTAAAGTATAGCTCACATACAGCAAAGTGTACACAACAAAATGTGTACAACTCTGTATTATCATGAAGTAAACATACCTATAACCATCATTCAGGTTAGAAGACAAAATAAAACATTACTAGCATCCCAGACGTCCCTCCTTTCCCTCAGTTATTACTTCCCACAAAGGGACTCTTACTCTGACCTCTATGATCATGTCTTCCTCACTTTTCTTTATAATTTTATCATTAAACTTTAATCATGAAACACTTTTGTTTAGATTTGTCAGGTTTTTGAACTGTGCATAAAGAGAACCATATACTATATATTCATTTGTCTCTGCTTTCTTTTGCTCAAAATCATGTCAGGGAGATTGATCCAAGTTGTGTGCAGTTCATTCCTTTCCATTGCTGTACAGCATTCATTGCGTGAAATATCACTACTTATCCATTCTATTTTTGATGGACATGCAGGTCATTTCCAGCTTGGAGGTATTACAAAAAATCTTGTGATGAACCTTCTTGTATATGTCTCTTGATGACACTTCTCTCTTGAGTACATACCTTGAAAAGTAATTGCTGGATCATAGGGTATGTGTTTGCTCAGCTTTAGTAGATTACTTCAAACAATTTTCCAAAGTGATTGTACCAATTTACATTCCCACCAATACTGTGTAAACATTCTTATCAATGCTTAATGCTTACTGTTAGTGTTTTTAGCATTAGCCATTTTGGTAAGCAAATAGTGATATATCATTACAGTTTCATTTTGCTTTTTCTTGATTAGTGAGGAGTTGCATACTTTTCCACTTGTTTATTGGCCATTTGGAAATACTTATTTTTCTATTGTATTGTTTGTCTTTTTTGTAATCATTAGTAACAGTTTTCTATACATTCTGGTTATGAGTTCTTTGTTGATTATGCTTGTTGCAGGTATCTTTCTACTCTTCCCTTTCTAGCTCTTAAATGTATCTTTTCATGAACAGAAATTCTTAATTTTATTATAGTCAAATTTAACAATCTTTTTCTTTATGATTAGTACTTCCAGTGTCCTATTTTAGAAGTCTCTCCTTAGCCAGGGCTCCTAATCCTCCATCATTTTCTATATTATCTCATAGAGCTTTGTTTGTGGTCGGTTTTTTTAAACTGGGATGGGTGGGTTTGTTTCTTTGTTGTTTGCCTTTCACATTTACATGCACCATTAGTCTGGAACTGATTTTCTGCGGGTGTGAGGTGGGGTCAAGTTTCATTCTCTTCCAAGCAGATATGCAGTTGACCAAGCAACTTTTGGTAAAAAAAAAACCATACTGTCTACACTATTCTTTATTTGATTTATGCTGTATATTTGTGTATCCTTGCTCCAAAACAAGACTGTCTTAATTAGTGTGCATTACAATAAGTTTTAATACCTAGTAGAGCAACTCTTCCTACTTTTCATTTAAAATATCCTGGCTATTCTTGGGCCTGTATATTTTCATATCAGTTTTTAGAATTACTTGTCAGGTCACCCATGTGGCTCATTTTCAAGATTAAAATCATCAGAACAGAACTTCTCAAACCATCAATGTACTTTGTATTCATTAGCCACATCCTCCCCAAACACTTCATTGATATTTCAAGCTATCTGCGATGCATTTGTTCCACAACGGAACTCATATTCAAAAATAACGAGTTTTTGACTTATCCATAGTTTCACAAAAATTGCTCTAAAAAAATATGAAAGATAATCACAAGCCAAAATGTGCATTTGCAAGACTGAGGTTGTACCTTCACAATAAAAATAAAACAAGAAGTGTCAAAGTGAAATGTCAGAGATAGCAACTGTCAAACTTAGCACTTAAGGAAATAGGATATTTCATACTTAATAACCTAATTTGTGATGGCAGAGCCCACCGCCAAACACTGTTTCATTGGGGATTAAATTTCCAATATATGAATTTTGGGGGATACATTCTGACCATAGAAAGTTTGAACATTTCAGGTCTTGCTTTTATGATGTTTTTAGAGTGGAACAGAGCAGTGATTAGTGATTAGTGATTAGGGCTAATTATTCCCCACTACTGAGGGAAGACCCTTTTAAGCATTCTACCCAAAGCCCCACGAATCATGATGTTTTCCAGCTGACTGTTGGGAAAAGACATTATTCCTGGACTGGTTCTTTCCTTGCCGCACAGGTGGTTACTTGAGGGAGGCCCTCTGCAGGTTTCCAGAGTTCTTTCTATGCAGTTGTCTCCTCTCTGGCACTCTGCCCTATGAATGCCTTGGTTTCCCCAGGATCTCAGATCTTTCTCAACTCAGGAGTCTACAGGGTTTTTCTTGGGTTCTTGCTCTCTCTGCTGAGGAGAGAAAATTTTCTGAAGACAGTAAACTTGGGCAATCACAGGGCTTGCTTTGTGTTTTGTCTCATGTGAGCATTATCCTTTGTTTCCTGATATCCAATGTCTTGAAAACTGTTGTTTTATATATGTTGTCCATTTTTTAATTGTTTCAAATAGGAGGCAAATTTGGTCATTGTTAGAAGAAAAAGAAACTCCACATCTTTGTGTTTTAATGCTTTTCATCTATTTTGAAAAAATTTCAGCCAATATTTTTAAAATATTGCTTCTGTCCCTTTTTTATTTCTTCTCTTTCAGGGAACAAAACATTTGCTGGAGGTTATTTTTGTAATGTTTTTTATTATAAAACTTTTCAAACATATGCAAAAATGGAGAATAGTATGTCGAACCTTTATGTGCCCATTACTCCTACTGAACAACTACCACCCCATGGCCTTATGTGATATATACCTTACCCACTTTCCTTCTCTCTAGATTATCTTGCAGCAAATCCAGTTGTCACATAATTTCATTTGTAAATATTTCAGAATGTATCTCTAAAAGACAAGTACTTTAAGAAAAACCACAATACTATTTTCACCTTAAATATTTACCACTGATCCCCTAATATCAAGTAGCAAGTCAGTGTTCACATTTCACCTATTATCTATTTTTTGTTGTTTTAACTGGGCTTAAAATAAAGTCCATATATTTTGACTTATTGATAACATCCTAGATCTATTGTATAAAGATTCCTCCTTCATTTCTTTCTTTCTTTTTATTCTTACAATATTTTTAATTGAAGAAACCAGGTTATTTGTCCTAAAGAGTTTCCCGTCTATGTTTTTTGCCGATTGTTTTCCAATGATGTTATTTAACATGTTCTTCTATATTAAAACCTCATATTTCCTGCAAATTACTAGCTATAATTATATCTAGTGAATTTATTAAATTCAGGTTCAATTTTTTTGTCTTGGAAAGAGTACTTCATAGGTGACTGTCTATGTTCATCAGTTTATGCATAATGTCTGCTCTTAGCAGCCATTGATGATCTTTTGTGCTATAAGCATTTACTGGTGATCGTTCTTTGATCCATTCATTAATTAGGAATTGCAAAATGATGATATTCTAATTTTATCATTCCTTTTTCATTAATTAACCATAATCCATCTCATCAACTGTTTGATGACCCTAAGGCACAGAATACATAGGAAAGGGGATATAGGGAGATACCAACTCTACAAAAAAAAAAAAAAATAGCACCAGATGTGGTAGGTCATGCCTTTAGCCCAGCTGCTTGGGAAGCTGAGGAAAGAGGATCTCTTGAGCCCAGGAATCTGAGGTTGCAGTGAACTCTGATCATGCCACTGCACCGTAGACCGGGTAACAGAGCCAGACTGTCAAAAAAGGAAGGAAGGAAGGAAGAATGGAAGGAAGGAAGGAAAGGAGGAAGGGAGGGAGGGAGGGAAGGAGAAAGGGAGGAAGAGAAAGAAAGAGAGAGAGAAAGAAAGAAGAAAGAAAGAGAAAGGGAAAGGAAAGCAAAGGAAAAAAGGAAGAAAGAAAAGAAAGAAAAGAAAGAAAGAAAGAAAAGAAAGAAGGAAGGAAGGAAGGAAGGAAGGAAGGAAGGAAGGAAGGAAGGAAGGAAGGAAGGAAAGAAAGAAAGAAAGAAAGAAAGAAAGAAAGAAAGAAAGAAAGAAAGAAAGAAAGAAAGAAAGAAAGAAAGAAAGAAAGGAGAGAGAGAGAGAAAGAAAGAAAGGAGGGAGGGAAAGAAAGAAGGAGAAAGGAAGGAAGGAAGGGAGGAAGGAAGAGGATAAATAGTTAACTCTTTTTATTTACCAGTTTTCAAAATAAAAATCTCTTATGGAATTACCTAAAACTGACCAACGGTTTTAGTATTATTATCAACTCAGATTTAAATGTATTTCATATATTTCAATCCCTTGTAGTTATTATTTTTGTTGATGCTCAAATTGTCCTATTTGAGGCCAATGGGAGCTTGTTCAGGATGGCCCCTAGCACTTTTAACACCCTGAGTAATCTCTGATCACTTCATTGTTTTGTGCTATAACAAAATGTTCCAGAAATGACATATACTTTTTTTTTTTTGCCCCAAATTTTAACAGGTAATGACTATTTCTCCTTGCAAAATCTTGAGTCGATCTTTTTAATTTTAGTCATTCTAGTGGGTGTGTGGTAATACGTTATTGTGGTTTTATTTTACATTCTCTGATTAATAAAAATGTTGAACATCTTTTTATGTACTTATTGACTATTCATCTTTTTGAAGTATATGCTAAAATACTCTATTCATTTTTTGCTATATTTTTGGTTTTTTGTTATTGACGTATAATAGTTTTTATATATTCTGGATACTAGTCTGTGGTTGTCAGATATATGTATTGCAAATATTTTCTCCCATTGTGTGACTTTCCTTTGATTTTTCTTTACAATATCTTTGAAAGAACAAATTTTAATTTTGACAAAGTATGATTCATCATTCTTTCCTTTTAGGATTTGTACTTTTTGAGTTCTATCTAAGAAATCTTTACCTAACCCAAACTGCAAAGATATTCTCTTATATTTTCTTCAAGATTTATCATTTTAGCTTTAAAATTTAGGTCTATGTTCCATTTTATAGTTAATTTTTGTGTATGGTACTGTATTAGTTTTCTTTTGCTGCTATAACAAATTATTAGAAAGCTAGTGTTTAAATCAATACAAATTTCTTTGTGTAGGTCAGAAGGCTAATACAGGTCTTCTGTACAGATACAAATTGTCTTTTGTAGGCCAGAAGTCTGATACAGGTCTCACCATACTAAAATCAAGATGTTGGTAGACTGTGTTCTTTTCTGGAGGCTTTAGGGGGAATCCATTTCCTACTCTTTTGCATTGTTGGCAGAATTCAGAATCCCATTTTCTTGCTTTCTATAGGCTGAGGGACATTCCCAATTTCTAGAGACCTCTGCATTCTTTGGCTCAAGTCACCCTTTCCTTTATCTTCAAAACCAGCAATGACCAGTCAAGTTCTCCTTTCATGAGTTCTGTGCTCCTAGTCAATCTAGCTAGGAGGTTACCCCCACCTTTTTTTGTTTGTTTGTTTGGTCTTTTCAGAGAGCTGGCTTTTGGCTTTGTTGATTTTGTCTACTGTCTATATTTTTAATTTTGTTACCTTTTTGCATACCTTTATTATCTCCTTTCTTTCCCATAATTTGGATTTACTTTACCTTTTCTAGTTTCTTAAGGTAAAGCCTTAGAAACCTTTCTTCTTTTCTTTACTAATATAGACATTTAAAAATATATTTCCTCTAGGCACTGCCTTAATTGCATGCCACAAATTTTGATATATTGTATTTTCATTACCATTCAATTCAAAATGTTTTCTGATTTCTATTTGACCAATTATTTATTTAGAAGTATGTTGTTTAATATCCACACGTTGGGGGAGGGGCTTTCTAGATAATGTTATTTTTTACTTACAATTTAATTTTGTTGTGCTCTGTAAAATTTCAATCTTTTAAAATGTATTGATACCTTTTTAATAGCTCATGTCTTAGTTTACTTTCTGTTGCTAAAACAAAATATTATAGACTGGGTAATTTATAAAGAAAAGAAATTTATTTCTTACAGTTGTAGAGGCTAGGAAGTCCAAGAGCATGGCACCAGCATCTGGTGAGAGCCTTGTTGCTGCGTTGTAACATGTCGGAGGGCACAACAGGGTGAGAGGGCAAGCACATGTGCGCCAGCTTGCATCTCTCTTCCTCTGCTTATAGAACCTCTAGTCCTATCATGGAGGCCCCACCCTAGTGAGTTTATCTAATCTTAATTACCTTCCAAAGGCCTCACCTCCAATCAACATATGAATTTGGGGATTAAGTTTCCACACATAAAATTTGTTCAAACCATAGCACCCAACATATGGTCCGTCTTGGTTAAAGTATCATATTATATATGTGCTTGAAAAGAATGTGTATTCTGCTGTTGTTGATATAGTGTTCTACAAATATCCCTTAGATAAAGGAGATTGATAGCATTGTTCAAATCTTCTATATCTTTCCTGATTTTTTTTCATTCTATCAATCACTGAAAAGGGGTATTTACATCTTCTGTGATTATGGAATGGGCCATTCTCCTTTTAATTCTGTTAATTTTTCCTTCATGTATTCTAAAATTCTGTTATGATGTACATTAATGATCATGACATTTTTCTGATTAATTAGCCTTTTTATTATTATGAAATGTTCATCATTATCCTTGGTAATATTCTTTGTCTTGAAGTCTATTTTCGCTAAAATTAATATATCCAGTTCAGCTTTTGTATCTTCATATCTTTCATACTTGGTATATATCTTTCCATCCATTTGTTTTCAACCTATGTGTGCTTTATATTTAAATTGTGTCTCTTATAGGTAGCACATAGTTGGGTTGTAATTACTTTCTCATCTGTTCTTAAAATATCTGCTTTTTAATTAAACCATTTAGACCAAGCCTGGCAAACTTTAGACCATGTCTTTTAAATAACACACAAGTTAAGAAAGGATTGTCATTTTCAAAGTGAGTGAAGAGGAAAAAGGAGAAAAGAAGAGGAGGAAGCGGAATCAGCAGCGGTGACAGAGACAGTATGTGTCCCACAGAGCCTAAAATATGTATCATCCAAGTCTTTTCAGAAAAAGTTTGCCATCCCTCATTTACATCATTATCATTTAACCTAATTATCAATATGGCTGGATTTAAATCTCTCATTTTATTATTTTCTGTTTGCCCCCTCTGTTTTTATATTCTTCTGTTGACTTCTTTGGGATTATTTGAATAATTTTAATATTTTACTTATCTATTGGCTTTTTAGTTATACCTCTTCTCATTTCTTTTTTAGTGGTTGCTATAAAGATTACAATATACCTAACATTTCACAGCACACTTAAAGTTAATGCTGTCCTACTTCACATAAAAGAAGGAAAGCTTACAACCAGATAGCTTTTATTCCTTTCCACCATCCTTCATGTTAAACTTGTCATATGCATTAATATAATATAATTTTTGTTTTAAATAATCATATGTGTTTTAAAGAACCTAAGAGGAAAGAATAGCTTTTTATATTTATTCAGAAAATGTATATTTCTAACATTCTTCATTCATTTGTGAATTTCCAAGTTTCTTTCTGAAATTATTTTTCTCCAACCTGAAAAGCTTCCTTTAGCATGTCTTATAACATTGCTGGCAGTGAATACTCTTGATTTTCCTTCATCTAAAAATTTATTTCACTTTCATTATTGTAGGATGCTGAATATAGAATTCTAAGTTCTTTTCTCCCCAACTATTTAAAAATATGCTTTCACTATCTTCTAAAATGTAATCTTTGTAATTTCTGAGAAGTCCACAGTCATCCAAATTATTGTTCCCTGTATATAATGTGTCATTTTTCTCTGGCTGCCTTTATAATATTTTTATCTTTAGTTTCAAGGGACGTGATCATGATACTCATTGGAATTTACCTTTTGGGGGGTTAGCTGAGCTTCTTAAATCTATAAACCTACATCTTTTACCAAATTTTAGAAGTTGTCTGCCATAATTTCTTCAGATATTTACCTGCCCCGTTCTTGCATTTTCTTCCTTCACCTTAAGACTTAAATTATCCTTATGTTAAACCTTTTGATATTGTCCTACAGATCCCTGAAATTCTCTTCATTTTTTTCAAGTTTTTTCCTCTCTCTTCTTCAGATTGAATAGTTCTTTGGCTCTGTTTTTAAGTTCACTGACTCATCTGTCATCTATATTCTGCTATTAAGCCCATCTAGTGATTTTTTTTATTTTTCAGTGATATCTACTTGGTTCTTTTATATATTTTCTACTTATCTTCTATTTTCTACGTATTCTTTCATTTCTAGTGTATTTTCCTTTACCTCATTGAGCATAGTTATTACAGCTGCTTTAAAGTGCTTGTCTAGTAATCCCACCAGGGGATCACCTTGGAGTTGGCACCTGTCGATTGTCTTTCCCCTTTAGAATGGGTTGCATCTTCTAGGTTTTCTGTAAGTGGGATAATTTTAGACAACCTTGGATATTGTTAATATTATATTGTATAGACTGAGTTCTACTGTATTCCTCTGATGAATGTTGATGCTTTTGTTTTAGCTGGCAATTAACATGTTTAGATTCAAACTGTAAGCTCTTTCTTGCCTTCTGTGGCTGATGGGTCATAGCTCAGATCAATTCTTTAAGCTTTTGCTGCCTGACTTTGAATTTGTCCTATAAATACATGTTTCAAGGGTCAGGCTACTTCTCTGATTCCACAAAGACAGTGGGATTTCTGTCAGAGCTTCAAGCATTCCTGCACTACCACAGCTATGGCTATGGCTGTAACTGCCATTGGGTCAAAGTTGAAAAACGAACCATTCCTTGTTGGTCACTTGCTCCAAGTTTAGACTCTTCTCCAAAATCTGCCTGTCTTTGTTTAGTCTCCAGAACCTTCAGGTAGTAGTGGGTTGTTTTGGTTAGTTTTTTTGTTTGTTTGTTTGTTTGTTTGTTGGGGAGGGAGGGCTTGTATTTTGTTCATAGTGTACAGTTATTTTAGGATTTATTTTTAAGTGTCTTCGCCTGCATATAGGAAGCAGAGCTTCCTTTTTAAAAATAATGTATATATTTAAAGCTTTATCAAATAAAATTAAACATGTAGTATTTTCATTTTATTTAATTAAACAGTTTCTAACTTTCACTGTGATTTCTTCTTTAACTCATGAGGTTTTTGATATTATTGATATAAATTATTAGATATTAAATTTTGTAGTTATCTTTTGGTTTCCAAGTCAATTGTACTTTGCTTATAGAACATACTTTGCATGATGTCAAATCTTTGAAATGTGTTGACTTGTTTTATGACACAGCATATGGTTTATTGTAGTGAATGTATTATTTCGAGTTGAAAAAATATTTATTCTGCAATTATTGGAAAATGTTCTGAATATATCCATTAGGTCAGACTTGCTAAACAAGTTATTCAGGTTTTCTAACATGATTATGAATTTGCCTATCTCCCTTAGTTTGGTCAGTTTTTACTGTATATATGTGGTTGAGGATATATCATTAGACACATAGGAATTTAGAATTTTTATATCTGTCTGAAAAATTGAACTTTTTTTATTTTTAAGAGTTATACTATGAACTCTGACTACTCTGTTCAAGTTTATTGTAGCTATACCAGATTTATTTCAATAAATATTTAAGTGGTATATCTTTCTCTAACTTTATTACTTTTAACTTTTCCCTGTCCTTAAATTTTTTTAGATGTATTTTCTATAAATAGCATATAATTGGGTTTTGCTTTTTTATAGTTAGTATCCAAATCTGGCAAGCTTTTAACCTTTTACATTTGATATAATTAAAGACATATTTTGGTTTAAATCTCTTATTTTGCAATGTACTATCTATTTGTCCTACCTGTTGTGTTTCTTTTCTCTACTTTTTGCCATTTTTGTCACTCCTCTTTCCCTCTATTAGCTTAGAAGTTGTATACTTTTATACATTTTTTGGTTTCTTGTTACAGTGATTTTTTTCAAATTAAAGACCTTTATTTTGTAAAGCAGTTGTAGTTTTATAGGAAAATTGAGCAGAAATTATAGTGAGTTCCCAATTACCTCCTTATCCTTACCCTATCCCCTATCACTAATTTCTCCTATTGTTAACATTTTACATTGGTGTGGTAATTTGTTACAAATCAAAGAGCCAACATTGATACATTGTTAGTAACTAACGTCCACAGTTTACATTAGGGTTCTCTCTTTATGTTGTACATTCTATGGTTTCTGACAAATGTATATGACATGTGTCTACCATAACAGTATCATACGGAATGTAGTCTTTTCCCTAATAGTCCTCTTAGTATTTTTAATGGTTCCCCTAGAAATTGCAACATGTATCTTTGACTTATCAAAGTCTAAATTATTTGTTCCAACTTAGTACAAGGATTTCTGTATTTTAAGTCTCTACACATTTTAACTCCACAAAATATGGTGATTTTAAGTAGATCAAAATTGCAAATGGAAAAAAAATTTTTTTATTCTTCTTAGGTGCAGGAAATGATGAGAAAAAGAGAACAAATGTGAAACCTGCAAAGAATGAATCTCTCTTCGGTACTGTTTACAATCATCAGTGTCAATACTAAGTTCTGTTTTCTAATCTGAAAAATGGTTTGCGAATAGGCATTGGTGGTGAATGTGTTCTTACTTTTTAAGTAAAAATCTATAGGTATCTTTGTAAAATTCACATAACAGTTACAGATATCTCTGGCTAATCATACAAAAATATACACTTTATATCCATGCATTGATATTTCAGTGCTCATTCCACTAAAGCCCTGAACAATAACAAGTTCACAAATCCTAAAGAGGATAAAGAAAATACTATCAGCAATTTATATATACTTCTCATAAAGCATACAAACGTATCATGTCTCCAAGCTGTTTACAAAATTCTCACTCTGAAAATGTGTGGAAAATAATTTATGGCAGCACTTTTTTTCTCTTAATGAAAGATTTTCGTTGTAATATCTCCTTTGTATCTCTTAATACCTTCAACATATTTTTTTTGTTTTCCTCTTTAACCCTGCTTGTCACACTCTGCCATTAATGGATACGATTTAGTCTTTACCTAGGAATACCTCGCTTCTGATTTTTAACATACAGCAAAACTCAAATATGTTATACTACTCTGTACACACCTGTGGGTGAGGCAGAATGTCACTTTCTCATTATCTTCATCCCCTGAAGAGTATCTACATCATGTGGAATGTATAACCAGTCCAACTGGTATTTTAAAGCAAAAAGTTTTAACTTGGTCTATCTGGTATGAGAGTGTCTGCCCAGAAATCATAACTGAGATGATCATCCGATACTACTTTTGTAAGATGAACCTTCAATTTAATTTCTATTTGAACATTAAAGGAGACGTGATTCTTTACATTGTTCAGTTGATGACTTAGTAGGATTATGTGGTTGCATTAAAATGAATTAAGCTTCTGTTTGAACAATCACACACAAACCTTACATTTTTATATATATCTGACTTTCATTTCTCACAATTTTCAAAAAAAATTCCTTATAACTGCGGTTTATTTAGTTTTTTCTTTCAGTTGTCCACAGAATGTACGTGTGCTCAGACTCAATAAATGCTCTCATTCAACAGATAAGGAGCTCGTCTGTTGACTGTGGGCTGGCAAAACAAGGTGAAAGTGGATAAACTTGTAGTGAACCTATGGGAAAAATTTGAGTGACATGACTAAGGTTATAACTAACCCATTGGTTGAACAAAATAACCCAAAGCTGGAAAAGTCAATAATATTATTAGTGATCAAAACCTCAAGTGTTATCGACTGAAATTAAGTATTAAATTTAGTTCACTGCTTTTCAGTCCTAATACCAGACAGCTTTTACATGTTTCTTAAAGCAGAACACCTGAGATCCAACCACACCAGCCACTTCAGCCTTTTGCACTGGCTTTCTGTGATGCCTTTCACAACCGTCGTTTCTGACCTTTCATAATGAAGCAGTGGACCAGAGGGGATGCGCTTGGTATGGTCCAGTGATCCTGTCTGAACCTGTTTGTTTGAAAGAGAAGGGAGAAAATGGATGGAGATCAAGCTTCACGTGTAGTGACTCAGGCTCTCCATCAAAAGAGCTATCTAGTGTGGAAGATCAATCGGCTAAAATTACATTCAGTTCTTCTTAGTCCTTAAGAGGAAGGAAGTAGTCCCAGGCCAGGAGTGAGCACTAAAGGTGAGAATCTGGGTGGAACTAGCTGTCAAACAGAAGAGGAAGAGGAGTCTCAGAGCTGACCCTTTCAGAGTAAAACTGACAAAGGACATGGATGGCCATGTAGAATAAAAATGGGAAATAAAAGTTTCAATGTCATAATAATCAGAGATGAAAAGGCATAACCACCCTTGAAGGAATCCTTCAAGGTTGCTTATGAAGAAGGAATTATTCATATAGATATGAGGTATGAGGTATATGTCCCAAGTATTGCTAAATGAGATAATATTTGTAAAAGCACTTAGAACAGTGCTGGACATTGGTAGCCCTAATTATTTTGGTAGTATTATTATCAACAGTGGTAATATCAGATTTTACCAGAGCAATTCTGGTCACCCTCCCTCACTCCATTTTTTAGCCACCCTGATATCCACACAGTAATAGCAAAGCTTCTAGAGCAGTTTTCCTAGGTCTATCCTCTCCTTCCATCTAAAGAATAAATATGACATCATCGGTCATTAGGGAGATGTAAATCAAAACCACAATGAGATATCACCTCACACTCACTAGGAAGGCTATAATAAAAAAGATAGACAATAGCAAGTGTTGGTGAGGATTTGAGAAATTGGAACCTTCATATGCTGCTGGTGGAGCGGGAAGTGGTTCAGCCACTTTGGAAAACAGTTTGGCAGTTCCTCAGAAAGTTAGATACTGTGTTATCAAATGACCCAGCAATCCTACACCTAGGTATATAGTCAAGAGAATTGAAAACGTATGTCTATGCAAAAACTTGTACATGAATATTTGTGGTAGCATTTATAATAACCAAAAAGTAGAAAAAACCCAACTGTCCCTTGACTGATGAATGGATTTTTAAAAATGCAGTATATACGTACAATAGACTATCATTCGGCCTTAAAAATTAAGGGAATCTTGTCACATGCTACAACATAGATTCACTTTGGGGACATTATGCTAAATGAAGTAAGTCAGTCACAAGAAGACAAATATTATATGATTGCACTTACATGAGGTATCTAAAGTAGTCAAATTTGCAGAAACAGAAAGTTGGAAGCTAATTACCAGGGACTTAAGAGGAGGGGAAATGAGGAGCTATTTAATGAATTTAGACGTTCAGTTTTCCAAGACGGAAAAATGTGGAGATCCGTTGCACAACAATGTGAATATACTTAACACTACTGAAGTGTACACTTAAAAATGGTTATAATGGTATAATACTTTATGTTATATGTTTTTTGCCACAATAAAAAATTTCTTCAATTCAAAATGAAAAAAATGTCATATATCCATGCAATGGAATATTATTCAGCAATAAAAAGGAATGAAGTGCAGATACATGACTATGACATGGATGAGCCTGGAAAAATACTATGCTAAGTAAAATAAGCCAGACACAGAAGGCCACATATCATATGATTTCATTTATATGAAATGTCCAGGATAGGAAAAGCCACAGAAGCAGAAGTAAATTAGTAGTTGTCAGGGGCTGGAAGGGGGTGGTAATGGGGGTGACTGCTACTGGGCATGAGGTTTCTTTTAGGAGTGATGAAAATATTTTGGAATTAAATAGTGGTAATGATTGCACAACTCTGAATATTCTAAAAAGCACTGAATTCTACACTTCAAAAGGGTGAATTTTATGGTATGTGAATTGTATATTAATAAAGCTATTTTTAAGGAAATGTGGAGGTTAATATTTTCAAGTTCCACCTTATGACAAAGAAGAGGAAGGAGAATAGCTGTGAAACTCAGAAACAACAGAAACAGGAAGACCTAAGCCTCCCAGGAGAATTATCCTACTCTTTCCCCCACTCTTTACAAATTCCCTGTTTCATTTGGTCTCTTGCACATACTTTTTATAAATCTATTGTATTTATTTATTTATTTATTTTAGAGACAGGATGTCACTGTGTTGCCCAGGCTGGAGTGCAGTGGCACAATCACAGCTCACTGCAGCCTCACACTCCTGGGTTCCAGTGGTCCTACCATGTCAGCCTCCCAAGTAGATAGGACTACAAGCACATGCCACCAGGTCTGGCTAATTTAATTATTTTTTATAGAGATGGGGTCTTGCTATGTTGTTCAGGCTGGTCTCAAACCTCTGGCCTCAAGTAATCCTCCGCCTCAGCCTCCCAAAGCCTTACGATTACAAGCGTGAGCCACTGCACTCAGCCTGCTTTATTTTTTTAAATTAACCTCCTAGTGTTTCTTGACTAGTAACTCATTCTCAGCTTTACTCACCCACGCTTGTCCACCTATCTTCTTTTGCTCTTATGTCATTAACCTTGGTATTAATTCTATTCAGATCCACCTATTCTTATATTTAAGTTGTGAGTATGTAAGTGTAATTATGTCTGTTGCTGTTTTTGTTCATATGTGCCTAGATGTGTTTGTGTGTACAGGTGTGGACAAGTATGTTTCCAGGTTACTGTGTACCTATGCTTCAATATTTACGTCAATTATTTGGTTGGGAACATTGTAAGGATAAAATTCAGAGAGAATTGTGTTTTATGAGTGGCAAACAATATTAGTGCATCAGTGCCTCATTGGGGTCTCAAAAGGCTATTTTTTTCTTGTGGTCTTGGCAGAATTTGCAATAAGATAACACCAGACGGAGAGTGGTAGTGCAGTCTGTTACTATGAACAGCTGGGATTCCAACAGTCAGAGTTAAATTCTCTGCCTAATTCTGTGTTTTATTTTTTTTTTAAGAAACAGAAATTCTCCTCAGACTCCATTAAAATTATAATAAAGATTTACAAAAGGAAGTAAATCCACTAAAATACTCAAAGCAGGAGGGAGAGAAACCAGAGTTCTATGATTTCTGAACACAGAAAGCAGATGGGATAGCAATGACAGGTGAACCAGGGCAGAAGCCACAGCTCAGAGTCCACAGGGGTAGCTAAGTGAAGGAGGAGCCTCAAAGGGAAGGAGATACAGATACAGAGGAAAGGAGTGAGCCGTGAGTATCTAAAGGACTTCTCTTTCCTGATGACCTTAACGTGTTTTAGTCACCTACCACCAGCTATGCTAGTCATCACAAAAACTGCCCCACCTATGAAATGATTCATATAGACAAATTACACTACCAGAAATTACGCTGAACCTGGAGAATTGTATAGGTAAAATTTGTGTCAAATTTTTATAATAAGAAAAAAAAATTGGAATAATTCTCTAACCACCCATTGGTTAAATAAATTGTGGCACATCCATGCAATGAAATTCTATCCATCCAATTAATATTGCTGTAATTCTTGTTTGATTGTATGAATGAATATAGTTGAATGTACCCCACATCACATAACAATACACCTCTACCTACATAACATTATACATATGCATACGCATAAAAGGAAAGTCTAATAGGGAAAGAGACAGACTGAAATGAATAAAAGAATATATAAAATTAGGAAAATATGAAATCTTGAGTTGGAATTTTTTCTAAGCATAATGCCAAAGGCAGAGATCATTAAGGAAAATATTTATATAATTGACATGAAAAACGAAAAAATGTGTGGAGGAAAAAGTTAGCAAAATGGTGAGTGATTAAGAGTAATAGTTGCAATATACATGATAGGTCAATATCCTAAATATGTAACAAGTTCCTACAAATAAATTTTTAAAACTATAAATACCCCAATTAAAGAAGAGGGCTAAAAATAGGAATGGGAAGCTTTCTAAATAAAAGAAATAGAAATTAAAACAAAAATTGATACTAATTAAATGTCTTTTATAGCTTTTTTTAAAAAAATAGCATCTAATGTACCTAGAAGTACAGAGAAATGGGCACTTTCTTATGCTGTTGTGGGGAATATACATTTTACGACCTCTCTGAAATGCAATTTGACCGCGTGAATCAAAAATCTTTAAAATGAACATGGCCTTTAGTCAGATAATCTAATTCAAGAAATTCATTCTAAGGGAATAATGAATATATTTTAAACTTTATGTGAAAGGATATTTTCTACAGCATTATTTATAATATTGAAAAATTTAAAAATAACCTGAATTTTTAACCTAAGGGGTTCAGTTAAATACATGATAGGATATTGATGTAGTGGGATATAATACATCCATTAAAATGATGTTGTAAATAATCACAAAAGGAAATGTCTGCCCCATACTGTTAAGTGAAAATAACTGGTTTAGAAGACTGTAAATAGCATGGTCTCAATTATGTGGGGAGAAATACAAAGAAGATAGGAAGTGCCCTGAGGGTAGGGTTTTCTGCCTACTTTATTCATGCTAGAACTGTACCTGACACATTGTAGTCCCTCAAATAGTTCCTGAATGGATGATTCTTCACCAAAATGTTCATTGTGTTTATCACTGGATAAGGAAGTATAGGTGATTTTTATCTTCTACAACACATAATCACTCATCTTGTTATCAGAATAAAATGATGAATGTTGTTTTAACAGCAGAGAATAATTTAATGCCATTCTTAAACAAATGCAAATACCTTCATACAACTGGCACTTAGGTGGCACACTTGGGCTCTTCTCAAGCATTACTTAATGTAATGATTTTCCCCCTAAACCCAAGACTGAGTAGAACTAATTCACACTAAACTGCCCCAAATCAGAAATTCATTTATTCATTTGACACTATTCTAGTTTGGGTTAGGCAGCAAGGGCAGGGAAAGAACAACAGCAAATAAACAATGCCAGACTTTGATTTGTTCTACAAAGGAAATAAAACAAGACGATGTAAGAGAAAAGAACTGGAGTGGAGGGTGCAGGTTACTTCAGCAGGCAATCGGGAAAGGCTTCTCAGAGGAAGCGAGAGCTGAGCTGCACCTGAAGGATGACAAGGAGTCAGCCCTGGGAACAGCTAATAAAAATGGATTCCCGCTACAGAGATCAACAAATGCAAACGCCATGTGGTTGGGGGATACATAGAGTGAAAGGAATGCTTAGTGAAATTGGAGAGGATCTTTTTGTTCACAGAGTGGATTTAAATTGCATCACAGAATCTTCCACACCTGATATCTAATAAACAAAAACCTTTAAAAATTAAAATCATAGATATAACGCAGGGTTCTTCAAAAACTGGTGGCCAAGGGAATAAAAAAGAAGGCTCCAGGGGAAAAGCAAAGAAACAACACTGTGTTTATCAGAAGACAAAAGCCTGGAATTCTCACTATGACCCTTAAATCCAAACAGAGTTGCTTTGCCTTCTTGAACTTCTAACCAGGAACTAGAGGGAGGTGGGGAGCTGACTCCTTCTGGTGGAAGTGCAGTGTCATGGGTTAGACTGAGAATTAAGAGCTGGACCCCAGCCCTGGAGTCTTCTAACATAACTGGTCAGGCCAAGGAAGAGAAAACAATGAGGACTCAGATGGAAGAGCCAGAGAAATAGGTAAAGCACAAAGAGAATAGGATTTTACGGAAGCCAGAAGAGGATGAGGTAGGCAGCTGTGTCGATTGCTGCTGAGAGACAGAGTAAATGAAGACCTAGAAGTGTTCACTGAATTTGGCAAAATAGTGCCTTTTTGTAACTTGACAAGTAGTTTCAAATGGTGTGGTGAGAATGGAGGCCAGACTGCATTTGGTTGAAGATTTATTGTGTCCAATAGATAAAAACAAATCAGTTGCTTAGGAAAAGAATAATTCTTCCAGATACTGAGACCAGAGATGTTTTCCCTTGGGACCTCTGAGACCCAAAATGCTTGTACATGGCATCCTCAACAACATCTCTACAATAAATACAAGTTTTATAGAGTTGGTCCTTATAAATGGAAATCAGAGATATCACAGAGGGTTTTCTTTATTGGGTGAAAAATTTGGCTAAATGATTATTTTACTGAAATATAGTTATTCCATATAATACCATAAATGGTTATTGAAATAACCTTAAATCCCTTCCAAATATAACAGTCTATTAATGTTGGGATATTTCTTTCCTGGAAAAGGTTTAGACAGGCTTTAAGAAGCCGTCTTCTGGTGGCCATAATCTAAACATATGAACTAAATGTGTCATCCCCAGGAGCTGAAGGGAATATGGGAATGTCAGTCAATGTTGAGTGAAAGGATGGCTAAGAGAGAAGACCCACTGAAAGTCAAGCAGCCTGAATTTTTCCATTTAAGGAAAATTTGTAAAAAGAGTAAAGACCAGCTGGAGAAAAGACAATTTTCAGAGGCCCTAGAGAATTTTGTGGACCTGGGCACCTGAAGCACATTGTTTACAGGTTTGACTCAGTTATTTTTAACACAGAAGCTGAGCTATGCTCAGTAACCTGCTCTGCTCTGCAGGGAGCCTGGGTGCCCGGGCAGACTTACTCTTTAGCCAGTTCTGCAGGAAGTGGCTTCTTACATATCCCAGGAACAACATTGTTCTCTCTATTTGCCTTATTGTGCAGCTAATAGAAAAAAAATCACATTTGTGATTTAAAATTTCAATACAATGTGAAAAGCTACACTGATCTACCTACACTCAAACAGTAAGAGTGCAGGCTGTGAGGACAGGCCACTGGAGTTCTCACCTCTGGAGAGCTCTGTAACTGTGGGCAGATGACATCCTCAGCCTCAGTTCCCTCATCTGTAAAATGGGGAAAAATAGTACATATCTTACAGGGCTTTGTGAACAGTAAATATGACAGTACCTGGGACTTTTAGTAAATACTGAAATTATGCTAGACGTCATGTTTTGAAACGTATTTTTCCTGAAATTGATGACTAGAGAGAGCAAAAGGCATTAAATAACCCACATTCCTAATCCAGAAAACTTCCAGATAAGGGGGCCAGCCACTGTCCCACCCAGTTTGCTCTCCAACTCCCTCCCTCACCCATAAAAAGTGGTTTGGAGTGAAGGATGTGTTTAGGGAGTGCAGTGTTTGTGAAGAGAAACATTCCAGTGCTTCCTTGACCCAAAGATGAGAGAGGAAAGCCCCAAGGGGATTGAAAAGTTTTAGAGTGTGTATGGGACCAACATCTTTTGGCCCAGTTAGATATCACATTAGTCACCAGGCTTGCTAACTTGCCTTCGAACTACCATGGAGAAGGACAAACATTGGAGGGTGACGGTGCAATGGTATGGCCAGGCAGAGAGCAGCCAGCATGCTTCCTTTAGCTACTGGTTCCCAAGATGCACAGAAGATGGATGTGGTTTGGGAACAGGGGTCCTGGGGGGTAGGTGAGATTGGAGGACACAGACTGGCTGCAAACCAATCAAGAGGGCAGAGCACGCTCTGGGGCTGAGGAGAGCTGGGTTCAGTAGAACTCTCCTCCGCCGGCCCTGGACATCACCCCTGTCTGTACTGCTTCTGCTGGTGATGAGCTAGACAGTGGGGACGGCCAACAGAAAGGACAGCGAGCCCCCAGGCCGGTTGCTCAAGATGATGTCATTTCTCTCTCAGATGAGCAGATACAGGGAATTGGGAGGGGGGGGGGTTATTAGAGAGAAGACCCCCTCCCATCCTCCCCTCACTCCCCAAACCACTGGAGTCTCAAGTCTGAATTACGGTGATAGGAAGAAAACATCTCAGTCTCTCTAACAGAACTGAGATTTTTTAGTAACGTGAATTCACTGATGAGCTTGGAATCGGGTTAAGATGTGGTTAAGGAGCCACTGAGCCAGAGGGGGAGGAGGGATTAGCAGAACAGAGCTAGAAATCAATTACTGGAAAAATAAACCTGTCATACATTAAGAACTTGACATTCCTCACCTAATCAGTTGTAGTTCTTACCTGAATAATAATCTTCCTTCTCCTAGCTAGTCTCTTGTCTGTTGTTATTGGGTTTTGTGTTCACATTATCTATTTCAAAAAGATTTTTAAATCTTTTTTATTTTCTCCACACATAATCCTAGTAATAGAATATAAAATGCCTAAGACATGAATGGAAACATATGTCTTTGTTTGCTTCCCTGCTACTTTAGTACCAAGATTTCAAGAAGTAGAGCACATGTTTTCAATAATTTCTGTTTCTCTTTTTATACTTATAGATTCTTTGTAAACACATGAAGTGCAAAAATAGAAGACTATAAAAGTCACCCATATTTTACCATCCAGATATACTTCTGTTAATATTTGCTGGACATTCTTACTACTATTTAATTCACAGATAGACAAACTTTTTAAAAAATTAAAATGTATCAAATTACACAAACTATTTTGTAAACTTCTTTTTCCTTTTTAGCACCTAGAAGGGTGCCTGACACATCATAAGTTTTTAATAAATATTACTATTTGCTGAACAAATGTGTGAACTTATTTCCACAGAATTCAATATTTTTGTGTGGCATCATCTTTAATAGTTGCGTAGAATTCTATTATGTGAACGATCATAACTTATCTAACTAGGCCCTGGAGGGCTGAAGAGGAATAAGGCATTGTGAAGGACTCACAAACGCCCCAGGCAGTCCCCTTTCGAGGGATCACCTGTTGCCAGCTGCTCCATCTTCCAGTCATCAGCCCCCTTCAGGAATTGTCCCAGCTACAGAAAGCTGCCTTCCCAGGGCGACCTGCATGGAAGGACAGATCACAGAGGGGCCTAGTGCAGCGCACCTCTGATAGGCCATCTTCCTCCAGAGTTTCCCAGGAAGGGGGGTTGCCTGAGGCTGTCCCACCTAGACTGCAGCTCGTCTTCTCTCTCTGCTCCAGCCTGTTTCTTCCCTCCCCCTTCCATGGGTGTTAATCTCAGGGCACTCCCTAATAAATACACTGCTCACTAAACTTCATCTTAGAGCCTGCTTCTGCGGAACCTAACCTGTGACAGAGATGGTCCTGACCCTTGATGAAAGAACTCAGTAAACACATTACTGCCATTACCCATCTCTAACACAGGTTAAATCAGCTACAGTGCATATATACCGTGACGTGCTATACAGCCGTGAAAAGTAGTGTGCTTGGTGCTAAGTAGGACACGTGGCAGCTCCAGAAGGTGTGATGAGGGGAAGGTAGAGGAGGGGAAGAAAGAGAAGGGAGGAATTAGACAACAGCAGATAATTGCTTGAGCCCTCCCTCTTTGACTGAATTTCTCACAATCTATTTGTTTCCAGATCTCTTGCTCCTTATTAGTCTTTGGACTACATATGGTACGAGCATTACCTGGGCAATTACAATCGCCATGAATAGAGCAAGTTACAGAAACTGACACTGGACATGACCCTACGCAGGTAAACACATATCCACATCACTATGAGCAGTTGGGATTAACAGGCCTTCTAACACACAAAGGCAGAGGGAGGATCAAATCACACCAATAAAACGAAATGAAGCCAAACAAAAATAAAAATAAAAACCCTGAGTTCGTATTTGAGTAAAGTCCGGACCTGGGAGGGATGCACAGAAGTGATGGGCTGAGGCCTGTCAAGGTGCCTCCACCTGTCAAGAGTCGCACATTCCGGAGCAGGAGAAATCTACTGGCAGAGCCTGCGGTTCCTCCCTGCCTGGGCGAGGAGGCTCGGGCGGCACCAGGCTCCGCCCATGTGAGACGCCTCCCCCCAATCACAGACCACCCTCGCCTGGGCCCAGAGGTTCAAAGACTTGCTGCAGGTAGAAAAGCACCTTGGGCAGGTGTGGACTGCGGAGTGGCCGGCACAGCGCCTGGAGGAGGCGGCCAGGGCTGGGTGAGTAGACGGTTCCCTCGGCAGGGGAGCACTGCCTGGCTTGCTGTCCCCAGAGGGAAGTTAGCGGCCTGAGAGGGAAAGGGGAAGAAGTTGCATTCTTGACTAACAGCACCTGTCATCTTTTGTAATTTAGGATATTGTGACTGTTCTGTTCTCCTTTACTTTGAACTGTACAAATTACATCCTTTAAACCTTTGATATACACCCTGTTCTCAGAACTGAGATTAAAGCTCTAGAGGTATTATGCAGCCGTCCTGATTTCAACCTCAAATTGCCTCACAGAAAGATCAAGGAAAAAAATCTAAGAACCCTGAGAAACCCTATATCGCCTGATTAAATCAGATAAACACACCTCTGTAGACCCTCAATTTCCTTGTGGAGCCAGAAAAGCAAAAGAAAATTTAAGGAAACAGATCGTGTTCTTTCTTAATAATCTGTCCCTTAGCCTAGCAGTTTACTGGTCTTTTTGTCAGAAATCATTTGGCCGCGCCAGCTTGGAATGGAATGTGTGAGGCAATTTATTCACCATTCTTCTCTGCAAACAGTTCCGCTTAACAAAAGTGTCAGTTGAAATAAGTCAACAAATTAGCTTTATCTATACAATGTTATTTTTACATAATTTATCTTTACTTTTCACCAGTTAGATCCACCAGGGTTTGCAGAACATGAAGATATTTTTTGTTCTAAAATTTTTACACAAAATACAAATTGTTTCAAATAATGCTAATATTATTCCACATTTACATTCTATGTTCATGTTTATGAGCCTAAAACCCCACTTCTAATTAGTTTTAAGATTCTTAAAACATTTAAGAATTTTTGTTAATCTAACTGTTTTCTTTTAATTAAAGACAATGTTTATTAACCACTTCTTCATGAGTGGAGTTGCTAAGCATAACAGGAAGGAACTCACTTGGGTTTTATGTATATAATATTTCAGTTGTTTATAAAACTTAGGTTATATAGGTTTCAAACTTAGTGAAGCAATGGTTTTTCTTTTAATTAACGTTCTCAAAGAAGAGAAAATTTTCTTATTTTGCTTTCTGCTACAACAGACTGTTTTTGCTTTGTGCTGCAATAGTCTTAAAAATCAACTCACTTATCTTCTTTAACTACCTGGGACAAATCACAGACTTTCAGATGCAAAGGTGACCTTAGACACCATTTAGTCAAGAGAAAAAATGAAATCTCCAAATTTGTTTTTGACATTTCCTGCTTACATTCTTAACCAGAGCAAACGCCAGTCAGCCCTAGAATATGCTGTACCCTGCTCTGGAATCTGGGTCCGATGACCATGCAGGCTGCCCATAGACCTGACGGGCCACCGTTCCCTAACAGGGACAGAGACCACGATGGGGAGGAAGCACCCTCATCGCACCTCCCCCAGGGATTCTCCATGGCATTCCTGTCCTGGGCCTGGGCGTCCCACTGCCACTGCCCACACCTAGGTCCTCACACAGCTGAGCATGCCTGAGCCATTGCTTACGGCTTAATCCCTGGTCTCCACTGAGTGGATGACTCCAATCAGCTCAGGGAGCACCAGGAATCAAGGGCAGTGCTGTCCAGTAGAACTTTCTGTGAGGAGGGAGATGGTTTAGACAATAGCCACCAACCACATGTGGCTATCAAGTGTTTGGAAGTAACTGGAACGACTAAGGAACTGAATTTTTACTTTCATTTGATTGAATTTGTTTGACTTTAAATAGCTGCATGCAGCTACTAGCTACCGTATTTGTCAACACAGGTTTAGAGCTTCAAAACAAGAACTTGATAGGTGCTGTGAGCTGTGGGTGTCATTCCCAGGGAGTCATCCTACCCTAAATTGAAGCAGCCCAGCAATTGTCTTGATCTGAAATGTCCACACCCATCTTGACTCTCCTCTCTAAGTCAAGCAACTGTCTGCTCTTGCCCTGGGTTTCACGGTCAGGGCTAAAGCAATAGCATATTGTGTTTCATGGTTTCTCCCTCTCCAATTTCTCTCTTCTTTTTTTCTTTTGTTAATCCAAATTTCTCTAACATGAGCTAGAGTTTGAGGTGTGGTTTATGTGTTCTCTGGTGCAACAAAATTGGGTGAGGAAAAGAGGTAATGAACTTGAAAAAATGATCTCATGCTTACTGGGCGAGTCTCACTTCTTTTTCTTCTGCTTTGAAAATCAGTTTGTTTAGTGAACAAGTTTTTTAAAACCTATTCAATGTGTCTGGAAACATCAACCCTCTGGATATGAATAATTTTTATGAGAAAACAAACTGAATGAAGGCACAAGAAAGAAAA
Source organism: Lemur catta (assembly GCF_020740605.2). Taxonomy (NCBI): domain Eukaryota; kingdom Metazoa; phylum Chordata; class Mammalia; order Primates; family Lemuridae; genus Lemur; species Lemur catta. Next base: position 225,819,171 of record NC_059128.1, on the reverse strand, counting down.
ATCAAGAAATATAATTCTGGCCTTTAAAAATGTGCACTCCTTAAAGCAAAGGAACTCCCAGCATGGTTAGCAACTTGAGCAAATCATCATGGTGCCAGGCCACTGGGCAGTTTTCCACAGGGTGGGGCCCACGGGGACTACTGCTTTGTGCAGAAAGCATTTTGAGGTGAGTTGTGTACCATCTAAGGCAGTATCGTTTCTAACGTGGGCAGTTGCTACTCTGCCCCCTGCTCCTTTCTACTTTTTCAATTCACGTCATCCCAGTTGTTTCCTTTAAAGCCCTGCCAGGTAAAGAACTCTTACATGTGAGAGGGAAGCAGTGCTTTAGAATAACGTGGGAAAGTTTCAGAAGACCATGTTTGAAACACACCTCTCGTACCTGCTGAGAGAAGGCAGGAGGGAGCATGCAGTGTATCCTCAGGACTCAGTCTCCATCCACAGACAGAGCCAGAGCCGAGCCCCCAAATCATGCGTCAGGAGGTTTGTCTTTTTAGGCTCTATCTTCTCCTTGGACCTTTCTCCTTCTCGTGATGTCTTCCCTCTCCCTTTGAAAATTCAGTATGAAGAGGGATCCAATAAAATCATTCACGATGAGGCACTGGCATTGATGGCTCATGAAACTTAATGTGCCACTTTTATATGTATTTGCATTTTAATCAAGAACAAAGGAGCAATTCTCTAATTGTGGCATTTCATAAATTAGGTTGAAGAATGAGGAAAACTTTGAATGAAGGGAGAGGGTAGAAGGCTTGCTCCC